>NC_138304.1:83005000-83605000 GCF_965601325.2 Salmo salar | reverse complement strand
GGCACACCTCTAATTGGAGAGTTTCTCCTATTATTCTCTGCAGATCCTCTCAAGCTCTTTAAGGTTAGATGGGGAGCGTCGCTGCACAGCTATTTTCAGCTCTCTCCAGAGATGTTCGATCGGGTCCGAGCTCTGGCTGGGCCACTCAAGGACATTCAGAGACTTGTCCCGAAGCCACTCCTGCATTGTCTTGGCTGTGTGCTTAGGGTCGTTGTCCTGTTGGAAGGTGAACCTTCACCCCAGTCTGAGGTCCTGAGTGCTCTGGAGCAGGTTTTTATCAAGGATCTCTCTGTACTTTACTCTGTTCATCTTTCCCTCGATCCTGACGAGTCTCCCAGTTCCTGCCCAGTTCCTGCCGCTGAAAGACATCCCCACAGCATGACGCTCCCTCCGTAGGGATGGTGCAAGGTTTCCTCCAGACGTGACGTTTGGCATTCAGGGCAAAGAGTTAAATCATGTTTCATCAGATCAGAGAATCTTGTTTCTCATGGTCTGAGAGTCCTTTAGGTGCCTTTTGGCAAACTCCAAGCGGGCTATAATTTTGCTTTTACTGAGGAGTGGCTTCCGTCTGGCCACTCTACCATAAAGCCCTGATTGGTGTAATGCAGAACAGATGGTTGTCCTTCTGGAAGTTTCTCCCATCTACACAGAGGAACTCTGGAGCTCTGTCAGAGTGACCATCGGGTTCTTGGTCACCTCCCTGACCAAGGCCCTTCTCCCTCGATTGCTCAGTTTGGCCGGGCGGCCAGCTCTAGGAAGAGTCATGGTGGTTTCAAACTTCCATTTAAGAATGCTGGAGGCCACTGTGTTCTTGGGGACCTTTAATGCTGCAGAAATGTTGTGGTACCCTTCCCCAGATCGGTGCCTCGACACAATCCTGTCTCGGAGCTCTACGGACAATTATTTTGATCTCATGGCTTGGTTTTTGCTCTGACATGCACTGTCAACTGTGGGACCTTATATAGACAGGTGTGTGCCTTTCCAAACCATGTCCAATCAATTGAATTTACCACAGGTGGACTCCAATCAAGTTGTAGAAACGTCTCAAGGATGATCAATGGAAACAGAATACACCTGAGTTCAATTTCGAGTCTCATAGCAAAGGATCTGAATACTTATGTAAATAAGGTATTTCTATTTTTGTATTTTTTATACATTTGCCAAATTTCTACAAACCTGTTTTCACTCTGCCATTATGGGGTATTGTGTGTAGATTGATAAGTAAATTGTTTTATTTAATCAATTTTAGAATAAGTCTGTAACGTAACAAAAATTGTGGAAAAAGGGAAGGGGTCTGAATACTTTCCGAATACACTGTAATGCTATCCATTCAACTGTGTTCAGGTTTTACACCTTAGTTACAGTACATGTACCAGTCCTTACCTCGCTGTTGAAAAGTATGGGTTTGAGTCATCAAGTGCTATTATGAAACCAGCCCATCAGTATATCATCAAGGCCAATTCCTGATGGTAATGATACGTTGTCAACATTCATTTAGTTATCCTATATTCACACTCAGAACTATAACACAGTAATGAAGGAACGTATATAATTTCATTTATAAATACACAAAACACATCTACCATTCCATCCTGTTGTGGGGGCTGGAGTTGGGCACTCTCATTCACAATGTTGCAGGAGAGAAAGAGAGAGTGAGAGTGAGAGAGAAAGAGAGAGAGAGAGAGGGAGAGTGAGAGTGAGAGAGTGAGAGAGTGAGAGAGAGTGAGAGTGAGAGTGAGAGTGAGAGGGAGAGGGAGAGGGAGCGGGAGAGAGGGAGAGAGGGAGAGAGAGAGAGAGAGAGAGGGAGAGAAAGAGAGAGTGAGATAGAGATGCTCAAACAGAGAGAAAATAACAGGCAATTATCAATCAAGGCAACAGATTGGCGCGTTTAAAAAGGACCCATTCATTTCATACAGAGATTTGTGGTAGCGATTCAGCCAGCCAGCCAGCCCAACGACTCTGATTAGAATCCCCTGGAATTGTAAATTGCGTCTAATTAGGCTGTCATGGGTTCCAGCGACTCAGCTCTTCCTCACCTGCATGTGTATTAAAACTCATTAGCCTCCTTGTCTGAGACACCACTTGCATTAATTGCCATTGATGCCCCGGCTGACACACACACACACACACACACACACACACACACACACACACACACACACACACACACACACACACACACCACACACACACACACACACACACACACACACACACACACACACACACACACAGCCTGCTCTCCAAGCGTCGTCGCGGGGTCGTTTCATGGACCCCTTCACAAGGTAGTTAGCAACATCATGGAAGTCCTCAGAGGATAACTTTCTTTCATTTTTACTACACTTTCACCTGCTTTCCTTTTTCTCTCCCCTTCGTTAGCCTGGAAGAGAAGAGGAGAGCACAGGAAAACACCCTGCTTCTGTACTCCTCTCTGTCCCCTCTACAGGACAAGAAACCCTCTTAAAATCAATGTACCTGCAAATTTGGCATCTTAAATTCTTTCGTCCTGTGTACTACTTTCAGCTTGGATGTTTGAGGGAGGTGATGGAGGGAACAAATGAAGTTTTGAAGTCAGAATGTAATGATATGTGCCCCAACACATGGGAGGTGTTAAGTAGGCACCAACAGGAGCAAATGTTTTCAAGTTGGTAAGCACTATCAGAATATTTATTGAGTGTTCTGTTTTAAAACATTTTGCGAACTTTGTCCCCTACTGAACAAGACCCGGATCATGTATCTTATAGACCAGTGCCCTCTAGTTGGTTAGTTACTACAGGTATTGCTGCTTTCCTGGGATGCTGGGGAAAACACCTGTCATTGCAATGAAGTGTTCACTCCCTCGAGATGTCCTCCTTTAAAATACACCACACACACACACGTGTAACATCTGGGGCCAATTACACTATGATAACAGTGCACCGTAATCTTCACATCTGGGAGACTGCTGTTCCTTTGTTGGCTGATTGTGGCCATGCTGATCAGTATTGGAGCATTGGAGCACCAAGGGTTACCCGGCATCCCTGCATCCTGGTTTCTCTATGGGCCCTCCTCTCACCACCCAGGCCCTCCCTCTGTCCTGCCCAGATGAATTACCCCCCTGTAATGCCTTTAGCTGGTGACAGATGTGCGAAGCGGGTAGCCCGCTGATACATCCCCATAAATGACGTCCATCCGTCATCGCTGGCTATCAGAGCAGGCTGGGGACCATCACACACACACACGCACGCAGGCACACAAACACATGCACGCACAAACACGCACGCAGGCAAACACACTCAGGCACACACACACGCACTGAGACATAACTGAATGGTGTGCGCTTTTGCGCATGTGTGTGTGTTTGTGCGCGCCTGGCTGTCAGCGGCAGGACAATGATGTATGGAGGGGCTCAGTGGATGTGAGAGAAGGAGCAGAGGAGACATTGCTCTTCCTCTACACTGAGTGAACCCGGGTATGGCACACATTGGAGTCAGAACACTGTTACTGAACCAGAACACTGTTACTGAACCAGAACACTGTTACTGAGTCAAAACACTGTTACTGAACCAGAACACCGTTACTGAGCCAGAACACTGTTACTGACCAAGAATGCTGTTACTGAACCAGAACACTGTTACTGAACCAGAACACTGTTACTGAGCCAGAACACTGTTACTGAACCAGAACACTGTTACTGACCAAGAATGCTGTTACTGAACCAGAACACCGTTACTGAACCAGAACACTGTTACTGAGCCAGAACACTGTTACTGACCAAGAATGCTGTTACTGAACCAGAACACCGTTACTGAACCAGAACACTGTTACTGAGCCAGAACACTGTTACTGAGCCAGAACACTGTTACTGAGCCAGAACACTGTTACTGAACCAGAACACTGTTACTGAGCCAGAACACTGTTACTGAACAAGAACACTGTTACTGAACAAGAACACCGTTACTGAGCCAGAACACTGTTACTGAACCAGAACACTGTTACTGAGCCAGAACACTGTTACTGAGCCAGAACATTGTTACTGAACCAGAACACTGTTACTGAACCAGAACACCATTACTGAGCCAGAGCACCGTTACTGAACCAGAACACCGTTACTGAGCCAGAACACTGTTACTGAACCAGAACACCGTTACTGAACCAGAACACCGTTACTGAGTCAGAACACTGTTACTGAGCCAGAACACGCTTACTGAGTCAGAACACTGTTACTGAACCAAAACACCGTTACTGAGCCTGAACACTGTTACTGAGCCAAAACACCGTTACTGAGCCTGAACACTGTTACTGAGCCAAAACACCGTTACTGAACCAGAACACCGTTACTGAGCCAGAACACCGTTACTGAGTCAGAACACTGTTACTGAACCAGAACACTGTTACTGAACCAGAACACTGTTACTGAGTCAGAACACTGTTACTGAACCAGAACACCGTTACTGAGCCAGAACACCGTTACTGACCAAGAATGCTGTTACTGAACCAGAACACTGTTACTGAACCAGAACACTGTTACTGAGCCAGAACACTGTTATTGAACCAGAAGACTCTTACTGAGCCAGAACACTGTTACTGAACCAGAACACCGTTACTGAACCAGAACACCATTACTGAGCCAGAACACTGTTACTGAACCAGAACACCGTTACTGAGCCAGAACACTGTTACTGAACCAGAACACCGTTACTGAGCCAGAACACTGTTACTGACCAAGAATGCTGTTACTGAACCAGAACACTGTTACTGAACCAGAACACTGTTACTGAGCCAGAACACTGTTATTGAACCAGAAGACTGTTACTGAGCCAGAACACTGTTACTGAACCAGAACACCGTTACTGAGCCAGAACACTGTTACTGAACCAGAACACCGTTACTGAGCCAGAGCACCATTACTGAACCAGAAGACTCTTACTGAGCCAGAACACTGTTACTGAACCAGAACACTGTTACTGAACCAGAACACCGTTACTGAGCCAGAACACTGTTACTGAACCAGAACACCGTTACTGAGCCAGAGCACCATTACTGAACCAGAAGACTCTTACTGAGTCAGAACACTCTTACTGAGTCAGAACACTCTTACTGAGTCAGAACACTGTTACTGAACCAGAACACCGTTACTGAGCCAGAACACTGTTACTGAACCAGAACACTGTTACTGAGCCAGAACACTGTTACTGAACCAGAACACTGTTACTGAACAAGAACACTGTTACTGAACCAGAACACCGTTACTGAGCCAAAACACTGTTACTGAACCAGAACACTGTTACTGAACCAGAACACCATTACTGAGCCAGAGCACCGTTACTGAACCAGAACACCGTTACTGAGCCTGAACACTGTTACTGAGCCAAAACACCGTTACTGAGCCAGAACACTGTTATTGAACCAGAACACCGTTACTGAGCCTGAACACTGTTACTGAACCAGAACACTGTTACTGAGCCAGAACACTCTTACTGAGTCAGAACACTGTTACTGAACCAGAACACCGTTACTGAGCCTGAACACTGTTACTGAGCCAAAACACCGTTACTGAGCCTGAACACTGTTACTGAGCCAAAACACCGTTACTGAACCTAGAACACCGTTACTGAGCCAGAACACTGTTACTGAGTCAGAACACTGTTACTGAACCAAAACACTGTTACTGAGCCAGAACACTGTTACTGAACCAGAACACTGTTACTGAATCCGAACACTGTTACTGAATCCGAACACTGTTACTGAGCCTGAACGCTGTTACTGAACCAGAACACTGTTACTGAACCAGAACACTGTTACTGAGCCAGAACACTGTTACTGAGCCAGAGCACTGTTACTGAGCCAAAACACTGTTACTGAGCCACCGTTTCAACTGTCTGTTATTTTAACTTTCTGAAGTGTGCCAAAGATTGATAGATCACACAAAACTGTTCTGGTAATAGTTCATATGGAACAGTACTAACCTACATAAGGACTTCATAGCACGTTCATAAGCTACACATAATTTATCACAAACAGTGCACAAACATTAAATTCTTATGTATGAATGTGTTATAAGGCTTGATGTATTGGTTATGAATGTGTTGTGAAGTTCTTATGTCGGTACCCTTCAAACAATGTGTTACACTGGCATCTGTTTCAGAAGTCACTGTGGTATGGGTTGAATTTGTTCTCTCTTATTCTCTTTCCTAACATTCAGCAGTTGCTCTCCTTACAGTAATGAAGTGACAGTTACTGATGGTTGCCATTAGGAAATGTTGGAGGACATTTGTTTTCCTCTCATATGCAAATGCCAGGGGGCTGAATTCAGATTGAATCTCACGTAACAGTAAATTCAGTTGAACTGTTCCGTTCACAAATATCATTTTTCACTGACTGACTGTTAACTGTTTTCTCTGTGTCGTGGCGTACAGGTTCTACGATAAACACCATGGCTACTGGGTGACCTTCCATTCCAATAAAAGCCTGTGCATGCTGAGTTCATTATGTCCGTTTGTTTATTAGGCTCATGTGTGTCTATGCACTCTGATCTTATACTGTACATTCAACAAAACGGGATGAAACAAATCCCTAGAACATTACTGTTGGTGGCCTTGCATGCACATTATAGTTCAGTATGTGAGGAGGGGGTCATCCCAACCATGTTCTCACAGGCAAACATGCAGAAAAGTGAATCCAACATAGATTAACAAGAGAGATATTTTACAGCCGTAGGAGGATGTCATGTATTTCCACACTGGGGCTGAAGGAGGAAGTGACTCGTGACGAGGTGGATATGAGCCGGATGCCACAGTGAATAAAACAAACCAAGGGAGTTATGAGGTAAGGAAATATCCCTCTCTATATCCCATCTGTACGTGTGTGTGCGTGCAAGAGGAAGAGAAAGGATTTGTGGTTGAAAAGATTTTTGTAGCCATTTAACTGCAAATGTTTCATATAGGCCTCATATTCCTGTAAAACCACTTATGACAAAGCATCATGCACACCCCTTGGACTTGCTGCTTCTGTTGGTGTGATATGTTCAGGGCTCAGAAATCCTTTCACAAATTCAAACAGATGTCAGAAACACTGATATATAAGTAATGTAAGAATACAGTAGTCTCTAATAGTTACTCTTGATGGCATCGATACAAACATTCACATCTGTAGGGAGAATCACCTACTATAGGGAGCGCTAAAGAAGCGGCATACTTGCCATGTGAGATGCATCTGTATAGGAAATGCAAATATACGTTTATTATTTTTCACCGTGACTGTCATTAGAGTTCTTTGGCGGTCTAATCAATTCACTGACAGAACACACCCCGCGGGCAAAGGACCCCTACACTCACTGGCAGCTACAGAACTAGTCATCAGCCGCTTTGCTTTCCCTCTCTAATGACAGAAATTTCACCCCATGTAGATGAAGCACATCAGTGTCTCAACAATATTTTGTTTCTGCATCATTAATTTGCAGAGAGAGGCTTGCATAGCGGGAAAAACCCAATCGAATTAATTAGGAAGAATGGTAGGAAACCAAGTGTGGTTCCAAATGTTGCCCGTTTCCCTTTGTACAGCCCTCATTTTGACCAGAGCCCATACACATTTTGACTAAAACCTTATGGCCCTAAGTGCACTACGGAGGGAATAGGGTGCCATTTCAAATGAAACCCAAGCTGAGGAATTAATGGAAGCGGTGTTGTTCTGCTAATGGACATGAAACAAACAACACCATTATTCTTTAGAGCCAGGCTGCCTTGCTGATCTAACTATGTTGTGGGCCATTTCTGACTATATTACAATGCACAGAACACATCTCCACCTTTTGAAATTAGGTTTAGATGAGAGAATTTAATTAGAAATTATAACCAAGGGAGGAACATACAGAAAACAAAAAAAGTATCTTTGATTATTCCACTGTGTTTTTGATTCTTAATGAGAACAGTAAGTGTAGATACAGATGTTTTAACTCACTGGGAAGTTTAGGTGATGATATTCTACTCAATTTTATTCAATTCTATTATCCTAAAATACAGGTCGTCCTGGATATAGCTTGTGCTCACAGTTGTGAGTAGTCAACAGAGCATTTACCTAGCACTGCAGTCAAACCCACTTAGTCACAGCAGTGTTGATGTGATTGGTATGATATCACCCAAGGGTTTAGTCTCATTCACCAGCTGCATGTATTACCCCACTTTCAGGATGGACCTCAAGGTCCGGCACGTGAGAGAGACTAACCTGAGGTTAGCTGAAAGAGACCAGCTGTGGAGGATGTGGAGGAGAGGAGAGGGGAGAGGAGAGGATGAAGGAGTGAGGATGAAGGAGGATGAGGAAGGGGATGGAGAGGAGTCGTCCTACCTAAGGACAGCCAGGCAGACCTCTCACCTGAGGACAGCCAGCCAGACTTTCTCTCACCTGAGGACAGCCAGCCAGACCTTCTCTTATCTGAGGACAGCCAGCCAGACCTTCTCCTACCTGAGGACAGCCAGCCAGACCTTCTCTTACCTAAGGACAGCCAGCCAGACCTTCTCTCACCTGGGACAGCCAGCCAGACCTTCTTCTACCTTAGGACAGCCAGCCAGACCTTCTCTTACCTGAGGACAGCCAGCCAGACCTACTCTTACCTGAGGACAGCCAGCCAGACCTTCTCTCACCTGGGACAGCCTGCCAGACCTTCTCTTACCTGAGGACAGCCAGGCCTTCCTTCTCTCCATCCTCTTCCTTTAATCTACTCAGGGAGAAAATTGTGAAGCTCAATTTAAAACCTAACCCATGAAATTAACACCTCCAGCCATCTTCTCTTCCTGCTACCAAGAGGAGTGATTTTTTTTCCTTCACAGAATGAGTAGATCCCCTTTTTAACATTTCACAGAGAGGTTTTTGTCTTTATTTCACGTTAACATGACAAACACGACAGTATTGACAGTATTGAGACAATGACAGTATTAACAATAATGGAATTTGATGGACATTTTCTAGTTATTGGATGGACAGATTGTTGGCCTACTTGGATATACATTCTCACTATTTTGAGAAGAAATAAGTCGCCCATTGTGACAATTGTGATAGTGTTGTCTGAGTTGGAGTGTTGACATTACGAGGTTCAAAACCTTTTACCACAGAAGGTCTGGGAGACTAGCAGTCATAATCCACCCTCTGGAACTGCAAGAGGCTTTAAGATATAAAAGCAAACACCTCAAAACACTGTGTCTCAATACCGTCCCCTTTACCATGCCATGTCGTAGCAGAGTGAGACTCATGTCACTGATGAATTCTAATCATGTTTCTTTTTTTGCAGAGGTGGGTGTTTCCCGGGGTTAGCCTAGCATGCTAATCCATGATCATTATTTTAAATTGGCCGTGTCATAAATCAAACATTACTTTTCATGTCATATTGTCTTCCATTAGGAAGGCCACTCCGTGACTGTCGATGAGGATGGGAGGAGATCAATCAAGTCAAGACCTTAAGCAGACCAAATCAAACCCTGACTGTAATACTGCGTATGTACAGGTATGTAGAATAGGGTAAAGGCAGTTAAGGCACTGTAACTCTGTACACATACCTATTTCATATTGAGAATAGAAAAATGCTAAATTAGCATTGTTAGCGTTTGTTACTCGTCATCACAACTGTTATTTAGCGTTTTCGAACTTTTTGTTTTATTACACATCCCACAATATATTGAACATCTTGTTCAACATCTGCTGACACTTTAGTCTTGCACTTCCAAAGTTAGATACCAGTGAATACCAACGTATCCTGAATGTACTGTCCCTATGGCTATTCTACTGCATTCATTGAAATGCAGTACTTTTTAAAAGCACCGGAAACAGCCAGCCAGGGGTAAATCTATTTGAGAACACTAAAGAACCAGCAGCAGCTTCTGAGTCACACAAAACGATTCCCTGGTCGTACCCAGCGAGCGCCCAGCTTTCATCCTCCAACCTCTGTATGAAAACCCTAATCAGTGAGCCTGATTGCAGTGAGTGGCCTTTTGTAGCGTCTTTAATCCAGTGAGTGTTTTAATTTAAATTCTAGTCCAGGACAGGGGCTGCTATTTACAGCTGCAGGATAACGAGGAGTAATCTGGCCTCCGTTCGGGGCGCGGGAGGGGTGCCAAGAAGGGGTGAGGCGGACTCTCTTTAAACATGCCATGTGATGAGCCTTTGATTGGTAAAGCAAGATACCAGGCTATTTTGACAATACAGAGAGCGAGAGAGACAGAAAGCTGGAGAGAAGAGAGAGAAAGAGAGAAAGAGCACTAATTAAACAATCAGGCCGGTTGAGTGTCCATTAATGATGTCATTGTTATGCTAATTGCACCCTTTGTGTTCCGGAGCACATCAGAACTCTCGTCAAGTAGCTGTATGCTCTGATTATCAAAGGCTGCTGTTGATTTGTTTGGTTTGGAAACTTTCTGCTTTCTGAAATCCACTATCCAGTTCAAACTATTACCCCAAGTTGATGTCTTTGCTGTCTATAATGGTACTGTCACGGCTGTCTTCGTCTTCTGACGATATAGCGAAATCGTCGTCTGAAAATGTAGACCAATACGCAGCGGATGTCGTGTTCATTTTTTAATTTAATTAATTGCTCACGTGAACACTATACAAAAAAACAATAAACAATGACAGTGCAACAGTTTTGCAGGCTATCCTAACGCAGTGCAAAAACAATCTCCCACAACAGACAAACACAAACACACCCTCATATATGGGACTCTCAATCAAAGGCAAATAGACAACACCTGCTTTCAATTGAGAGTCCCAACCCCAATGAACCCAAACATAGAAACAGACACACTAGACTCAACATAGAATTACATAAACATAGATCATAAACCAAAACCCGGAAATACTAAATCAAACGCCCTTTTACCAAAACACCACCCCGAACCACATAAAACAAATACCCTCTGCCACGTCCTGACCAAACTAAAATGACAATTAACCCTTATACTGGCCAGGACGTGACAGGTACTTGTCTTCCATTCTAACAGGTGTTCGTTACTTGAGATATACTGCTGTTTATTAAGAGTTTGTATTAAGAAGATTTACTGTACTTTATAAGCCTTGTCCACTTCCTTCATGATTGACGTCAGTGGTTGCAGAGACATCTTACAGTTGGCTACTCTTGATGATTATCCTTCCTTGAGGGTTCGATACCCAGTCAGTCACAAATCCACTTGCACAAGGCACCAGTGACAATGCAAACTAGTCAAAAGTGTGCTATTTTTGTCTCTCCTTCTCATGTAGCTCAAGCATTAAGAGCTGGATGTAATGCCACAATCTCACCATGGTTGTCAAATAACGATGAGCTCCTAACCCCCGTACCGTGAGGGAGAACAATAATGTTGGTCCAGCCCAGATAGTCTCTCTCTGTAAAGTGATACTGAGGATGCTGCTGGTAAGACTGACTGTGATTAAACTGAATTCAACAAATCGATTTCACAGATATTGTTATCCACTCAGTTGTAGTCGTTACGGTAACATCTTTATCCCGTCGTTAGTTAGCAGGTGGGGAGAGCCTGATAACATAACGGGAGGGTTCCTCTTGCTTTCATGCCCAGTAGAAAATAAATGAAATAATGAATCATGGGACAACACACACAAGCCTGCATATACAAACACACACACACACACACACACACACACACACACACACACACACACACACACACACGCACACACACACACACACACACACACACACACACACACACACACACACACACACACACACACACCTCCATTCTCTGTCTGCCTGGTCTTTAGGGAAGGCGGAAGGAAGCTGGCTGGTAATATGGCTGGTGATTTTATCTGCCTTAGGAAGGTTATTACTGCTGCTTGATAAACACATCACTGAACGATGTACTCCACACAATAGGCTCTCTTATACATTCCCGTTGTTGCAGTTGTCCATTGGAGGGGAGGCAGCATCCATTATTCAGTGCTCTGATGATGAGAGTTGTCTAGGCTTCAGCGGCTATAGCTTTAATATATTCTTGTAACGTGAAAAAGATAAAATGTCGATACCTTTCCACCTTTCTCTGCTCTCCCTTCAGTGATAGTTAACTGACACCCCTCACCAATAAGGCCCCTGCAACAACCCACACCAGTATAATTATTCCCCTCCAGCCGTTCCTTGAATAATGGTTCTTAACCCATCCCTTCAGCCTATAGAAAAAAGTATTTTGAAGTCTCTGGTCTTGAAGAGGCAGTTCAAACAGCAGCTAGCCATGGCCTGGTCTTTTCTCTAGTCCATCTCCATCTTCTCTCTCTCTCTCTCTCTCTCTCTCTCTCTCTCTCTCTCTCTCTCTCTCTCTCTCTCTCTCTCTCTCTCTCTCTCTCTCTCTCTCTCTCTCTCTCTCTCTCTCTCTCTCTCTCTCTCTCTCACTCCCCCTCCTTTTCTCTCTCGCTCCCTCTCTCTTCATTTCCTCTGTCCCTCTCCCAGGACATCAAGAGAGATTTCCTGCAGCTTATCTATAAAGAACCAGGATGAGCCTCAGCTACTGAGCGAAACAATTACTCACAGCTGTTCCCTATCTGTTCCACCGTGAGCAATTCCACTTCAGGAGCGCATGCCAACACACACACACATACACACAACACAACACAACACAACATGTGAAGTCGCGAACACACACACATACATGAACACACACACACGTGATGTTGCAAGAACACATACTGTATGTGAACATACACACCAGAAATGTCTAAAGCTATTCAATTTCTCCATTGATATATCAGGGGGACATTTGCTGTATAAATATTAGTTTTTGTGTCCACTCGATGTGAAGTGTAATTATTAGGTCATTATTTGAACGTCTCTTCAGGTTCATCCTATCTTTCTCCTGTTCCCAGGCAGACAGAGATAATACATTGAGTTGTGAACAACGACTCACTATTCAAGAAGATACATGTTCTGCTAACACCATGAGACATCTTAGTTATATCATAACTTTGGGCATAACATATGGAGTAATCTCGTCCCTTTGTCAAACCCTTCCTCTTTTCAAATTCAAGACGTCGAGATTTCACCAAGAAAGACTTGACCTGAGAGCTTTGGAACCATTTCTGTCACCATCTATCTCCCCCTTTCTCTCTTTCTCCATCTCTCTCCCCCTCTCTGTCTTCCCTGGTGCACCAACTCTTTTAAATGAGCAGCAGTCAGTCTATCATCCGATTAGAGCTTCCTGGTTCCTAGAGCTTCCTGGTTCCTAGAGCTTCCTTGTCCACCAGGGGAGTGAATAGACTGCTGAGTCACCTAAGTCAGTCACACACACAGTTCCGTCTGCTCGGGAGAAACTCTAACCTGGTTTTCAATCTTAGTTCACTAATTATTGAAACACCTCAACATAATCTCTGATACATCTAAATCTACAGTAGAAGGGAAAGTGGGATAACTAGTCAGTTGCACAACTGAATACATTCAACCGAAATGTGCTTCCACATGTAACTCAGCCCCTCTGAATCAGAGAGATGCGGGGGACTGCCTTAAAGAGCAGTTGTTGATGGGGATTAACCGACTTGCTCAAGGGAAGATTTTTCCACCTCGCTGGCTCAGGGATTAGAACCAGAAACCTTTCAGTTACTGGCCCAACGCTCTTAACCACTGCCACCATGTATTGATAGTGTGGTTACTGTGGTTAAATATCAATACAATACCTCAAAACTCTGACCAACTCAAAGCTTCTTTAAACTCTGACCAACCCAAAGCTTCTTTAAACTCTGACCAACCCAAAGCTTCTTTAAACTCTGACCAACTCAAGGCTTCTTTAAATTCTGACCAACTCAAAGCTTTTTTAAACTCTGACCAACCCAAAGCTTCTTTAAACTCTGACCAACCCAAAGCTTCTTTAAATTCTGACCAACCCAAAGCTTCTTTAAACTCTGACCAACCCAAAGCTTCTTTAAACTCTGACCAACCCAAAGCTTCTTTAAACTCTGACCAACCCAAAGCTTCTTTAAACTCTGACCAACCCAAAGCTTCTTTAAATTCTGACCAACCCAAAGCTTCTTTAAACTCTGACCAACCCAAAGCTTCTTTAAACTCTGACCAACCCAAAGCTTCTTTAAACTCTGACCAACCCAAAGCTTCTTTAAACTCTGACCAACCCAAAGCTTCTTTAAACTCTGACCACCTCAAAGCTTCTTTAAACTCTGACCAACCCAAAGCTTCTTTATTAACCAATAACTAAAAAAGAAAATCACGTGGTATTTTCAAGTATTTATCAAAGTTAGCCTACTTCACTATTGATCCTGCTCTGGGAAAGGTAACCTACATTACCATCCTTTTGTGATTCCTCACCATAGCTAAGCAGCCAGTCAGCCTTCCTTCCCCTGGGTTGATCATGTGACTGAGGAAAGACAGGAGCTGGTAATGCAATAATAATCTGATAATCTTCACTGTAATTAAACAGATGGAACCAGGTCTTTACTGAGCAGAGTTAGAATAAGCCACATGCTCCCTGAACGTGCAATGATGTCTTTACTGTGAAGCTTGGCAGTTCCCTGATGGAATGGGGTCTTTCCTGTTACTGCAAGAGTTGGCAACAAGTTCCCTGAAGCCACAGCAAGAGATGTTTACTTAAAGAACCTGTGTAGGAGACAAGGAGGAGAAGCATGGTGTCTGGAGAGATCACTTGTCACTGAACATGGAGAGACTCTTCCAAAGCAAACACTTCATTAAAAAATGCCTAAAACATAACTGTAGGGTTGAGGAGAGATACATGTAGTCAAATCAAATGTTATTTGGGCCAAATACAACAGGTGTAGACCTTACTGTGAAATACTTGCTTACAAGCCCTTAACCAATAAGGCAGTTCAAGAAATAGAGTTAAGAAAATATTTTCTAAATAAACTCAAGTAAAAAAAATATCTAATCAATCAAAAAGTAACACAATAAATGTACATAACAATAACGAGGCTGTACAGTGGGGGCACCGGTACCGAGTCAATGTGTGGGGTACAGGTTAGTTTACTGTATATGTAGGTGTTTTTTGTGAATTATTTATTTTCCATTATTAAAGTGACCTCAAAAGACATGTTCTGAAGTGGAGGTTGGATTTTGGATTTTTTTCTCAGCATGAAGCAAGAGACTGTATGTGTGAGGGGGAGAAAGACACAGTCAGAAATCTGTTCATCTACATCTGAAAATGGCTGATAAAAACGGCTGATAAAAACGGCTGACAACACAGAAGCCTGGTGAGCATTCAAAGCCCTGGCAAGTAGATCCTTTGAAGCTCACCACAGCAACCAGGCTGAATACTTTATCAACGTAAACAACCAACCAACTGGTCTGGAATTCATACATGGTAAACACACACACACACACACACACACACACACACACACACACACACACACACACACACACACACACACACACACACACACACACACACACACACACCAAACGAGAGAGCGCCGCTGGCCACCGCCGTCAACAGTGGGTATTTACAGAAACAATGGTACTCTGATCAGAACATTGATTACACCGAGTCCCTCTTTTGTCCCACCATTGGCAGCCCACTCTCCCCACTCTCTCCATTCCTATCATTTTAATTAATTCTGTGATATTTCCAAAGTCTGGGCTGTATATACCACTAATGAGAAATCTCATAAAAAGATGCTGAAGCCAGGCAATTTGAGACGGCGGCTGGCATGATACGCAGGCAGCGCTCTCTATCTCTCTCCCTCTCCTCTCCTCTCCTCCTCCACAACCTCCAATTAAATATATTTCTTAATTATCGTCGCTTTCACGTGCTGCGTGTGTCCCTGTTCCCAATCTGAAAGTGCTCCTGCTAGAAGTACTTGTGGGTTTGGTGAGTGTGTGTTTCTCTGATGTTGTGTTTTGGTCTTTTTGGTCTTTTAAGTGATTTGCAGTTGCTGTGTACTCAGAGGCATCATGCCCAATGAGGCACAGGGGCACGTGGCCCCTCATATTTGTCATTAAAAAAAAAACATACATACATACATACAACAACAAAAAAATCAAATGTTAAATGAATTACTAAACTAAGGCAAAGAGTATTAAGTGGTTCTTTCCGAGGTGCATGGATCCGTCAGTAGAGGAGAGGGTAGAGCAGAGATGGAAGAGACCTCTGGCTCCCTCATTTAAAATGTTATAATGAAATTCAATGAGCTAAGTAGACCAGACCCAGTTGCTATTGCATTGGTGTCTATAGGAGAGCAACCCCCTTAAGTAGACCGGAACTTACCTTTTTTATATGGTAAACGGCCTGAGTAGATTATCTTCACAGAGTATTGTCAGAGACTGTCTGACTTGAGCCCATTTTAATTGGTTTATACTTGTATAATTAGCCTAGCACTAGTAATGATCATGTTATGGGCAAGATGGAATGATCTATGTGCATCAGTGGAGGTTGGTGCCGTTTAAGGTTGGGGAGGACAAATTGTTTTTCATGACCATGGCCTTATTTCTATTTCAGCATGTTGGATGCCTGTTATTCATATTCCATTCAGCCAGTTCAATGTAACATCGATAGGTTTAGGCAACTACATGATACTCAAATTTTCCTTATACCCATCATGAGGTTGTTACAACCTAGCTAACGAATTAAAGTTTATAACGTAGGTGCACATGTCGAGAGACAAATTGGAGTAATCAAGGCGACAGACAGCGACACATTCAATACCGCCTTGCACAATCTTGCCTGCAGCTGGCTGATTTAGGGTATAATCATTTGTCCAAACAGTAGCAATACGTTTCCATTTCTATTGGACAAACAGTTACAAACAAGAGATTCTATTGGACAAATTCAGGTAGGTCTATCCCTGTTTAGTTCCATTTATTTTAATTAAAGAACATTTTTCAACAGAATTGGTGGAATGAATGCACTTCATAGCAGCCACATACAAACATCATCATCACTTTACTCTCCTCCTCTCAACTTCGCTTGTGGACTTCAGTGCACAACACAGCAGCTGTCTGTGACCAGATGATAAAAAACCTCTCCAAGCCAAACCTTAATACCATAGCCACTAACCTCCACACAAAGCCTACATCGTTGTCACCATATTAGCTAACATCATAGTTAACATAGCTACTAGAACCTCTCTCTTTGAGCCAAGTGTTTGAGTAAGCTAAATCGGCTATCTGCGTTAGCTAGCTAAGTAAGTAAAAGTTAAAGTAAAATATATTTTAATTAAATATAGCTAGCTCTCGCTCTCTCTCTGCTGCTTCTCCTTCATTTTTTATTTGTATTTATTCAAAACTGTTCAACTATTGTCTTTCTGTCTCTTTGAGTCAACTACTCACCACATTTTATGCACTGCAGTGCTCGCTAGCTGTAGCTTATGCTTTCAGTACTAGATTCATTCTCTGATCCTTTATTGGATGGGCAAGATGTCAGTTCAAGCTGCAAGAAATCTGATAGGTTGGAGGACATCCTCCGGAATGGTAAACGAAGATGTTGGCTCAAGTGTAAATGACCTCTGTAGTTCAGTCTGAAAAGTGCTTTTGAATTCATCCTGACCAGAGTCCTCTTCATATTATTGCAATCAGTGCTTCCAAGCTGACAAAAAAAGAGTTGCACTTTGTAATATTGTATTCCGATGAAGTGGGAGTATAATATTGCTTTAATAACAATACATTCTAATTAGCTCATGTATTTACTCCCTGGGGGACCATTCTGCTCCTCTTTTATCTGTGATTGTATTTCATATGTATCATGTTTTATGGCTATATGCGGCTATAGGGCTGGGCGTTTACATGCCCATAGCAAAACAGTAACTTCTATGTGGTGGCTTGATTAGTAATACTGTTCTGAAGGAACAATCACACGCATGCACGCACGCACGCACGCACGCACGCACGCACGCACGCACACACACACACACACACACACACACACACACACACACACACACACACACACACACACACACACACACACACACACACACACACACACACACACACACACACACTCCAAGGCAGACCTGAAAATCAAATACACTGATTTTGGCTTCTAATTTGTGTTTCCATTTTGTTCCTTTTCCCTCTGGAATATGTCTTGCCTCAAACATGCAAATATGATTATCTGATTGAGTATTCAGTTAATAAACAACATAATGTACATGCGTGAGTCTCCATCATTTAAAGCTACACGAGGTTGTAATGACTGAACAAAATATGCTTCTGATTTGATGTGCAGCTTGAAGCTAGATAAAAGCATGGCAGCACAGAGGCTATTTGGTGGGGTGCATTGCTTCAGGACTTGGGCAGTACATGGAGAGTTAAAATACAAACGAGTGGGAGGGTGGGAGGGAGAGGAGTGTGAGGAGGATGAGCACTTGAGGGGGTGAGTGTGTGTCAGTCAGTAATGCCATCTGCAAGAACCTGTTTACCACCCACCCACCCACACGTGGTCCAATCAAATATGAAGGAACAGCCATCAGTGCTCTGAGACTCCCCGCCTCCTAGCCGCTGAACTGGGACACTTGTCCGTCCTCCCGTCCCACATACACACACGCACACACAAGCACACACACACACAAACTCCACCATCTCTTGAGTGTAATCAATCTCTGGATCGATGCAGAGAGATCTAAGCAGCCAGGCGTAAACAGTAACGTGTTTTAAATAGAATCTATTGGAAATTGGATCATTTCAATTTATTGTAAACAAGTCTTCAGATAGGCTTACTTTACAATTAGACATTTGATACAGTAATGTGTTTTTAAAAGGAGAGATGTGCTGTTTTTGTTTATCGGGAAATGACCTTTTGGTGATGTGATCCTTTTATCTCTTTGGTCCCGACTCCCCTGCACCTAAAGGAGACTTTGATTCCTTATTCCTGGCTTGAAACGTTAATGGCAAACACATTGTATAACATTCAATTAATAATTCATCTGAGACTTAAGTAATTAAAACAGATTAAGCAATTGCCTATTTGGCTTTCTTTAAGCTGTGGGCTATTAGTACTTTAATTAAAGTTGACTCTGAGATAAATTCCTTTTAAATGTGCCATTTCTGCCAGGCAGAGTCCAGCCTTTAGCACACTGGTTCATACTAACTCTAGACTAAATTCATTTGTCTGGGTAACTTTTGAATTACGTGCTTAACTAGTGTTTCATTGCCACTATTTGTGATTGTCTTTAATAAGGGTTCTGTAATGACTTCATACAAAGCACTAGCCTATACGAATAACAATTTATCGATTGATAAATGACGTCTATAACAATACTAAACAGTCATGAGGGATCGATCGTTGTTTTATGATCCATTGAGATAAATAATTAAAATTCTCGTCATGCCTCTTTCCACTCCACAGGAGGTTGGTGGCACGTTAATTGGGGAGGACGGAATGATATAAAATACATCCAACACATGGTTTCCATGTGTATAATGCCTTTCCATTCGCTCCATTCCAGCCATTATTATGAACTGTCCTCCCCTCAGCAGCCTCCAGTGCTCCACTCATCCCTCTCCACTATTTATCTACCCTCCCTCTCCCCAGTTCTTTTAAACGCATCTCCTCTCTCTGTTCTAAATGTAAGATATACTAAGTGAGGTTATCATGGCTGCAGCTCTACTCAGCCTAGTCCGATCACTTTTGATTATGAGGAGCTTTTGTCCTGCTTAAGTTCTCAGGCTCCATCCCTAGCCTTGCATTGTCTCTCCTCCAGCGTCTTCAACCAGGCAGCAAATTGAAAAGGGCAGAAACGGAGAGAGAGACGGAGGGGAGAGATAGAGTGAGAGATGGAGTGAGAGACGGGGGGGAGACAGAGGGAGAGAGTTGAAAGCAGCTGCAACAAAACCGACGACGCTGGACGCGCTGCCTCCTGTAATTACCCAGAGTGTGATTCAGCAGAAGCGCCTAGGTTCAGGGACAGTTAAGAATACCCAAGCTCACTAATGTGCTCTGCTCACTTGTTCCTAGTCATTGGACATATTCCCCATATTCAGACAGTCTACTGCTTATACTATCACTACTGCCAGACAATAGTTACTACTGCCAGACAATAGTTACTACCAGACAATTGTCACGGTTGTCGTCGGTGAAGGAGGACCAATACGCAGCAGGTACGTGTATGCTCATCTTGATTTTTATTAACTACAAAAATGAACATACAAAATAACAAAACGAAACGAACGAACAACTACAAACAGTCTGGTAAAGCATACGGCTTACACACAGAACAATCACCCACAAATAACACACACAAACACACCCTAATATATGGGACTCTCAATCAAAGGCAGATAGACAACACCTGCCTTCAACTGAGAGTCCCAACCCCAATCAACCAAACATAGAAACACACACACACTAGACTAACCATAGAATTAACTAAACATAAACCAAAACCCGGAAATACTAAATCAAACACCCTTTACACAAACGCACCACCCCGAACCACATAAAACAAATACCCCCTGCCACGCCCTGACCAAACTACAAAACAATTAACCTTATATACTGGCCAGGACGTGACAGTACCCCCCCCTTAAAGGTGCTACCCCAGAAGCACCTTAACAAAAAATAACCCCAAGCAACACCAACAAAAAGTCCCCTTTTCTAAAGGGAGGGAAGGGAGGGTGGCTGCCGTCAACGACGGCACTGTGCGACACCCCCCCTCCCCAACCCACCTATTTCTGGAGGTGGCTCTGGTTCCGGCCGTTCCAGGCTGTCGGGCCACTCTGGCATCGCCGAGGGGCAGTCGGGCCAGTCTGGCATCGCCGGGGGACAGTCGGGCCAGTCTGGCATCGCCGGGGGACAGTCTGGGCAGTCTGGCAGTTCGGGACAGTCTGGGCAGTCTGGCAGTTCGGGACAGTCTGGGCAGTCTGGCAGTTCGGGACAGTCTGGCCACTCGGGACAGTCTGGGCAGTCTGGCAATTCGGGACAGTCTGGCCAGTCTGGCCACTCCGGCAGTTCAGGGCAGTCTGGCCACTCCGGCAGTTCAGGGCAGTCTGGCCACTCCGGCAGTTCAGGGCAGTCTGGCCACTCCGGCAGTTCAGGGCAGTCTGGCCACTCCGGCAGTTCAGCGCAGTCTGACCTCTCTGGCGACTGTTGACTGGCGGGCAGCTCTGGCGACTGTTGACTGGCGGGCAGCTCTGACGACTGTTGACTGGCGGGCAGCTCTGACGACTGTTGACTGGCGGGCAGCTCTGACGACTGTTGACTGGCGGGCAGCTCTGACGACTGTTGACTGGCGGGCAGCTCTGACGACTGTTGACTGGCGGGCAGCTCTGACGATGACTGTTGACTGGCGGGCAGCTCTGACGATGACTGTTGACTGGCGGGCAGCTCTGACGATGACTGTTGACTGGCGGGCAGCTCTGACGATGACTGTTGACTGGCGGGCAGCTCTGACGATGACTGTTGACTGGCGGGCAGCTCTGATGATGACTGTTGACTGGCGGGCAGCTCTGATGATGACTGTTGACTGGCGGGCAGCTCTGATGATGACTGTTGACTGGCGGGCAGCTCTGATGATGACTGTTGACTGGCGGGCAGCTCTGATGATGACTGTTGACTGGCGGGCAGCTCTGATGATGACTGTTGACTGGCGGGCAGCTCTGATGATGACTGTTGACTGGCGGGCTGACGCACTATAATCCTGGTGCATGGTGCTGGTACCGGATATACCAGCTTATGAACACGCACCTCCAGGCTAGTGCGGGGAGCGGGAACAGGACGAGTCGGACTGGGTTGACGCACTTCTGGGTCCGCACGAGAGACAGGAGCTGGAAACCCAGGGCTATGGAGGCGCACAGTTGGTCTAGATCTTACCTCCTGCACAACCCGCCTTGGCTGGATGGAACTAGTAGCCCTGTACGAGCGGGGTGCTCGTACAGGGCAGACTGGGCTGTGCAGGGGCCTGATGGTAACCGTGCGTAGAGCGGGAGTTGGGTAGCCTGGTCCTCGGAGGCGTACCGGCGACCAGATGCGCTGCGCAGGCATCCTCCTACCAGGCTGGATGCCCGCTCTAGCACGGCACCTGCGAGGGGCTGGAATAACGCGCACCGGACTGTGCGTGCGTATGGGTGAGATAGTGCGCTCCTCAGCGAAACATAGCGCTCTCCACCCCATACGCTCCTCCATATAACCACGGGTAGCTGGCTTCCGGCTCTTCCTTCGCCTAGCCAAACTACCCGTGTGCCACCCCCCAAAATTTTCTTGGGGGTGCCTCTCGTGCATCTCCTTCAGCGCGTCCACTCTGGCCTCGTACCACCGCCTCTCTGCCTTGGCTGCCTCAATTTCCCACTGCGGGCGGCGATAATCCCCAGCCTGATGCCAGGGTCCGGCCCGGTCCAGAACTTCCTCCCAAGTCCACTTCTCCCGCCAGTCCAACTCGAACTCCGTCTGCTCCTTCCTCTGCTGCTTGGTCCTTTGGTGGTGGGTGATTCTGTCACGGTTGTCGTCGGTGAAGGAGGACCAATACGCAGCAGGTACGTGTATGCTCATCTTGATTTTTATTAACTACAAAAATGAACATACAAAATAACAAAACGAAACGAACGAACAACTACAAACAGTCTGGTAAAGCATACGGCTTACACACAGAACAATCACCCACAAATAACACACACAAACACACCCTAATATATGGGACTCTCAATCAAAGGCAGATAGACAACACCTGCCTTCAACTGAGAGTCCCAACCCCAATCAACCAAACATAGAAACACACACACACTAGACTAACCATAGAATTAACTAAACATAAACCAAAACCCGGAAATACTAAATCAAACACCCTTTACACAAACGCACCACCCCGAACCACATAAAACAAATACCCCCTGCCACGCCCTGACCAAACTACAAAACAATTAACCTTATATACTGGCCCGGACGTGACAACAATAGTTACTACTGCCAGACAATAGTTACTACTGCCAGACAATAGTTACTACCAGACAATAGTTACTACTGCCAGACAATAGTTACTACTGCCAGACAATATTTCCTACTGCCAGACAATAGTTACTACTGCCAGACAATAGTTACTACTGCCAGACAATAGTTACTACTGCCAGACAATAGTTACTACTGCCAGACAATAGTTACTACCAGACAATAGTTACTACTGCCAGACAATAGTTAGTACTGCCAGACAATAGTTACTACTGCCAGACAATATTTCCTACTGCCAGACAATAGTTACTACTGCCAGACAATAGTTACTACTGCCAGACAATAGTTACTACTGCCAGACAATAGTTACTACTGCCAGACAATAGTTACTACTGCCAGACAATAGTTACTACTGCCAGACAATAGTTACTCATAACACTTAAAGATGCACTATACAGAAATCAATCTGCCATTTCCTGGTTGCTAACATTCTAATAGTTTGCAAAATCTCAGTTGATGTGACAAAACAAGCAAGTATAGTGTAGAAAATCCCTGTACCATCTAAACAGCTGTGAAATATATTTTCCATTACCAAAAATATTTTATTGTTTTTTACAAAACCGAAGGTAAAATACGCAAAAACGAAACATAAGAACGGGAAGCATAAAAATAGCACACAAAGAGCAGATCTACCACTCCTTAGATTTGCTTTCAATGAGAATGACAGATCTATAACATACATTCTAATGGGAGTTTGGTCTGGTTACCCAAAAAGTTACATATTGCTGCTTGATCAGCAATGTAAATATCACTTTATTCAGACTTTAACTTCATAAGAAAATGGAATTCAACCTAGTCCAATGTATCCCATCTTGCACCTGTTACTGTATGTGTCTGAAAGGGGGAGATATCAGTAACTTCCTGCCTCCGTCAGTCAGTCGTTAAAGTTCCCCATGTATCCACAAGGTCCCCCAAGGTCAGAGTTGTGTAGCTAGCCGTTCAGAAACGGACCATAGATCTCTCAGTAGCGCTGATAAATGGTGTGGTGACGAGGCAAGCGTTCCTGAAGATAAACACCGGCGTCACCCCAAATACAGCCCTATACAGCCTGGGGGGAAGTGATTAAAGCACTCTGTCCTCACTCATATCCACCTTCCTCTCCCTCTCCTCTCCCTGATCCTCACCTCTGATCTCTCTCTGCATTCTGCTGCTGCTCCCTGTCACCCTGACAACACTGAATGCTGTGATCTCTCTCCCTCTCTCTCTCGCTCTCTATTTCTCCCTCTCTCTATTTCTCTCTCTATTTCTTTCGCTTTCTATTTCTCTCTCTCTATTTCTCTCCCTCTCGCTTGTCTCTATCTTTCTCTCGTTCACTCTATCGCTCCTCTCTCTCTTATATTTAAAGAGTGATGTACCAAACAAATGGTAATGTATAATCTGAACTGCCAGGCAGGGGTTTGGTTATCTTGACTTATTGATACTCAGTGGGGACAAGGGTTGGAGTTTTGTTATCTCTGTGTTTCATATCTTTATAAATGTGTCTGGATTCTGAAATGAGAATAGTTAAAACAGAGGTGACATTTACTCAGACTTAACAAGCGAATAATGACACGAGGCTGACACATTCATTTGCCAATGTTCATCTTCTTTATGTCTGTGTTCCCCTTCTCTCTCCTTCTCTCCCTCCATTTCTCTCTCTCTCGCTCCCTCTCTCTACCTTTCTTTCGCGCTCTCTCTAAAAAAATTCTACATTTTGCTTCATGGCATCTAAATAGCTGCTTGAAAACCAGTTAACCCCATGGATGTTGTAAGTTTCTGAATGCATAGAACATCAAATGCTTCAAGGAGAAGTACAAAGCATTGTCTGAGTTTGAACTTTTGTCAGGAGAACAGGTGCTGGTTGAAGTTCAAAGTTACCTCTCTTTCTCAGTGGTGAAAAAAAGAGGAAGAAAAAATACAGAGGTGTGACTTTAGCAGCCCAGCACACAGACAGGACTACAGACAGGACCACAGGCAGGACTACAGACAGGACTACAGACAGGACCACAGACAGGACTACAGACAGGACTACAGACAGGACTACAGACAGGACTACAGACAGGACCACAGACAGGACTACAGATAGTACTACAGACAGGACTACAGACAGGACTACAGATAGGACTACAGATAGTACTACAGATAGTACTACAGACAGGACCACAGGCAGGACTACAGACAGGACTACAGACAGGACTACAGACTACCACAGATAGTACTACAGACAGGACCACAGGCAGGACTACAGACAGGACTACAGACAGGACTACAGACTACCACAGATAGTACTACAGACAGGACCACAGGCAGGACTACAGACAGCACTACAGACAGTACCACAGACATGACTATAGACAGGACTACAGACAGGACTACAGATAGTACTACTGACAGGACTACAGACAGGGCTACAGATAGTACTACAGACAGGACTACAGACATGAGTATAGACAGTACTACAGACAGGACTACAGACAGGACTACAGACAGGACTACAGATAGTACTACAGATAGTACTACAGACAGGACTACAGACAGGACTACAGACTACCACAGATAGTACTACAGACAGGACCACAGGCAGGACTACAGACAGGACTACAGACAGGACTACAGACTACTACAGACAGCACTACAGACAGTACCACAGACTTGACTATAGACAGGACTACAGACAGTACTACAGATAGTACTACAGACAGGAATACAGATAGTACTACAGACAGGACTACAGACAGGACTATAGACAGTACTACAGACAGGACTACAGACATGACTATAGACAGTACTACAGACAGGACTACAGACAGGAGTACAGACAGGACTGCAGACAGGACTACAGACAGTACTACAGATAGTACTACAGACAGGACTACAGACAGGACTACAGACAGGACTACAGACATGACTACAGACATGACTACAGACATGACTACAGACAGGACTACAGATAGTACTACAGATAGTACTACAGACAGGACTACAGACAGGACTACAGACAGGACTACAGATAGTACTACAGATAGTTCTACAGACAGGACTACAGATAGGACTACAGACAGGACTACAGACAGGACTACAGATAGTACTACAGATAGAACTACAGATAGTACTACAGACAGTACTACAGACAGGACTACAGACAGGACTACAGACAGGACTACAGACATGACTACAGACAGGACTACAGACAGGACTACAGATAGTACTACAGACAGGACTACAGACAGGACTACAGACAGGACTACAGATAGTACTACAGATAGTACTACAGATAGTTCTACAGACAGGACTACAGATAGGACTACAGACAGGACTACAGACAGGACTACAGATAGTACTACAGATAGAACTACAGATAGTACTACAGATAGTACTACAGACAGGACTACAGATAGGACTACAGACAGGACTACAAACAGGACTACAGACAGGACTACAGACAGGACTACAGACAGGACTACAGACAGGACTACAGACATGACTACAGACAGGACTACAGACAGGACTACAGATAGTACTGCAGACAGGAATACAGATAGTACTACAGACATGACTACAGACAGGACTATAGACAGTACTACAGACAGGACTACAGACAGGACTACAGATAGTACTACAGATAGAACTACAGATAGTACTACAGATAGTACTACAGACAGGACTACAGATAGTACTACAGACAGGACTACAGACAGGACTACAGACAGGACTACAGACATGACTATAGACAGTACTACAGACAGGACTACAGATAGTACTACAGACAGGACTACAGACAGGACTACAGACATGACTATAGACAGTACTACAGACAGGACTACAGATAGTACTACAGACAGGACTACAGACAGGACTACAGACAGGACTACAGACAGTACTACAGATAGTACTACAGATAGTTCTACAGACAGGACTACAGATAGGACTACAGACAGGACTACAGACAGGACTACAGACAGGACTACAGACAGGACTACAGATAGTACTACAGATAGTACTACAGACAGGACTACAGATAGTACTACAGACAGGACTACAGACATGACTACAGACAGGACTACAGACATGACTACAGACAGGACTACAGACAGTACTACAGACAGGACTACAGATAGTACTACAGACAGGACTACAGACAGGACTACAGATAGTACTACAGACAGGACTACAGATAGTACTACAGACAGGACTACAGACAGGACTACAGACAGGTTACTGTATAAAAAATAACACTCTACAGAATTATCCAGACAATATGTGAGGTGAGGAATCCCTGCCTAAAAAAGGCTAGACTGCAGGGCGGTGGTTTCCAGTGTTTCTCATCCATATGAATAAAACAGAATGATTTATTTGTTGGTGATAATACATTGCATGCCATGTGCACTGCATATGGACATTAACATGCACATAATGACAATAGTGTATTTTTCAAATGACTGTAGGGAAGCTAACTTCCTTTCACAGTTCTGTGTTCAGTTGGCAGCCCCTCTAACATGGGGTGGCTCTCAACGTGCACAGCTGTTTCTACCCTGGCTATGATGGCTGATTGGAATGAACAGTAAAGAACTTTGCCGGAGGGTGAAACGACGATATCCCCCAAGGGACAGTCAGTGGTCTACTCTACATGTCTGTTGGTATGGGGCCTTTCTTAATGTAGTATATTACACAGCATGCAGTTCTTCTGTGAAGGTTCGAACAGGGATCAGTTAAAATGTCCCTATAAGGCTGTCTCTAGCAGCTTCCTGGTCTGCAGTGGTGTTTGTAATTGAGCTGGCAGCACCACTAACCATCTGGGTAACACACTCTTCAAACACACAGGGAGGGATGGAGAGGGGGAGGGTGGGAGAGAGAGAGAGAGAGAGAGAGAGAGAGAGAGAGAGAGAGAGAGAGAGAGAGAGAGAGAGAGAGACCCGCTCCTCACTCAGTATGTTTTGTTTGGACCTTGTGGATGGATTTGTTATTCAGATAACTAGACTTCTGCTGTTGAGACCTGCCTGCCAAAGTAAAAGTGTTTCACAACCTATGTAATTACAAAGTTTTTACATTGTTATTTTTGTCATTATTTTCTGCTTAATTTTGGCATATTTATGCTGGTTGGCATGTCAAAGCAATCACAAGATAGCAAACTTACAGTAACGTATCTGTAAGACTATATCAGGACCACATAGCAGAAGAAAAAAAAAAATCGAAAAGCTATTTCTTTCAGAGAGTCCTTGCAGATTTAGATGTCTTGTTGTGTTTGGGCTGAAAGGAAGAGAGGAGAAAGAGGGGAAGTGGAGATGGCAGAGAGGAAAGTGGTCCCTGTCTGCTAAATGAGGGGGACTGTCAGGTCGAATCTGTCCACACACACACATGCCTACAGGTTTAGAGATGGTTCCCCCTCTGGAATGACTTTCAATAGGGCAGGCTCCAGGTGTGATGTAGAGGAGAGTGTATCGCTTCTCTCTCAGAGGATTAGGCCCTCTGCTCGCCAAACTGAGTGAGAGAGAGAGGGGGGGAGAGAGAGCTAGAGAGAGAATAAAGCCCCTTGAATGTAATTTAATTTAATTGAAAGAGAGAGAGAGAGAGAGAGAGAGAGCGAGAGAGAGAGAGAGAGAGAGAGAGAGAGAGAGAGAGAGAGAAAGAGAGAGACCAAGGGCGAGGCCTTCGCAAGGTTTGCAATCTGAGCCCTGCACTCTTCAATATTTACATCAACGAATTGGTCACTATGCTATAAAAATCAGCACCTGGTGTTAGTCTACACAATTCAGAGGTTAAATGCTTGCTCTTCGCAGATGACCTATGCCTGCTGTCACCCACAGCACATGGCCAACAGCAGAGCCTGGACCTGCTAGAGCACTACTGCCAGACCTGGGCTCTGGCAGTAAACCCCAAAAAGACAAAAATAATGATTTTTCCAAAGAAGATCAAGATCTCAGGGAATTAGAACAAAGTCCTCAATTGGTACAAAATATATAGAGTACTGCACACACTACAATTACTTAGGTTTAAAAATAAGCTCAACTGGACACCTTAATGAGGCAGTGAATTAACTGAGAGAGAAAGCACGCAGGGCATTCTAAGCCATTAAAAAACAAATTAAAATTAAAATATCTATAAAAATGTGCCTAAAACTAATTGAATGTGTCATTGAACCAATTGCACTTTACGGCAGCGACGGGTGGGCTCCAGTTGCAAAACAAGATCTCACCCAATTGGATAAACACCCCATTGAAACCCTGCATGCAGAGTTCTGTAAAATCCTCCTACATGTCCAGAGGAAAACTACAAACAATGCATGCAGGGCAGAATTAGGCCAATATCCACTAATACACATTTTTTTTAAAGAGCAATTCAGTTTTGGAAACATCTCAAATACAGTGACCCCCTCTCATATCATTACCAAGCCCTGCAATGCAAAGAGTCCCCTCATCCAGCTGTCCTGGGGCTGAGTTCACAAGCCTGTTCTACTAACACACTGAAGCCTCAGGACCAGAACATCCAATCAATCAGAATAAACCAAATTACAACACAGTCAAAACAAAACTACATTACTTACTGGGAAGCACAAAGCAAAACGCAGTGCTATCTGGCCCTAAATCGACAGAACACCGTGGCAAACTATTTGACCATGGTTACTGATCAAAACCTTAGAAAAACCTTGGCAAAGTACAGGCTCAGTGAGCACAGCCTTGCCATTGAGGTTAGACACAGGAAAGCCTGGCTCCCTGTAGAGGAAAGGCTGTGCAACCACTGGACAACAGCAGAACCTGAGACGGAGCTGCATTTCCTGACAAAATTGTAAAATATAAAACAATTAGAGTGTTATTTCCCCTAATTTGAAACCCTTATTCAAGGTTTCAAAGACCTCTCTGATGAGAATAAGCTACCCGTCCTGTTGGGGGAGGAAGCAGAGAGCTGTGGGTTGGCAGCGCACTACATTGTTGCCTGCCATAAGATGAGGGACAGTGTCTGACTGACCAACCAACCTGCACATGTCCTCTATATTGTTATTGTCCATTGTATGGTTATTTTTACCCTTCATTATTGTTGTTACTGATTGTCCTGTTGACAATGTTGATTATTATTATTTTAATTATGCTAATATTGTAAATATCCAAAGTAAGCTTTGGCAATATGTATATTGTTACGTCATGACAATAAAACAAATTGAATTGAGAGTGAGAGAAACAGGTAGAGAGACAGTGAGAGAGAGTGAGAGAGAGAGAATCAGGTAGGTAGAGAGTGAGAGAGAGATAGAAAGGGAGAGAGAGAGGAAAGGCATAGAGAGAGAGAGAGAGAGCGAGAGAGTAAGGGAGAGAGTGAGAGAGAGTAAGGGAGAGAGAGAGTGAGAGAGAGAGGAAAGGGATAGAGAGAGAGAGAAACGGTTAGGACGTGAGGCTTCACTTCTTCCCATGTCTCTTTCCCATCCCTCTCTTAATCCTTCTTTCTTTTTCCAATCCCTGCAATCTTTCTCTCTCTCACTCCCTCGTTGTATCTCTAGCTCTCTCTCTCTCTTCCTAGCTGATGCTGTCTCACTGGATTCTTCCACACTGTTATGTAGCTTTATCTGTTGTAGCTGTGTATCTACCAAGGTCACCCCAAGAGTGGATTCCCTCCCATCTGTCGGCCATGCTGAAAGTAAAGGAGAAATCCATGCGAGATTCCTTGTTTACTGGAGGAGCAAAAACATATATTTTTAGAGGCTTTTCACTGTGGTGAGAAATGCTGCCTGCAGAAGCATCAGACCACAGTTTTCAGCCTGTGTCAATGTAAACCAGCGACTGTGTGTAGATACGAAATATACATGTACCATAGCTGTGTGTTTCTACTAAATATACCATAGCTGTGTGTTTCTACTAAATATACCATAGCTGTGTGTTGCTACTAAATATACCATAGCTGTGTGTTTCTACTAAATATACCATAGCTGTGTGTTTCTACTAAATATACCATAGCTGTGTGTTTCTACTAAATATACACTAGCTGTGTGTTTCTACTAAATATACCATAGCTGTGTGTTTCTACTAAATATACCACAGCTGTGTGTTTCTACTAAATATACCATAGCTGTGTGTTGCTACTAAAGATACCATAGCTGTGTGTAGTTACTAAACATACCATAGCTGTGTGTTTCTACTAAATATACCATAGCTGTGTGTTGCTACTAAATATACCACAGCTGTGTGTTTCTACTAAATATACCATAGCTATGTGTTGCTACTAATTATACCATAGCTGTGTGTAGTTACTAAACATACCATAGCTGTGTGTTTCTACTAAATATACCATAGCTGTGTGTTGCTACTAAATATACCATAGCTGTGTGTTGCTACTAATTATACCATAGCTGTGTGTAGTTACTAAACATACCATGGCTGTGTGTTTCTACTAAATATACCATAGCTGTGTGTTGCTACTAAATATACCATAGCTGTGTGTTTCAACTAAATATACCTTAGCTGTGTGTTGCTACTAAATATACCATAGCTGTGTGTTGCTACTAAATATACCATAGCTATGTGTTGCTACTAAATATACCATAGCTGTGTGTATCTACTAAAGAACCATAGAACCATAACCATAGCTAAAGAACCATAGCCTTCCCTGTAGCTCAGTTGGTAGAGCATGGTGTTTGCAACACCAGGGTTGTGGGTTCGATTCCCACGGGGGGCCAGCACAAAAAAAAAATGAATGAAATGTATGCATTCACTACTGTAAGTCGCTCTGGATAAGAGCGTCTGCTAAATGACTAAAAATGTAAAAAATGTAAAATGTGTGTAGCTTCTAAATTATCCTGTTCACAGAAGCAAACACTTTTGATGTGAATGCTGTATATAACTATTCGTTTTAGATCTCAGTCTCTGTTTTACGAAATTTGCTTGTACAAAGATTTCTGATTGAGAAGGCCTTTTTTTATCCTCGGGCCACTTGTAAACTACACCTTTTTGGAGTCAAAGCGCTGAGTCAGGAGCATCGGTCTGCACGCAAGGCCTGCGGGAGCGCAGGTGCGTACTGAAGGCTAGGAGCAGAGAAGCGGTTGCCAGATTGGAAAACCTGAAGCACCGTGGGCCATGGGAAAATCTAAGTCGTTCTACACAACGTCTACTAGTCATTGCACACCTGTGCTGAAAGACCTCTTAAAACCGGCATTATGTATCTGTTACTGTGCCTGCTCTTTACTCAATGCCATCCTGGATTAAATAGACTGAATGATCAATAAGTGAGTGAATTATCTTCGCCTTATGCCCTACAATTTCCAAACACTCTGACGAGACCGTCATGTCAATACCACCAGGAGCTTGGTCTCTCTCTGCAGCTTGTGGTGGCTAATTTCTACATTACCAAATGAGGACAGTTACAAACTTCACACATCAGTCAGAGTTATACTTAAACTACATCTTTAATAACAAGAGCTTTGCAAAAGCACTTGACTTTCAATGATGCGCTATCTCTAATGAACCATTGAAAGTGACAACACAAAAGTACAAAGATCTTTTATAGCCAAGATACACCCATCTCAACGTACATGACGAACCACAGACCTTAGGAACAGTTCACAAAGGGACTTTATATTTGAGAAAGGAGTATCTCTTAGCCAGATAACATTCGCTATAAATTATCGTTCAGTTTGGTCCCTAATGACGAGGTTCTAATCTCGTTCCTGGTACTTCATAGTACAAAAACATCAACTCATCCAATGGCATATATCAATTGTCAACTCTAGATACTCCCATCTCAAGTAAACTCCCTCTTGATCCCACTCCTGGACAAGCTCACTGAGGGGAGTGACTTGTGCACAGACATGGGAACCAATGATTTGGAGACAAATAATTTGTTCCCCATTAATCATGCCATCTCTTCACATGGTTTAAGAATAGGTAAAGACACATTCACATATGAAGACAATGTTCCATTCTGTCCTCTTCCCTTTCTGATATTCTGCATAGCACCAGAGATATGTGAAAGACAAGCCTGACCTCTCCGCTCTCTGGGCCCCAAGTGACTGAGCCCTAGCTAAGGGAAAGTGCCACTGCCAACACCAGAGTCCAAAGGGATACATTCTAATGACAAGTATCTCACATAAGCATATTATGCAAATAAAACATCTTAATTATCTATGTTACCCAACTAATTCTGATTCATCCGCCACAAGCTACATTTGTTCCACTCTCAAACGCAAGTGGGCCAACTCTTCATGGCATACTTCCAAAATCTCAAACTCTTGAATTACTTTTTTTCTGTGTCGAAAGACAGCTTGTTTTATTGACAATGGTGCTGGCTCTGCCAAGTTCTCACACATTGGGCAACTGAGATATATTGTTATGCTTTTATTGTTGATCTCTGCTAATGTGCAACCAAACCCTGGGCCAGTAGATACCATGCAATCTCTACCTACTCCATATGATTTTAAAAACAGAGCAAGTTTTGGCCTCTTGCATGTTATTGTCAGAATTTTATTTGCAAAGATAGACATTATTGGAATATGGGCCAATACGACAAATGCAGACATAATAGTTTTATCAGAAAGTTGTCTAAAGAAATCTGTGTCAAATAACCAAATTTCTATTGATGGGTACACGATTTTTAGAATGGATCAAATGAGTATGTAACGGCTGTCTTCTTCGTCAGACGAAACAGAGAAGTCATCGTCCGAGAAAGTGGACCAATACGCAGCGGAGTTAGTGTTCATCTTTGTATTTTTAATTACGTAAGAACACTATACAAAACAAACAAGAAAACCGACAGCCAAACAGTCCTGTCAGGTGCAAAACACTAAACAGAAATAATCCCCCACAAAACCCAAAGAAAACACATGCTCCTTATGTGTGACTCCCAATCAACAACAACGAACTTCAGCTGTGCCAGATTGGGAGCCACACACGGCCCAAAACAAAGAAATACAAAAACATAGAAAAAACATAGAACGCCCACCCAATGTAACACCCTGGCCTAACCAAAATAAAGAACAAAAAAAAAACTCTCTATGGCCAGGGCGTTACAGAGTAAAGGAAGAGGGATTGCAATTTATGTGAAATCCAAGTTTAACACCTCTGAAATTCTCTCGATTACAAAAGCCAAATATTTTGAACCGCTTGCGGTTAAAGTGAACGTATATAAGGACTCCCATATCACTGTAGTCAGCTGCTATGGACTGCCTTCGGCTTCAGGAGACACACTTAACTCTCTTTCTGATGTCCTGCACAAGCTAAATGACTCTGAATTCATTATTTTGGGAGATATGAACTGGGACATGCTTACATCTGTATCGGACTCTTTTAAAGAACTGTGTAACTCTGAATCTCATGCAATTAATTTAATGCGCCTACAAGACCGAATCCCAGAGCACCTAACAAATTAAAGCTATTGGACATTCTTCTAACAAATACCCCTCACAAATACACATCGACTGGGATATGCTGTAATGATGTCAGTGATCACTGTGCATAATATTGACAGAGTAAGTCTGATTCCCGATGTTGACACTGCTTCGGGCAATTTTTATATGAAATTTGTGTCCATTTGTGATAAGCATGCCCCTGTGAAAAAAAATAAAAATCAGTGGAAATAGAAATGTCTCTTGGGCTCAAGCTAGACATACAACTTCTCCTGTTGACTTGGCTTCCTTCAGAGCGCTAAGAAACAAATGCACAGGATTGATCAGGAAGTCCAAATCCGATTTCTATCTAAATGCAGTCACAGAGAACCTAAACAACCCTACCAAGTTCTGGAAGATAATCAAATCAGCGTCAGGTTCTAATGTATCCTCTGGCCTTCCTGACCATGTAATTATAGAGTCTAATGAAGTGAAGGATAAAGCCGTTCAGTTTTTGATCATGGTGGGGCCCAGGCCTCTAACATAAGCTCTGTTGCAGTAAACTATGATATAGGCCCTCATGTGAACCATTTTAACTTTGAGCCTGTTTCTTATTCTGAGGTCTATAAAGCACTAAAGGCAATAGACATTAAAAAAGTTTGCAGGTCTAGACAACCTGGACCCCTACCTCTTAAAGATAGCAGCTGGTATTATTACTGAACCTCTGGTTCACATTTTCAACTTGAGTCTCTTGACCAATTCCATACCAAGCATTTGGAAATCAGCTAATGTCCTCCCACTGCTAAAGGGTGGGATCCCTCAGATCTCTAAACTCCCTATCCTGGCCAAAGTCTATGAATCCCGAGTGAACTCACAGTTAAAAAACATCTTAATTGAAAAGAACATACTGAGCAGGGTTCAGTCTGGCTTTAGATCGGGGCACAGCACCACAACTGCAGCTATGGCAGTGGGAAACGACATCATTAATGCACTTGATAAAAATAAACATTGTCCTGTTCTGTTTGTTGATTTATCAAAAGCATTTGACTCAGTTGACCATAAATTGTTGCTAGCTAGACTCAGAAACATTGGTCTCAGTGAAAGGGCAGTAAATTGGTATAGGAACTACCTTTCTGACAGAACACAATGTGTATATACTGACAATCACAAGTCTAGCTTTCTTGAGATTAATAGAGGTGTGCCCCAGGGTTCCATTTTAACTCCTGTGTTGTTCTCAATTTTTATTAATGATTTTGGAAATGGGATGCAACCAGCAAAGTTGTATCTATATGCAGATGACACAGTCATATATTCATGTGCTCCTTCTCTGGTTCAGGCTGTTGAAGAGCTCCAGACTGCTTTCAGTCACTGCAGGCCTCCCTTTCAGGTCTCAAACTGGTCTTGAATGTACAAAAAAATAAATTCATGACCTTTACCAGAGCTCGCACTCAGCCAGAGAAGGTTAGCATTGTCACATCTGGTAGCTTATTCATTGTAAAAGTGTCATCCTACAAATACCTAGGTATATGGTTGGGTGACAAGTTGTCCTTCAAAGTTCATATGGATAAATGTGAGGAAGCTTAAATTGAAATTGGGTTTTTCATTTTGTAAATAGGCTTGCTTCCCGCTTATGGCTAAAAATAAGTTTGTTCAGGCCACTTTTCTCTCTGTAATTGATTATGGTAACTTGTTATATATGCATGCAGCCTCCTCCGTCTTACAGAGACTGGACTCTGTTTGTCAAGCATCCTTGCGCTTTATTACAAACGCCAAATCACTTTGTAACCACCATTGCACCTTGTAACAATTGGTAGGTTGGACCACACTTTATATGCACAGAAAGCTACCTTTGTATGTGTTCATCTACAAAGCCCTTTTGGGTAAACTCCCTCTTTACCTCTGTATCCTGGTCTCCTTCACCACTAGCAGTTACCATACCGGGTCTGCTAGCTGGTTGCACTTAAAGTCCCCAGTATTAGGCCACTGCCTTCTCGTCTTACAATCCATGCTTCATCTAGATATGTTAGTGCCACTGAATTAACTTACAATTTTAATGGGAAACACTGTTAAGGAGTGTAAATGCTCTTTTTAGGCTGGATCATGTTGTGGTATTGTATGTTTTAATTCTGTAATGTATTGATTGTTGCTGCCTTCTTGGCCACGTCTCCCTTGAAAAAGAGACTCTGGGTCTCAATGGGCTTTTCCTGGTTAAATAAAGGTAACATAAAAAATAAATATACCATAGCTGTGTGTTGCTACTATATGTGTTGCTGTTTGTAGCTGTGTGTAGTTAAGCCTCATATCTCCAGAGACTCTGAGAAGCCATGGGGCAGCAGTCAGGGAAGTCAGATTACCGTATTTAAAGGATAAACGTCATTCCCATTTCTGGCACTGTTGTGCACTGCCCATTCCTAAACACACTACGGCCATGTATAGAGTCATGATCTGACAGATAGCACCAACAATCCCATATGGCCCACACGTACCATGAAACGTATCCGACCTAGGCTGCATGTGGATGGGGAGGAGAGCTGTGTTAGACCCTGCCTGAAGAAATGAGTGATCAGCCTACCCACCTCTGGTTCTACCTGATTTAATTCATCAAGACCATTATTGGGCAAATTGCGAGTCCCTCTGGTAACAAGGATTGTTAAGCTGAGCTAGAAAACATGTGCATTTGGGGCTCTGAAAGGATACAGTTGGATGCTACTGAATGGCAGTGGACATGTAACTGTATCACAACTAAACTGTTTTTTGTTTGTTTTCTTTTATGTGACCAAACCACACGTATATCTATGATACATATAAACCATAGGTATATCTATGATACCTATAAACCATAGATATATCTATGATACCTATAAACCATAGATATATCTATGATATGTATAAACCATAGGTATATCTATGATACCTATAAACCATAGGTATATCTATGATACATATAAACCATAGGTATATCTATGATACCTATAAACCATGGATATATCTATGATACCTATAAACCATAGGTATATCTATGATACGTATAAACCACACGTATATCTATGATACATATAAACCACATGTATATCTATGATACGTATAAACCACATGTAAATCTATGATACGTATAAACCACACCTATATCTATGATACCTATAAACCAAAGGTATTTTTTATTTATTTTATTTGTTTCACCTTTATTTAACCAGGTAGGCAAGTTGAGAACAAGTTCTCATTTACAATTGCGACCTGGCCAAGATAAAGCAAAGCAGTTTGACACATACAACACAGAGTTACACATGGAGTAAAACAAACCTACAGTCAATAATATAGTAGAAAAATAAGTCTATATACAAAATGAGCAAATGAGGTGAGATAAGGGAGGTAAAGGCAAAAAAGGCCATGGTGGCGAAGTAAATACAAAATAGCAAGTAAAACACTTGAATGGTAGATTTGCCGTGGAAGAAAGTGCAAAGTAGAAATAGAAATAATGAGGTGCAAAGGAGCAAAATAAATAAATAAATACAGTAGGGGAAGAGGTAGTTGTTTGGGCTAAATTATAGATGGGCTATGTACAGGTGCAGTAATCTGTGAGCTGCTCTGACAGCTGGTGCTTAAAGCTAGTGAGGGAGATGTGTTTCCAGTTTTAGAGATTTTTGTAGTTCGTTCCAGTCATTGGCAGAGAACTGGAAGGAGAGGCGGCCGAAAGAGGAATTGGCTTTGGGGGTGACCAGAGAGATATACCTGCTGGAGCGCGTGCTACAGGTGGGTGCTGCTATGGTGACCAGCGAGCTGAGATAAGGGGGAACTTTACCTAGCAGGGTCTTGTAGATGACCTGGAGCCAGTGGGTTTGGCGACGAGTATGAAGCGAGAGCCAGCCAACGAGAGAGTACAGGTCGCAGTGGTGGGTAGTATATGGGGCTTTGGTGACAAAACGGATGGCACTGTGATAGACTGCATCCAATTTATTGAGTAGGGTATTGGAGGCTATTGTGTAAATGACGTCGCCGAAGTCGAGGATCGGTAGGATGGTCAGTTTAAAGAGGGTATGTTTTGCAGCATGAGTGAAAGATGCTTTGTTGCGAAATAGGAAGCCAATTCTAGATTTAACTTTGGATTGTAGATGTTTGATGTGAGTCTGGAAGGAGAGTTTACAGTCTAACCAGACACCTAGGTATTTGTAGTTGTCCACATATTTTAAGTCAGTACCGTCCAGAGTAGTGATGCTGGACGGGCGGGCAGGTGCAGGCAGCGATCGGTTGAAGAGCATGCATTTAGTTTTACTTGTATTTAAGAGGAGGCCACGGAAGGAGAGTTGTATGGCATTGACGCTCGTCTGGAGGGTAGTTAACACAGTGTCCAAAGAAGGGCCAGAAGTACACAGAATGGTGTGGTCTGCGTAGAGGTGGATCAGAGACTCACCAGCAGCAAGAGCGACATCATTGATGTATACAGAGAAAAGAGTCGGCCCAAGAATTGAACCCTGTGGCAACCCCATAGAGACTGCCAGAGGCCCGGACAACAGGCCCTCCGATTTAACACACTGAACTCTATCAGAGAAGTAGTTGGTGAACCGGCGAGGCAATCATTTGAGAAACCAAGGCTATTGAGTCTGCCGATGAGGATGTGGTGATTGACAGAGTCGAAAGCCTTGAATACGGCTGCACAGTATTGTTTCTTATTGATGGCAGTTAAGATATCGTTTAGGACCTTGAGCGTGGCTGAGGTGCACCCATGACCAGCTCTGAAACCAGATTACATAGCAGAGAAGGTGCGGTGGGATTCGAAATGGTCAGTAATCTGTTTGTTGACTTGGCTTTCGAAGACTTTAGAAAGGCAGGGTAGGATAGATATAGGTCTGTAGCAGTTTGGGTCAAGAGTGTCCCCCCCTTTTGAAGAGGGGGATGACAGCAGCTTCTTTCCAATCTTTGGGAATCTCAGACGACACGAAGGAGACATTGAACAGGCTAGTAATAGGGGTTGCAACAATTTCGGCAAATAATTTTAGAAAGAAAGTGTCCACCTATGATACCTATAAACCATACGTATACCTATGATAACTAGAAACCATACCTTTACTTACGATACCTCAATTACCTCGACTAACCGGTGCCCCCACACATTGACTCTGTACCGGTACCCTCAGTATATAGCCTCGCTGTTGTTATTTTACTACTGCTCTTTAACTATTTGTTACTTTTTTTCTTTTTTTTTTGGTATTTCAAAAAAAATGCATTGTTGGTTAAGGGCTTGTAAGTAAGCATTTGACTGTAAGGTCTACACCTGTTGTATTCGGCACGTGACAAATACAATTTGATTTGATACATATAAACCATATCTTTACCTATGATACTTATGAACCATACCTTTACCTATGATACTTATAAACCATATGAATGCATATGATACCTATAAACCATACGAATGCATATGATACCTATAAACCATGCCTTTACCAATGACACCTACAGCATGAACCATACGCATACATATGAAACCTAAAACATGCGTATACTGTAGTTATGATACCTATAAACAATACGTATAGTTATGATACCTATAAACCATATGTATATCTATGATACCAGTAAACCATACGTATAGTTATGATACGTATAAACCATACCTATACTGTAGTTATGATACCTATAAACCATACCTATACTGTAGTTATGATACCTATAAACCATGCATATATCTATGATACGTATAAACCATACCTATACTGCACCTATGATACCTATAAACCATACGTATACTGTAGTTATGATACCTATAAACCATACGTATAGTTATGATACCTATAAACCATGCGTATACTGAAGTTAAGATACCTATAAACCATATGTATATCTATGATACCTATAAACAATATGTGTATCTATGATACCTATAAACCATGCGTATAGTTTTGATACCTATAAACCATATGTATAGTTATGATACGTATAAACCATACCTATACTGTACCTATGATACCTATAAACCATACGTATAGTTATGATACGTATAAACCATACCTATACTGTACCTATGATACGCATAAACCATACCTATACTGTACCTATGATACCTATAAACCATGCATATAGTTATGATACCTATGAACCATATGTATATCCATGATACCTTTAAACCATACGCATAGTTGTGATACGTATAAACCATACCTATACTGCACCTATGATACCTATAAACCATACTTATAGTTATGATACCTATAAACCATACTTATAGTTATGATACGTATAAACCATAGATTTACCTATGATACCTATAAACCATATGTATATCTATGATACCTATAAACCATACGTATCGTTATGATACCTATAAACCATGCGTATACTGTAGTTATGATACCTATAAACCATACGTATACTGTACCTATGATACCTATAAACCATACGTATACTGTAGTTATGATACCTATAAACCATAAGTATACTGTAGTTATGATACCTATAAACCATATGTATAGTTATGATACCTATAAACCATACGTATACTGTAGTTATGATACCTATAAACCATACGTATACTGTACCTATGATACCTATAAACCATACGTATACTGTAGTTATGATACCTATAAACCATAAGTATACTGTAGTTATGATACCTATAAACCATATGTATATTTATGATACCTATAAACCATAAGTATACTGTAGTTATGATACATATAAACCATATGTATATCTATGATACCTATAAACCATACGTATAGTTATGATACGTTTTAACCATACATTTACCTATCATACCTATAAACCATACTGTACCTTTACCTATGATACCTATAAACCATACGTATACTTATGATATGTATAAACCATACCTTTAACAATGTTACCAATAAACCATATTTATTTTTATTTTACCTTTATTCAACTAGGCAAGTCAGTTAAGAACAAATTCTTATTTTCAATGACGGCCTAGGAACAGTGGGTTAACTGCCTTGTTCAGGGGCAGAACGCCAGATTTGTACCTTGTCAGCTCGGGGATTTGATTTATAACCATGATACCTACAAACCATACCTCGACTTATGATGCCTATAAACCATACCTCAACCTATGATACCTATAAACCATACATATAACTATGATACCTTTAAACCATACGTATAGTTATGATACGTATAAACCATACCTATACTGTACCTATGATACCTATAAACCATGCATATAGTTATGATACCTACAAACTATATGTATAATTATGATACGTATATACCATACGTATAGTTATGATACGTATAAACCATACATATAACTATGATACCTTTAAACCATATGTATAGTTATGATACGTATAAACCATACCTATACTGTACCTATGATACTTATAAACCATGCGTATAGTTATGATACCTACAAACCATATGTATAGTTATGATACGTATAAACCATACCTATACTGTACCTATGATACCTACAAACCATATGTATAGTTATGATACCTACAAACCATATGTATAGTTATGATACCTACAAACCATATGTATAGTTATGATACGTATATACCATACGTATAGTTATGATACCTACAAACCATATGTATAGTTATGATACGTATAAACCATACCTATACTGTACCTATGATACCTACAAACCATATGTATAGTTATGATACGTATAAACCATACCTATACTGTACCTATGATACCTACAAACCATATGTATAGTTATGATACCTACAAACCATATGTATAGTTATGATACCTACAAACTATATGTATAGTTATGATACGTATAAACCATACCTATACTGCACCTATGATACCTATAAACCATACGTATAGTTATGATACGTATAAACCATACCTATACTGTACCTATGATACGTATAAACCATACATATAACTATGATACCTACAAACCATACTTATAGTTATGATACGTATAAACCATACCTATACTGTACCTATGATACGTATAAACCATGCATATAGTTATGATACATACAAACTATATGTATAGTTATGATACGTATATACCATATGTATAGTTATGATACGTATAAACCATACATATAACTATGATACCTATAAACCATACGTATAGTTATGATACGTATAAACCATACCTATACTGTACCTATGATACCTACAAACCATATGTATAGTTATGATACCTACAAACCATATGTATAGTTATGATACCTACAAACCATATGTATAGTTATGATACGTATAAACCATACCTATACTGCACCTATGATACCTATAAACTATACGTATAGTTATGATACCTATAAAGCATATGTATAGTTATGATACGTATAAACCATACCTATACTGTACCTATGATACCTATAAACCATGCATATAGTTATGATACGTATAAACCTTACATTTACCTATGATACCAATAAACCATATTTAGAACCATGACACCTACAAACCATACCTCTACTTATGATGCCTATAAATCATACCTCTACCTATGATACCTATAAACCCTACCTCTACCTATGATACCTCTAAACCATACCTCTACCTATGATACCTACACAGATGATTCACTGGGATTATGTTTATTGTCTGCCCATTGTATAATGTTTATGCAGCCCTTTTTTAGGGCCTGAAGACACAAGAGAGAGCAGCTCTCTCTAGGCAAGTATTATAACCTACTCTCCAGAATACAAATAGAGTTTGACTATTTGGTAACCTGTGTGTTGGGCTGGCAGGAATAGTCTTCCAACTGCCCTTGTTGGCTCCCACACACACACACACACACACACACACACACACACACACACACACACACACACACACACACACACACACACACACACACACACACACACACACACACACACACACACACACACACACACACACACACACACACAAACAAAGCACACACACAAACAAACTGGAGGGAAGACCTCCAGCTCTGAGAACCATCTAGCAGGGTGCTCTGGGCCGGTTGCCTAGCCTGGCTGGCTGCTCACTCAGGCCAGATTCAACGAGGCCAGATGGAGAGGCTAATCACAGGAGCAGCAGGCAGAGATAGACAGAGAGAGAGAGAGCGAGAGAGAGAGAGAGAGAGAGAGAGAGAGAGAGAGACAGGGTGGGACTCCTGGCTGACTTCACTCATCACACTGCTTAGGGAAACAGCCTTGGGACACGCTGTTCTTCTCTCTGTTAGACCTACTGATTGACTGACTGACTGTCTCTCCCCTCTTTCAATCTTTTGATACAAAAAGTTATACACAAATTCATGAGTGAATTGCTAATGCTAAATGTCGATGACACTCTTTTGAAGTGAAACTGAAACACCTGAAACAGCTGAAACGACACAGCTAAAATAACTTACCATCAGTCGTTCCGACATCCTTGTCAACAACGAAACCTTTTAGTTGACTGACGGACGGGCACAGGTTTGTTTGGGTGTCAAATGTTCACACTCACCAAGAGAGACACAAACTCCTGTTTGGAGGGTTAACAGGAGGCGTCTAAGGTCGATGCTATTGATCCCTGGTCCCTGTCCCTGATAAGATTAGCCTGGAGAGGGGGATGTTAGCAAAACCCCAATGGACAATCACACATATAGATTATCTGAAACCTGTAACCTCTTAGATTATTATCTATAACCATTTTAGATTATCTATTAAAAAAAAATTAACAGAGTATTTGAACACGACAATACTCTGTACATGACAATGCTCTGGACAAGACAACACTCTGAACACGACACTACTCTGAACATGTCAATGCTCTAGACAAGACAATACTCTGAACACGACAATACTCGACATGACAACACTCTGAACGCCACAATACTCTGAACATGTCAATACTCTGAACCCGTCAATACTATGAACATGACAATACTCTGAACTAGAGATCTTCACGGATGCACCTGTAACCGAATACCCAAGACCCGATCCGGGACCCGAGCGGGTCTAAATCCAGATTTGGGTCAGATCTGATATGATTGTCACAGTTCTGTATGTGTAATTTTAACTGACTTAGAGAGATAAATGTTATTGTTTATGATACTGCTCTTTCGTGTAGCTTGTTGTTGTTGGCCAATCATAAGTCATCAAAGAGTCAACAAGCTACAGTGAGAAAGCCTCACTCCTTGTTGGTCAAAAGTTAAGAGATATCTAATTATTGGAAGATGGAATTAAAATGATGGAATAAAATGTTAAATGAGAAGGATAGGCTACAACGACCAAGAGCCAACAGGTAGGCTCCTTCTTAATATTCTGAATGGCGTTGTTGTTATTTGTAGCTGTAGGATGAGATGCACTGCAACCTCAGCTAGCCTAGCTAGCTACCGTTAGCTAACTTAACTAGCTTCTCCAAGTTTGATGCAGTCAAGACAGGTACTATGTAATCATATTTGATTATAAATAACCTAGCTATGGCAGCTATTAGCCTACTATTGCGCGAGTAGACTTGGTCAGTTGCTGCCTCTTGTTTCTCCCTCCTCCCTGCTCACAGTATGGCCCCTCCCTAAAGTGGCAAGTCTCTCCCTCCTCTCGAGCTTTATCAGCTCCGTTTAATAAAGTAGCTTAAAAAAATAATTTTTTTGCTGCTTGTACTGGTGATAGTTTCACTCCATAAATCAAATTGACACTGTATGAGGTCAGCTATGGATTGGAGCACAGTCCTTGTTTCTTCTCATTCTTAGATTCTTCCATTACAGTTGAAGTCTCTAACTGCAGCCAGATCATTTGGTGTAATAAAGACCTGCAATAGCCACATGCTGTCATTAGAGCGCAACCCACAACCCAACCTACATTCTCCATCCGTCTATCTCTCAACCTCTCCATCAGTGGGAGATTTTCATTTGGACAAGAGAACGTCCTCTCCTCAACTCCTCAGTCCTGTCTCCTCTGCGAACCGGAAACCGATAATTCGTTGAGGGGTCGAGGAGAGTGTCAGTTAGTTAGTAGGCGAACAGAGGAGTGTCCTCGCCTCCTCGATAGCCTTCTCCTGTCAAGGAAGCACAAGAGTATCCTACCTGAGTGCTTCGCGGAAGTGTTTTGAGATCCATCACACCCCCTTTGAATCAGCTGTTGTTTACGTGGAGGAGAAAAGCATATGCACATTTATCAACGATACGCTACTTATACTATAAAATGTCTAGCACAACTAGCTAAATGTCTATTTGCTACTTCACACATTTCATTTGGGATTCCACCCCTGTAAATGTAATTTGCATGATGACGTGCAAGTGAAGAAGGAGAGTCTCATTTCATACAACTCCTCCTCCTCTCTCCTCGATTATCTTTGGCCTTTTTCAAAGGTAGGGGAGGAGAGGAGAGGACGGAGGACGGAGGAGCTTAGCAAACTAATTGAGTATCAGACTGAATCCACACCTCAGAAGGCCTGTGGAGTGAAGCCTACACCACACTGGTACATACTGTACTGACTGCTGGAATTATGTCACATTTTGCCCTCTCATGTTTTCCCCCTAATTGGAGACCAGACCTTTTTTGTATATTGTTTTACTTATTTTGACTTTGCAGTGACTTTTCATTGAGACATAGAAACACAAGCATTTTGCTACACCCACAATAACATCTGCTAAACACGTGTATGTGATAAATAAAATGTGATTGATTTAATTTGATTTGTGTATCCTAATATACTTGTGCATGGTTTTCTATGGCTTGGTGAAAACAGATGGCGGGGAATGAGTAAACCGTATCAGCCTTGTCTGTGAGGTGGCCTGGGATCGCAGAACTTGCAACTTCACAATTTCACTGCTAGATGTAACTCTGTTAGGTAACAGCTCTGCAAGTACTTCTAAATGAAAAGACCTGCAAGTGCTCAGTGCGCTACAAATACAATGCCTGGATTGTTCAGGAATTATATAACAGCTAAAGTAACGTTTCAAATGTCCATAATTGAGGCAGAAGGGGAGAATAGGTGGAATAAACACTTCTTTGCATCGATACAGGTATGCCAGGCAGGAACCACTAAAGGTTTCTATGGGAATGGGGTACACTTCCCATTTCTTTATAGTGTGTGTAGTGTATGCGAGAGCTGGTGTTCCCCATTCTTGCTGTACTAACAGCTCTCTCTGAGAGCCAACATGGCAGAGAGACACACTGCTGTTTCCCTATGGTAGCCTCCTACTGAGGAAAGTCAGCATTGCTGCAGAGACCAGACTCCGGCTCAGAGTTTGCAGCTTGGAGCAGGCTCCGTTTCTGCAGCAAATGCACTTAAATATTGACACGGCAGCTCAGGAGGAGGACGTTCAATTATACAGTGAGGTCTGAACCCCTGAGCCTCACAGAGACCCTGAGGACCTCCCTGCCAATCATACCCCGATTCTACATTTACCCCCCAGGCCCCATCACCCAGGCCCCCTCACCCCAGGCCGCTAACCCTAACCCTGCCAGTCAAAATGGCTTTACATTACCCCCACCCAGGTCCCCAGTCACCCTACCCAGGCCCTGACACCACCCCATTCCACCCTGTCTGCTGACTTAAAGGCTGTGCATGGTCAATCTGACATCTGCAGAGGCTGTGATACAGCCTCTGCAGAAGTCAGGGCATTCAAACTTCTTTGCGCTTTGCAGAGCAGAGCTGATGTGAAGGATGTTGTCAAGGAAGTGAGTTTGTGTTTATACCTCCTGTCCCCACCTACCGTCAACCAATCATGTCAATGCGGAGCTATATGAAGCTATACGGAACCCTCTGCAATGTTACAAAGTTTGGGAGGCGCGGCGCACAGCAACACGGTACAGAGCTCGATTTGGACTCCGCAAGCTTCCGGAGGCGCCCCATTGTGTCACACCCTCCTTACACAGCCTCCGGATCGCATTTTCCTGAGAAAGCATGAATTGGCTTTTAGGTCCAGACTCACAGGAAGTCAACTCTGGAATCAAATCCCCCACACCCCTTCCCCATGACGTAATATGAGGCAGGAACAGTATTAGTAAGTCTAATAAACCTAACAAGGGTTTAATTCCCACATATCCCACCGTTTAACCACCATACAACTGCATGTACATAGAATACTGAAGACTCATCCCTGCAGTTATCCCACATATCCCACCGTTTAACTACGAAACTGGAATATTGCATACTCATCCCTGCTGCATTCCTGACATGGCAGGACATTAGGGAGCCTCATGATAAAAACAGTAGTTGTGAATAGATATAATAGATGGCAAGAGGATAGGTCAGGTTGAATGTCTGGTATTGTGATGTACATTGTTTTGTACATTGTGTTGTATTGTGTTGTTCTTCTTTGGAAATTCCCTGTCTGTCATGGATCCCTCTGGAACTTTCATCACGCACACCTGTCCCCTATTCCCACTGATTGTATTTGTATATATGTGCCCTTTGTTCACCATGGTGCTGTTGATTATTGTTACAATGTCCGTTGGTGCGGGTGAGTACCTGTGCTGAGTATTTTGGCTTTCGTGCCCTTGTGGATTGCGCAGATGATTATGGGTCTCGTCCCAAGGGTTAATCACATTGTGCGTGCGTGTTTGTCACGTCCTGACCATAGTAAGATGTTCTTTTCTATGGTAGAGTAGGTCAGGGCGTGACAGGGGGTGTTTTTCTATGTTTTGTATTTCTATGTTCATGTTCTAGTTTTGTATTTCTATGTTGGTTTTGTTTGGGATGATCTCCAATTGGAGGCAGCTGGTCCTCGTTGTCTCTAACTGGAGATCATACTTAAGTAGGGTTTTTTTCAACCTGGTGTTGTGGGATCTTGTTTTTGTATTGCTCAGTGAAGCCTGCAGAATGTGACGTTCGTGTTTCTTTGTTTATTGTTTTGTATAGTGTTCTGGGTATAATAATAAATATTTATCATGAGCACTCAACACACTGCACCTTGGTCTACTCTTTACGACGATCGTCACAGAAGATCCCACCACCAAAGGTCCAAGCAGCGTGATCAGGAGTGGACCTGGGAGGACATTTTGAATGGCAAGGGATCCTGGACGTAGGAGGAGCTCCAGGCTGGATGGGACCGCCTCCCATGGGAACAGGTGGCGGCAGCTAAAGCAGAACGGCAATGTTACGAGGAACGAGCACGGCAACGACGGAAGCACGTGAGGAACCCCCAAAACATTTTTTGGGGGGGCACACGGGGAGTTTGGCAGAGTCAGGGTGGAGACCTGACCCAACTCAAAGTGCTTACCATGGGGAGCGAGTGAAGAAGCAAGCACCGTGTTATGTTATGCGGTGATGCGCACTGTGTCGCCAGTGCGCATTCACAGCCCGGTGCGATCTGTGCCCGCGCCCCGCCAGGAAGGTTGGTGCCGGCTCAGCGCTCCTGGTCTCCAGTTCGCCTTCTCAGTCCAGGAGCCGGCGCTACGCACTGTGTCGCCAGTGCGCCTGCACAGCCCAGTTCGTCCTGTGCCCGCGCCCCGCACTTGCCGGGCTAAAGCAAGCATCCAGCCAGGACAGGTTGTGCCAGCCATAAGCTCCAGACCTCCAGTGCGCCTCCACGGCCCAGTATATCCTGTGCCTACTCTGCGCACCCGGCCTCCAGCGACGTTCCCTAGTCCAGAACTCTCAGCGACGTTCCCCAGTCCGGAGCCTCCAGTGATGATCCATGGCCCGGCGCCTGTAGGGATAATCCATGGCAAGAAGCCTGTAGGGATGATTCATGGCCTGGAGCCTGTAGAGATGATCCATGGCCTGGAGCCTGTAGAGATGATCCATGGCACGAAGCCTCCAGTGATAATCCATGGCCCGGCGCCTCCAGTGGTGATCCATGGCGCGGAGCCTGCAGTGATGATCCACGGCACGGAGCCTGTAGCGACGGCCTACAGTCCGGAACCTCCTGAGACGACCTGCAGTCCGGAACCTCCTGAAACGGCCTGCAGTCCGGAACCTCCTGAGACGGCCTGCAGTCCAGATCCGTCCGACGCCGCCACTTCAGCAGCCACAACTGGCCCGTCCGACACCACATCAACCGGTCCGTCCGACGCCACTGCTACTGGTTTCTCCGACGCCGCCGCAACTTCGGCAGCGAAAACTTGCCCGTCCAATGACGACGCAACTACGGCAGCTGCATCGGGTCCTGATGGACCTGCACTGCGTTCCTGTGATCGTCCTCGAGGCCGGTGTCGTTAGCAGCGCGTCGGGGGGGGGGGACTGTCACGGATCCCTCCGGAACTTTCATCATGCATACCTGTCCCCTATTCCCACTGATTAGTATTTGCATATATATGTTTCCTTTGTTCACCATGGTGCTGTCGATTATTGTTACAATGTCCGTTGGTGCGTGTGTTATTTATTCGAGGTACTCCTCGCTCTTTTGTTTTGGGTTTCTACCCTGTGTTTTTGTTACGCGTTTGTTTGGTCTTTGTCCCTGTGCCCTTACAAGGCACGCCGTAATTTGGGGTATAATTAAAAAAAATATTACGCATTCCTGCGCCTGTCTCCCGAATCATTTATACCAGCGTGACACTGTCAGAACTGGAATATGATTCTGTTTTGTCTGTCTGTTTTTCACAGTGTTGAGTCAGACCTGCCTTCATGTCCCAGGATGCTTCACCACTAAAATGGACCCTGACAGGGTGACAGACACATGCACGCACCAACACATACACGCTCTCACACACACACACACACACACACACACACACACACACACACACACACACACACACACACACACACACACACACACACACACACACACATAAGTAAAGATACCGTAATAGAAAATGACTCAAGTAAAAGTGAAAGTCACCCAGTAAAATACTACTTGAGAACAAGTCTAAAAGTATCTGGTTTTAAATGTACTTAAGTACAGTGGTGGAAAAAGTACTCAATTGTCATACTTGAGTAAATGTAAAAAGTAAAAGTAAATGCTATACATCAAATTTCTTATATTAAGCCAACCTGATGGCACAATTGTCTTGTTTGTTGTATTTACGGACAGCCAGGAGAACACGCCAGAACTCAGAAATAATTTAGAAACGCATAATTTGTGTTTAGTGAGTCCGCCAGATCAGAGGCAGTAATGATGACAACGCGTTATATTTATAGGTGCATACATTAGAACATATTGCATTCCTGCCTGAGCATTCCAAATGTAACGAGTACTTTTGAGTGTCAGGGAAAATGTATGGAGTAAAAAGTGCATTATTTTCTTTAGGGATGTACTGAAGTGAAAGTAAAAGTAGTCAAAAATAGAAAAGTATAGTACAGAAACCCCAAAACACAGCTTAGGTAATACTTAGTTACTTTTTCACCACTGCACAAACACACACACACATATACACACACATACAAGCACACACCCCTCCACACTGCGAGGAGCTAGCTGCTTGACAGAGATTCATTAATTATCCCAGTCAGAGAAAAGTGCTCTGTCCTCTCCACAGCCGTCACGTCACACGGCCTGCCAGTCACCTGCCCAGTTAAGGTTAGAAATCGTTCAGGACTCTTAACATTCAGGAGAGCAGTGCGTGGTCCACTCATCAATGAGAGAATAGAGAATATTGTCCAGTGTCAGACTGGTGTCAGCCCCCATTGTGAACAGGCCAGGGAAACAAATGAGACAGGCGAGAAGAGGGAGGGAGGAAGAGGAGGAGAGGTCTCCTTCTATGGATGGTGACGTGCTATAACTGCATACAAATGAGTACTGTGGTTAGTAGTAGATTGAGGTTATAGCATTTGATGCTCATAATCAGATGGTTATAATGTGAAATAAAAACTAAAGCAGTTTTATGTCAAACAGAGAGTCTTTATTGAATAGGTCAGTATGTCCTGTCCTGGTAGCATGGATTCAGATAGATACAGTTAGTGATGATGATTTTCCTGTGTTATTTTGGGGAAAGAATCTGTAGAGAAATATTCCTCAGACTGTGATGGCCTACGTGAGACATTTCACTTCGCCTGAAGAAGGTCATGGAAAGGACATTGTGGTTGCAGGTTTTTGGGACAGCAGCATTTAGTTTTTCTCCGCATAAACACACACGCACACGCACGCACGCACGCACGCACGCACGCACGCACGCACGCACGCACGCACGCACGCACGCACGCACGCACGCACACACACACACACACACACACACACACACACACACACACACACACACACACACACACACACACACACACACACACACACACACACACACACACACACACACACCCTTGAATGGCCTTTTGAACCATGTCTTTGCTGCCTTGACCAGGTTCCTAATGTAATGGCATTGCATTACAGACAGTTCCAGCTTACTGACTCTTAAGATTGAGCCCTTTTGCAGTTCAAACAGATGTGACATTCAGAGAGGCTGCTCTCCTTTGTCCTTGGCTACAAATTGAATCAGATCCTCTAGAAATGTACCATACAGAAGACTGGGTACAGCAAAGGTATCTAAAGAGTAGAGGAGTACACTTCAGATATTTACTTCAGTATAAAGTAGATATTAGATGACATGACTCTAAGGTGAAATGTAATTACTGTAGTCTAGCGCAAATCACAGACTGAAATCTCATAGACTCAGGACATTTTATCAACCCAGTGAGCCAATCCTTTTGATAAATGGAGCCATCATCAGGTGTTGTTGTTGTTGTTGTTTTGTGTCAAATGTCATTACTCGACTCAGTGTTTGCACTGTTTTTTAAGGGAACTGAGTGCATTCCAATCAACAAAAATTAAATGTCAAGTTCAATGCACTTTATTATAAAAAGTTTGACCTGACACTGGAAACCTTGAAAAATTCCAACTATACAAATTAGGTTTTAAAGTGTTTTCTTTCCATTTTATCTCAGTTCTGTGGTACCACAGTCACAGCCAGAGTGTCAAACAAAAAGAAAGAGACATAGTGTCTGCCATTTGTCATCATTCATCTCTGCGCAGTAAAACCCCACCGAATTTCTCCACACTGTCAAGCGCCCTTCATATTGATCTCATATCTAATCATAATTTAATTGGACAATTTGGAGCCGTTTCTAACATGCCACATCAATCTCATTTGATTCAATTGAATGGTAATTTCCCACAGTATTACAGCTCTAAATATTCTGTCGCCTGTAGATTAGAGGAAAGAAACAATGTATGAATTCAGCTGTGCTTGGAATAGCCTACAGAAACTCATGTCAAAAACCTGGATTAGATTGGATTGATAAAATCAAATCACATTTTATTGGTCACATGCACCAACTACAACAGGTGTAGTGTCACGCCCTGACCATAGAGAGCCTCGGGGTTCTCTACGGTGTTTTAGGTCAGGGCGTGACTAGGGGGTGTTCTAGTCTTTTCATTTCTATGTTGGTGTGAGTATGGTTCCCAATTGGAGGCAGCTGATGATCGTTGCCTCTAATTGGGGATCGTACTTATTGTGGTCCTTTTCCCACCTGCGTTGTGGGATATTGCTTTTGTTTAGTGCTATGTGCGCTACGAACGGCACGTTTATTTATTTGCCGCTTTGAAGTTTCACTAAAATAAATATGTGGAACTCTACGCACGCTGCGCTTTGGTCCACTCATTATAACGAACGTGACATGTAGACTTTACAGTGAAATGCTTACTGACAAGCACATTCCCAACAAATAAATATGAATAAGAATGATAAAGTGAAGTGACTATGCAACATTCTTTTCTAAGATATGCTAAAAAAAAATAGGACACCTGCCATTTTGAGGTAAAGAACTACTTTTAACATCTCTACTAATCCTCTTTTATAAACCAGATGCACAAAGATGATATCTTTCAATCACTTTTTACTTTGCTGACAACGCCATGTTCTGTTTGATACAGTATGTTATTAGTAGTTCTTGGAACCAGCCACAGATCTGGTTCCCATTGGTGTTTCACTCTTCCCTAATCCCACATTCGCTTTTGTCACTGCTATTATAATAATCTTCATGGCATAACATTTTATTTTGGAGGACATTTTGATTATTTGTGTCATTTATTGCGAGGATTTGTCTGGCTTGTCCTTCTTTTTTTGTACTATTGAATCCTTATCAGCTCTTAATTCTGTTTTCATTCTCTGCTGGAGTCCGGTGGAGAAGCAGACCATAGAAATAAGAATTAATAGAAAGGGTGTCTCCATTCAAGTCAATGATGGCATAATGAGTGGACTGGCAGCCATTTTGAATGTACCCATGACTTTACTATTCATTCTTATTTCTAGAAAGAGGACCAGATCCATGTTCTAGAATCGATTACAGTAGGGTCACAGTAGGCTTCACTAACTAGTTATGTAACTTCAATGAAAAGAAAGTTTCAATGAAATTAAATGAATCAATGTAATCAAATCTTGATTTCAGTTACTTTTCTATGCTATAATGACCTATAATGAACTAAAAGCATTTTCTTCTGAACCTCAATCAAAAACAAGATTCGGCTATAAAAAGATAGTTCAGGAGGAATTTTAAACTCTTCTCCCAGAAAACTCCAGAAAACAGCTCACACCAAATTAAACTCTAAATTACTTATCACCTGTTTCAAATCACCTCATCAATCAGAGGTTTATAAACCGCATTACCCAGACTTCCAGAGGCCCTGCTGTTTCCCTCATCCCTCTATCCCTCTGCCAAGTCCTTTCATCTCCCTCGTCTCTCTAATGTCTTCTCCTACTAACGACATTACAATGTCCTATTGGAGGGAGGGAGGGAGGGAGGGAGGGAGGGAGGGAGGGAGGGAGGGAGGGAGGGATGTAATCACCACCAAACTCCCCCAAAAAGGATGCAAAACAAATGTACTGTATCAGATCAAAACCCACTGTAAACCCAGAAGATTTTGATGACATGTAGCCCAAATAAAATAAAACGAAGAAAAACAGAGAGTTGAAGATTTGAAAGGATAATTGTCTACGTAAGCAAAATAACTTTACTTCCTTTCCCCTTTCTGCAGTGCACTTCGATTTTGCCGTCATGAATTAAAACATAGTAGAAACTCCCTCCAGCCAATGCTTACACCAATCCAATGCATTTGAAGTGGCACACTCCTGTCTCTTTTTCACCTCATTTACCACCTGATTTCCTTAACAAACGTCTCAATAGGTGGTCCAAATAAGTCATGACATAGCACAAGTTGTAAGGTGGACCTTTTCTCTTTAGTCCTCTATTGTCGCTCAAGCAAGTGGGGAAGCCGAAGACATCACAGATTCCCATCAGACCAACACCTAGAACGACCGACTCCTTGAAGTTTCCAGTTATGTCTAAATAAACAAATAGGCATTTTATTTTATTTTTTTACCCTTTAGTGTGTACTTTACTGTATTTATACTTAGGATTTCACTTTCAACATGAAAAGTTAAAACGTTGCTGGAGGATGTCTTTAAATCCATGGTGGAGAGTGTAAGTACAAGTGCACACTTGATACAAATTTGGAGAATCGGGATGCATAACAAAATACACACCAGATTATGGTTCCGGTTTCTAAATAAAAACCTTCCCCTCTGAAATGTGTATTTTTGGTATCCTACACTCATTTATTCATAACGGGTACTCTCAGTTGCATTTTCACTTTAGAGCGGCTGGCTGCAATGTTCCATCTGTTTATCAAGAGCTGATACAGAACGCTGCGTAATTCATCCAGTGAGGAGTGGAGGCGCTCACTGCAGTCAGTGAACATGAAAATTGGATTCAGGTAGATAAGTCAATCTGTGGCTCGGATCGTTTTATTGTTGACCTGGGGAGGAGGGAGGGAAAGGGAGGAAAGGAGAGACTGAGAAGGAGATAGAGATTATTTCCATATTCTAGATCGGTCTGAACAGAATGCTGTATGTTAATCTTAGTTGTACTTATTTATTGGGTAACATTTTAAATGAATTATAATTTATAAGGCTTAAAGCGGCAATCAGCAGTTGAAACAATAACAACGTTCCCTTCCCATCACTGTTTGGTTAACATCTGAGGGATGGGACTGGAGAAATGTAACCACTCTCAAATTCATTGACAGATCTATGGATGCAAGGACTGATGGTCAATCATATCAAAACTATAGGTTTAACCATGTTTTGATGGTATCCAATGTTTGTTTACATGAACTTTGTTTACAAACATTGGAGTTAAACAAGATTATATTTTGGGTTCTGATGAGGTACGAAAATTTTACTAAATGGAAAAAGTTATGTTCCTCAAGAATCAATGAATAATTAATTTATAAATCCAAAATTGTATGTAGTTACTACAGATTGCCCATTGTAGCTAAATGCAATCGAAAATGTAATCTGTGTAATCCCCAAAAGTAATTATTTATCATGAAAGGGCCATAAACAATAACTAGTAATGCTGCATACTCCAAGAAAGGTTAAAATATCACCTTTCTGGTAAAAAATATATGGAACAAAAATATAAACGCAACAATTTCAAAGATTTTTCTGAGTTACAGTTCTAATAAGGAAATCAGGCCCTAATCTATGGATTTCATGACTGGGAATACAGATATGCATCTATTGGTCACAGATACCTTAAAAAAAAGTAGGGGTGTGGATCAGAAAATCAGTCAGTTCTGGTGTGACCACCATTTGCCTCACACACCTCCATTGCATTGAGTTGATCAGGCTGTTGATTGTGGCATGTTGAATGTTGTCCCACTCCTCTTCAATGGTTGTGTGAAGTTAATGGATATTGGCAGGAAATGGAACACGCTGTTGAACATGTCGATCCAGAGCATCCCAAACATGCTCAATGGGTGACATGATTGATGTGTATGCAGGCCATGGAAGGACTGGGAACATGAGGTGATGGCAGCGGATGAACGGCACAACAATGGGCCTCAAGATCTGTTCACGGTAACTCTGTGCATTCAAATTGCCATTGATTGTCCGTAGTTTATGCCTGCCCTTACCCACAGCCACAATGGGGCACTCTGTTCACAAAGTTGACATCAGGAAACCGCTCGCCCACACGACGCCATACATGTGGTCTGCAGTTGTGAGACCGGTTGGACATACTGCCAAATTCTCTAAAATGACTTTGGAGGCAGCTTATGGTAGATAAATTCATATTCAATTCTCTGGCAACAGCTCTGGTGGACATTCCTGCAGTCATCATGCCAATTGCACGCTCCTTCAAAACTTGAGACATCTGTGGCATTGTGTTGTGTGACAAAACTGCACATTTTAGAGTGGCCTTATATTGATCTCTCTCTATAAATTGATCTCTGGATGTGCTACGAAACCACTCTCTCCTGCTGCGTTACAATGTAAGGATTCCTGGCATATGCGATGTTAGTGGCTGTGACGCAGGGTTCAGCCAGGAGTTGGTGGACATTCGGAAGAGCGAATTAAATGGTAAGAGGGACATCCCAGCTTCAAGTGGTGTCAGATTTCATATCCTGATTCATACAGGCAGAAGAGCCATACTCCTGTGTCTGTGTGAATTGGGGCTACTGCTCAATGCAAGCCATTTCGATCCACGGTGTCCACAGATGGATTTATAAGCCGACCCGGTACCAGAACCATGCAGGTCCCCTAAACATGGGACTATACATCGAAGAAGTTTTTAATGAAACCTTCATAAACCGTTTATCACGATATCACACATCATAAACAACAAATATATTCTCCAAAATGCTATTCTAATAATTTGTGGCTTGTGATTGACTACCATGTGAGTGGAGTTGTAGTATACACATAGTTTACAAGTTATTGTTCCCATTCTTGTCCCAGAAGAGAAGAAAATTATAATTACAGTTTGTGTGTTGTTAAATTAATTTACTCAACATCAAAACATCAAAACTCAACATCAAAACAAATCACTTCTATGTTTGGATGAAATTAAAGAGCACCTCACAGTTTAAATGGGTACACTGTAATTCCCTAAAAGCATACATTGTTAAAAACCTATTTCGTGATTATGTTCTATAATTCAACGTTAGATGAAGCCCTTGAGAAACAGAATGAGCACTTCTGGAAGGAATCCATAATGCAATAAACGTATCTAATATAAAAACTTTATAAGATCATTTCAATGGCAAACTCAATGATTCTGTTTATCTTCTTACACTCTGTGGGATTTGTGGGAACATTCACCTTGCACTTCATTTCGTGTTTACTGGTGCGCAGAGGATGAAGAAAAAAAATAGTATTTAAAGGTAATATTTTAATCCATTTTTGATCAAAGACGAGTACAGATGGATACAGATGCTGACTGTTGAGGAGAATGTGCTTCTCTCAGATCAGTAAATAAAGCAGTGGGTGAGGAGAGGAGAGGAGAGGAGAGGAGAGGTCTCGACAGACATGGCTGGGGTCTGTCATAGACTGTCAGGTTAGAACAGGCTTAAACACTTCTGAGATCAGAGGCAATATTCATGTTTTCATGTTTACAGTATTTCAACAAACAGTATAAAACACATTTTACACTGTCCAGCATTGCTTCTGTAAAGAAACACTTAAATGTTAAATGTAACTGTAAAAGGACAAAACATGATACAGCGTACGTTATTCTAACATAATATAGGTGTGATTACAGAAATTGCATCGATTGAGTTCAGTCTCAGTCCATTCCCAGCCTCCATCTGCTTCTTTGTATGTGCTCATCGGTTAATATAATGACCTAACATAATACAAACACTATTTAGAAATACAGTGCATTCGGAAAGTATTCAGACCCCTTCCCTTTTTCCACATTTGGTTATTTTACAGCCTCATTCCAAAATGTATTAAATAGTTTTTTTCCCCCTCATCAATCTACAAACAATACCCCATAATGACAGAGCAAAAATAGGTTTTTAGAAAATGTTTCAAATGTATTGAAAATAAAAACTGAATTATCACATTTACATACATATTCAGACCCTTTACTCGGTACTTTGTTGAAGTTTCGAGTCTTCTTGGGTATAATGCTACAAGCTTGGCACACCTGTATTTGGGGAGTTTCTGCCATTCTTCCCTGCAGATCCTCTCAAGCTCTGTCAGGTTTTTTCAGGTCTCTCCAGAGATGTTCGATCGGGTTCAAGTCCAGACTCTGGCTGGGCCACTCAAGGACATTCAGAGACTTGTCCCGAAGCCACTGCTGCATTGTCTTGGCTGTGTCCTTAGGGTTATTGTCCTGTTAGAAGGTTCACCTTCGCCCCAGTCTGAGGTCCTGAGAGCTCTGCATCAGGTTTTCATCAAGGATCTCTCTTTCCCTCGATCCTGACTAGTGTCCCAGTCCTTGCTGCTGAAAAACATCCCCACAGCATGATGCTGCCACCACCATGCTTCACCTTAGTGATGGTGCCAGGTTTCTTCCAGATGTGACATTTGGCATTCAGGCCAAAGAGTTCAATCTTGGTTTCATCAGACCAGAGAATCTTGTTTCTCATGGTCTGAGAGTCCTTTAGGTGCCTTTTGGCAAACTCCAAGAGGGCCATCTTGTGCCTTTTACTGAGGAGTGGCTTCTGTCTGGCCACTCTACCGTAAAGGCCTGATTGTTAGAGTGCTGGTGAGATGGTTGTCCTTCTGAAAGGTTCTCCCATCTTCACAGAGGAACTCTAGAGCTCTGTCAGAGTGACCATCAGGTTCTTGGTCACCCCCCTGACCAAGGCTCTTCTCCCCCCATTTGCTCAGTTTGGCCAGCTCTAGGAAGAGTCTTGGTGTTTCCAAACTGCTTTGATTTAGGAATGATGGAGACCACTTGGGGTCCTTCAATGCTGCAGACATTTTTTGGTACCCTTCCCCAGTTCTGTGCCTCGACACAATCTTGTCTCGGAGCTCTACGGACAATTCCTTCGACATCATGGCTTGGTTTTTGCTCTGACATGCACTGTTAACTGTGGGATCTTATATAGACAAGTGTGTGCCTATCCAAATCATGCCCAATCAATTGAATTTACCACAAGTGGACTCCAATAAAGTTGTAGAAATATCTCAAGGATGATCAATGGATACAGGATCCACCTGAGCTCAATTTTGAGTGTCATAGCAAAGGGTCTGAATACTAATGTTAATAAGCTATTTCATTTTATACTTTTTTTTAAACGTCTAAAAACTTGTTTTTTTGCTTTGCCATTATGGGGAAAATTTGTATTTAATCAATTTTAGAATATGTCTGAATACTTTCCAAACTGTATATGCTAATTCAGCTGACACTTTTATCCAAAGCGACTTAGAGACATGTGTGCATAAATGTTTTATGTATGTTTGGTCCCCAGAATATATCCCACTATCCAGGCGTTACAAGCTCCATGCTCTACCAACTGAGCTACAGAGGACCATGCTCTACCAACTGATCTACAGAGGACCATGCTCTACCAACTGATCTACAGAGGACCGTGCTCTACCAACTGAGATACAGAGGACCGTGCTCTACCAACTGGTCTACAGAGGACCATGCTCTACCAACTGAGATACAGAGGACCATGCTCTACCAACTGAGATACAGAGGACCGTGCTCTACCAACTGGTCTACAGAGGACCATGCTCTACCAACTGAGCTACAGAGGACCGTGCTCTACTAACTGATCTACAGAGGACCATGCTCTTCCAACTGAGCTACAGAGGACCGTGCTCTACTAACTGATCTACAGAGGACCATGCTCTTCCAACTGAGCTACAGAGGACCGTGCTCTACTAACTGATCTACAGAGGACCGTGCTCTACTAACTGATCTACAGAGGACTGTGCTCTACCAACTGATCTACAGAGGACCGTGCTCTACCAACTGATCTACAGAGGACCATGCTCTACCAACTGATCTACAGAGGACCATGCTCTACCAACTGATCTACAGAGGACCATGCTCTACTAACTGAGCTACAGAGGACCATGCTCTACCAACTGATCTACAGAGGACCATGCTCTACTAACTGATCTACAGAGGACTGTGCTCTACTAACTGAACTACAGAGGACCATGCTCTATCAACTGATCTACAGAGGACCATGCTCTACCAACTGATCTACAGAGGACCATGCTCTACTAACTGAACTACAGAGGACCATGCTCTATCAACTGATCTACAGAGGACCATGCTCTACCAACTGATCTACAGAGGACCATGCTCTACTAACTGAACTACAGAGGACCATGCTCTACTAACTGATCTACAGAGGACCATGCTCTACCAACTGATCTACAGAGGACCATGCTCTACCAACTGATCTACAGAGGACCATACTCTACCAACTGATCTACAGAGGACCGTGCTCTACCACCTGAGATACAGAGGACCATGCTCTACTAACTGAGATACAGAGGACCATGCTCTACCAACTGGTCTACAGAGGACCATGTTCTACCAACTGAGATACAGAGGACCGTGCTGTACCAACTGGTCTACAGAGGACCATGCTCTACCAACTGATCTACAGAGGACCATGCTCTACCAACTGATCTACAGAGGACCATGCTCTACCAACTGATCTACAGAGGACCATACTCTACCAACTGATCTACAGAGGACCGTGCTCTACCACCTGAGATACAGAGGACCATGCTCTACTAACTGAGATACAGAGGACCATGCTCTACCAACTGGTCTACAGAGGACCATGTTCTACCAACTGAGATACAGAGGACCGTGCTGTACCAACTGGTCTACAGAGGACCATGCTCTACCAACTGAGATACAGAGGACCATGCTCTACCAACTGAGAAACAGAGGACCGTGCTCTACCAACTGGTCTACAGAGGACCATGCTCTACCAACTGAGCTACAGAGGACCGTGCTCTACCAACTGAGCTACAGAGGACCGTGCTCTACTAACTGATCTACAGAGGACTGTGCTCTACTAACTGAACTACAGAGGACCATGCTCTACCAACTGAGCTACAGAGGACCATGCTCTACTAACTGATCTACAGAGGACCATGCTCTTCCAACTGAGCTACAGAGGACCGTGCTCTACTAACTGATCTACAGAGTACCATGCTCTTCCAACTGAGCTACAGAGGACCGTGCTCTACTAACTGATCTACAGAGGACCGTGCTCTACTAACTGATCTACAGAGGACTGTGCTCTACCAACTGATCTACAGAGGACCATGCTCTACTAACTGATCTACAGAGGACTGTGCTCTACCAACTGAGCTACAGAGGACCGTGCTCTACCAACTGATCTACAGAGGACCGTGCTCTACTAACTGAGCTACAGAGGACCATGCTCTACCAACTGATCTACAGACGACCATGCTCTACTAACTGATCTACAGACGACCATGCTCTACTAACTGATCTACAGAGGACCATGCTCTACCAACTGAGCTACAGAGGACCGTGCTCTACCAACTGATCTACAGAGGACCGTGCTCTACTAACTGATCTACAGAGGACCATGCTCTACTAACTGAGCTACAGAGGACCATGCTGATGAGGGATACATGGAGGGATAGATGAAGGATACATTAAGGGATAGATGAGGGATACATTAAGGGATAGATGAGGGATACATTAAGGGATAGATGAGGGATACATTAAGGGATAGATGAGGGACAGATGGAGGGATAGATGAGGGATACATGGAGGGATAGATGAGGGATACATTAAGGGATAGATGAGGGATAAATGGAGGGATCGATGAGGGATACATGGAGGGATAGATGAGGGATAAATGGAGGGATCAATGAGGGATACATGGAGGGATAGATGCGGGATACATGGAGGGATAGATGAGGGATACATTAAGGGATAGATGAGGGATACATGGAGGGATAGATAAGGGATACATGGAAGAATAGATGAGGGATACATTCAGGGATAGATGAGGGATACATGGAGGGATAGATGAGGGATACATGGAGGGATACATGAGGGATACATGGAGGGATAGATGAGGGATACATTAAGGGATAGATGAGGGATACACTAAGGGATAGATGAGGGATACATGGAGGGATAGATGAGGGATACATGGAGGGATAGATGAGGGATACATTCAGGGATAGATGAGGGATACATGGAGGGATAGATGAGGGATACATGGAGGGATAGATGAGGGATAAATGGAGGGATCGATGAGGGATACATGGAGGGATAGATGAGGGATACATGGAGGGATAGATGAGGGATACATTAAGGGATAGATGAGGGATAGACAGATCTTTCATTGGTATCACGTCTGCTCCCACTCCCCCCCCCCCCCCCCCCCCAGTGCTCGAGGGCGCCAGGCTGCCCTGCATTACGCACTCCTGCCATCATCATTACGCACTCCTGCCACCATCATTATGCTCACCTGCCTTCCCTTGTAACGCGCATCAGCGATTAATTGGACTCACCTGGATTCAATTACCTGTTTTATTACCTCCCCTATTACCTCCCCTATATCTGTCTGCTCCATTCCCCGCCTCAGCATTGATTGTCATCTGTCTTTGTGTTACCCAATTCTGACGCTGTTCCTGTCCTGTTGCATGTCTGTTCCAAATTAAATGTCAACTCCCCGTACTTGCTTCTCTTCTCCAGCGTCGTTCCTTACAATTGGGGTGCTCAGTCTCAGATTGAAGCAATTCAGCAGTAGCAGGATTATCACCACGCTATTGGGTGATATTTTGGCAAGGGTTGGGGGTGGTACTGGTGTGCGTGCGTGCATACATTCGTGCATGTATGCGTGCGTGTGTGCGCACACGTGTGAGGTGGTGAGATTCTCATGGCATGCATAGAGGATTAGTCGCACAGAAAGGAGACTAGTCCCAGTGGGGAGGAAGTGGGGAGGATGTGAAGAGAGAGAGGGATGGAAAAAAAGAGAGGGAAGTGGAAAGGTAGAGCAGAGAGAGAGATGGGCCTAGCACTCGTTTGTTTATCAGAGCAGCAGAGGCTTGACCGAGCACATTTGTTATCAACTCTCTGCGCTGAAGCCCCTGTGTTAACAGAAGGTACAGGAAGGCTGAGCCCCGAAGCCTCTCTCAACTGGAGGACAACACATCAGTTTAGTATTAACCACATAGATCAGGCTATCTGGCTAGCACTAACCACATAGATCAGGCTATCACTAACCAAATAGATCAGGCTATCAGGCTAGCACTAACCACATAGATCAGGCTATCAGGCTATCACTAACCACAAAAATCAAACTATCAGGCTAGCACTAACCACATAGATCAGGGTATCAGGCTATCACTAATCACATAGATCAGGCTATCAAGCTAGCACTAACCACATATATCAGGCTAGCACTAACCACATATATCAGGCTAGTACTAACCACATATATCAGGCTAGTACTAACCACATATATCAGGCTAGTACTAACCACATATATCAGGCTAGTACTAACCACATATATCAGGCTGTACTAACCACATATATCAGGCTAGTACTAACCACATATATCAGGCTAGTACTAACCACATATATCAGGCTAGTACTAACCACATATATCAGGCTAGTACTAACCACATATATCAGGCTAGCACTAACCACATATATCAGGCTGTACTAACCACATATATCAGGCTAGTACTAACCACATATATCAGGCTAGTACTAACCACATATATCAGGCTAGTACTAACCACATATATCAGGCTAGTACTAACCACATATATCAGGCTAGTACTAACCACATATATCAGGCTAGTACTAACCACATATATCAGGCTAGCCGTAACTGCAGAGAGCAGGCTATAGCCCTTTTCCCAAAAGCTGCAAGCTAGACCTAAACGCACACTACCAAACAACAGATCAGGCTAGCCTTACCTACTAACTCATAGAGAAGGGTGATGAGGGGTGGGATGTATATTTTGTTTAGTCTTTTTCTCAGCTAATTTTCCACTCCAGAGTGTTGTCACCTTGTTTTTAATACTGTACCCTTTTTCAAACTCTGGATTGATTTTTACTGCTGTACATCCCAGGACAAATCACCACTGAGGTTGTCACCACAGACAGACAAGACGAGGAGGAATACATTTAGCATATTATTGACATGTTTCTTTCAAATGACGACCTTCATGAATCCACAGTTAGAAAATGTCTGTAGCAGGAAGACGGAAAGAAGAGGCTCCATTTGCAATTCCCTGTCCCTCTGCACAAAAACGTGTGGCGCCTGGTGAGATGCGAGGAACCCTCACTCTCAGTGGTGACATTTTACAGTAAAGATCTCAGGAGTCAGCCGGCCTGTCTGTTTTCAGTAGCCTTGAATATTACCAAAGCACTGGTGTTGGTGTATTGTCATTGGTATCCAATTGTCCTGACCATTTCTATATCTAATAATGTAGTCATGACCGCTGGAATGCTGGGTAAGTAAAGGACTGAGGACAGACAAACTGTCTGTGTCTGTGTTGTAGCCTGGTCCCAGATCTGTTTGTCACTGTCTTGTGGTCAATTGTTTGGCCAGACGGCTTAAACAGCTCTGGGATCAGGCCACCTATATGCCACAATACAGACATGAATATGTTTGGTAGGGGAATGACCATAGTAGTTGGCTCCAAAGTACAGACAGACTTGAGACCAGGCTACACAGTATAGGCCCACCTTGTCAGTCACAAGCTTTTAAAAACATGTCCCTACTAACTAAGCAGCTGGCTAGGGTAACATCCTGTATTTGTGTTTCGGCATGCTCAGATGGTCCCATGATGGGTTTCCTGGCTGTCAGCCCTCTAAGCCCTCCGCCCTCCACACGTGATGTGGAAAAAGGCCCCACTTTTAGCATAATGAAGTGTAGGAACCAATCACTGAGAGCTCAGATGGAATAGAGGGTGACACCTGGTATATTTCCTGCTTGGGGATGGAATAAAGGGTGACACCTGGTATATTTCCTACTTGGGGACGGAATAAAGGGTGACACCTGGTGTATTTCCTACTTGGGGACGAAATAAAGGGTGACACCTGGTATATTTCCTACTTGGGGATGAAATAAAGGGTGACACCTGGTATATTTCCTACTTGGGGAGAAGTCTAATGCGGTTTATGTTCACATCCAGTCTCATAACAGAGTAAATAGATACAGGTGGTGCTATCCAGACTCACTTTAACTCAGTAATTTACACAGACAGACACAAACACACATGCACAGAATGCCAGTATGCACGCATGAACACACACACATATTGTGAATTCTTCAGCCCACCTTCTCCTAATTTAGGACTTGCTAACTGAACAGACACACACACATATTGTGAATGCTTCAGCCCACCTTCTCCTAATTTAGGACTTGCTAACTGATTGATTCATGGAGATCTGTGATTTGCTCCCTGTTTTTCCTTGCCCCTTTATAACCTTTGTTTTCTTTGTTTGAGGTGCAGCCGCCCAGGGTAAGATGTAGGTGAGAGGGAAGCTAGGTTTGAAGCTGTGGCAGGGTTCCTATGAAGCCTTTGTTTGCAAAGAGAAGTATTGTTTTGATGGAATGATGACTTAAGTTAAAGTTGTGCTATGCTTTCCCTCCTTTCCCTGCTTTTTTGTTTGATTTAATTGTTGTTTGATTGTTTTGTGTTGTATCATCATGGTTTATTGAAGCTGAAATTGGAAGAGAAATGCATTTGTGAACCGTTACCTGCCTCTGGCTTCCTTTCATGTATTTCCACTCAAGCCCATTCTCAAAGAACCTGTGTGGCTGGCATATGTTATGAGTTATTCAGAGCTCCCTACGCGCTTGGTGTAAACCTTGGCTGGTGTAGTCAGATCTATGGTACTGAATTGAGTTTAGTCACAACCTCTCTCAGCCAGGGTGTGACATAGGTGAAGGTCTACTTCATACACATATGAACAAACACACACACAAGCACATACGCTAAAGAGATCACTTAGTTTGAAGTCGCAGTTAGACGTCCATCCAGGTCCCAAGAATGTTTAGAATTGCCTTCAAAACCAGCCGCTAGGGGCAACCGTGAGTGCTATTACCTTCAAGTAGGCTGGCGACTTGCTAGGACGGGGATGGCGAGGGTTGCTTCAATCAAAGTGCTGTTTTTCTGTTGTAATCCTTTCCAAACTTTAACCCTTAATGAATTCCTAAACTTAAACCTATTTTAGCCCTATCCCAAACCTGAACCCTTAATTTAACAAGATGTGAAACCACCAGTGTTTTTGGTTTCACTTTTGCGGAGTCAGGTAACGGTGTCTCAACTTAAACTTCAAAAGTCTACTTTTACCTTGACCTCACCCTTAGACATTTAGAGAAACATGGACAAACATCAAATTTGCAAGTCAAACTGTAATACATTGTCACATACACACAAACACACACACACACACACACGTACATAAGCAAACACTCACAGCGGTCCTTGCCTCTATCTCCACACATACAAACATGCACACAGTGGGCTAACTCAGAGAGGTGTTTTTCCGTTAACTGCACCCATGGGTAGGTCGGGGTCCAAGACATAATAGTGACATGCCTCAACAAGGGGAAAATGAATGGGACATCTGTCCTAGGGTGCCATGCTTTTGCACAAAGGCTCAGCTTTTGTCTGACTCCTCTCTTTCTCTCCTCTCTCTCTCTCTCTCTCTCTCTCTCTCTCGGCGCCTCCATACACCTGCTGCCAAGGCTGCTCTCCTCTCCAGACTGGCAGGGGGACAGCTCAGTCCCTCCAGTAGAGCTGTCAATCAAAGCACCAGGGGACCTGGACACATATGCACGCACGCACACACACACACACCTTTCCATGGCCCTGAAATTCACTGGAGGGTATTTAGCCCCCCTCTCTCATTTCCTGGCTGACATTGGTGTTATTTCTCTCAGTGGGCTTTATTAGGTCATTTTGGCAAAGGGTTAATACTGGTGTGTGCATGCGTGTGTGTGTAAGAGTTTGTGTGTGTGGGGCCTTCTAAAGCATTTTTACAGCTATAGTACATTTGCTTGCAGGCCTTTTCAGCTGTGAGTGATTCCTTGTAAGGATAAAATGATGCAGGACAATTTTTCACCCTGTTAGGTAATGAGTGAGAAATACTCTGGGATTGATTACCGGGCAGTAGGAGGCCTCAGTGACATTTACGAGTGAGAGAGATTGAGAGAAAGAGAGAGAGAGAGAGAGAGAGAGAGAGAGAGAGAGAGAGAGAGAGAGAGAGAGAGAGAGAGAGAGAGAGAGAGAGAGAGAGAGAGAGAGAGAGAGAGAGATTGTGGTGCTATAGAAAAGCCCACGGTAGTGTCACTCATTCCAGCAGTGCATGATGACGTGTCTCCCCTAAAGGCATGGGCAGACCGCTAGGTCTTTCGAGCATCTGCCGGCCAAGAGTACTAAAAGTAGCACCTCTGAACAGAGCGCTGCCGTAATTTGCAAACCGAGCACAAATTCCATCCGTCAGTTGCCCACCGGTGGAGGGTCCATAACGCTGCACCGTCAGCAAGCGAAAGAACAGGGAACGAACAGCCCCCTACTGTGCAGACCAACAATCTGTCTGGTGAGTTTTCTCCTTTAAAGAACCAACACAAACACACTGTATCAGCCTGCCTTCCTCCCTTCTCTCTACCCCTAAAGCTACCCACATTAACATACAGCCAGGTCATTTAAATCTAACAAACAGCTCATGGAACTCATGAAACGCAGCTTACCTTTTATTCCCCTGCCTCCCTAGCCTCTCCACAGAAGTGTGCCATGCTCTATTTCCAGCTTCAGTGAGAACGAAGAAAGATAGAGGGAGAAAATTGGAAGTTGGGTTTGAAATGCAGACAGGGCCCGGGCTTTCTGCTTGACGGCCTGTGACATCTCTCCACCACTCCGCTCCGCGCTGTGGCCCTGCAGTGTGTGTGTGTGTGTGTCGCCATACTCTGCATGACAGAATACCTGCTCGTAATAGAACCCCCCAGAGAAGGATAATTACATTCCCTTCTTCTTTCTCTCATTCCTGTCACCCCACCATCATGGATAAATCCTAAATAAAATAAAAACACACGCACACACAACTACACACACACGCTTATGCACACACACACACACTACACTGTCTATATGGCTGTCTGTCAGTATATCAGGGACAGCATTGCGTCTCTCCCATTCTGGCTGTCACCATCTACTGGCGGTGGTTTCAGTTCCAGGTTAACGTCTGACATCATGCATATTAATACCGGTGCTTGGAACTCCCAGGAGCGCCAGCGAGCCTGTGGCAAAGTGAGTGACATGACAGCAATACGGAGATGAGAGGGATACAGCAGGGGAAAAGGGCAGAGTGTCACAACGGTTACCAGAGAGAAAGGTGAACATGTAACTGGAGGGCAGTGACGGAAAAAACGATGAGGCTGATGATTCTACCACTTCATGACATGTTATGTATCCATATTGGGCTGGTAGTTTCTGTGCCATCTTTCTCAACACACAGAGAGAGAGAGAGAGAGAGAGGAGAGAGAGAGAGAGAGAGAGAGAGAGAGAGAGAGAGAGAGAGAGAGAGAGAGAGAGAGAGAGAGAGAGAGAGAGAGAGAGAGAGATTAGTTTTATCACTCCGTCATAGATAATGAAGCCCTCTGGTCTTCTAGTCTTTGATCCTCTGTTCAGAGTGGTAGTTATCTATCAGAGTGGAGTGCAGCAGAGCACCAGGCTCCAAACAGAGAACCAGGGTTGGGGGCTTCAACACAGTGGTCAGACCCACCACAGGGCTCTCTTATGTGGGCGAGAAGAGGGGGTGAACACGGACCTCCTCCACAGACCTCCCGGGGGGGCCTCTCCTACCTTTCAGTAGCTGTGTGTGTGTGTGTGTGTGTGTGTGTGTGTGTGTGTGTGTGTGTGTGTGTGTGTGTGTGTGTGTGTGTGTGTGTGTGTGTGTGTGTGTGTGTGTGTACGTATGTGTGTGTGTACGTTTGTGTGTCATGGACCTCCAGTAGCCATGGCAAAAGGGGATTTAAATTTGCACTGGTCGAGGAAGGCAAGATGGCCACCTGCCCAGGACTCAATAGCAAGAGCCTATTCTGACTTCTTTTTTGATAAAGTTTAAAATGCATTTTTTTCTTATGCTGTATTTATTTCCTCTGTCTTGAATTTAGAAAGTCATTGAATTCTGGTAATTATCCTCAATAGGTGATATTCTTTTAGTAGGCCACTACATCTGTATATACACAGGGCCTTCAGAAAGTATTCCGACCACTTGACGTTTTCCACATTTTGTGACGTTACAGCCTTATTCTAAAACTGATTAAATTGATTTGTTCCTCATCAATCTACACACAATGCCCCATAATGACAAAGCAAAAAATGTTTTTTATACATTTTTGCAAATGTATAAACAACAAAAAACTGAAATATGACATTTACATAAGTATTCAGACCTTTTACTCGTACTTTGTGGAAGCACCTTTGGCAGCGATTACAGCCTTGATTCTTCTTGGCTATTACACTACAAGCTTGGCACACCTGTATTTAAGGAGTTTCTCCCATTCTTCTCTGCAGATCCTCTCTAGCTCTGTCAGGTTGGATGGGAGCGTCGCTACACAGATATTTTCAGGTCTCTCCAGAGATGTTAGATCGTGTTCAAGTCCGAGCTCTGGCTGGGCCACTCAAGGACATTCAGAGACTTGTCCCGAAGCCACTCTTGCATTGTCTTGGCTGTGTGCTTAGGGTTGTTGTCCTGTTGGAAGGTGAACCTTTACCCCAGTCTGAGGTCCAGAGCACTCTGGAGCAGGTTTTCATCAAGGATCTCTCTGTACTTTGCTCCGTTCATCTTTCCCTCGATCCTGACTAGTCTCCTAGTCCCTGCCTTTGGAAAAACATCCCCACAGCATGATGCTGCCACCACCATGCTTCACCGTAGGGATGGTGCCAGGTTTCCTCCAGACGTGACACTTGGCATTCAGGTCAAAGAGTTCAATCTTGGTTTCATCAGACCAGAGAATCTTGTTTCTCATGGTCTAAGAGTCTTTAGGTGCCTTTTGGCAAACTCCAAGCAGGCTGTCATGTGCCTTTTACTGAGGATTGGCTTCCATCTGGCCACTCTACCATAAAGGCCTGACTGGTGGAGTGCTGCACAGATGGTTGTCCTTCTGGAAGTTTCTCCCATCTCCACAGAGGAACTCTGGAGCTCTGTCAGAGTGACCATCGGGTTCTTGGTCACCTTCCTGACCTAGGCCCTTCTCCCCCAATTGCTCAGTTTGGCCAGGCGGCCAGCACTAGGATGAGTCTTGGTGTTTCCAAACTTCTTCCATTTAGGAATGATGGAGACCACTGTGTTCTTGGGGACCTTCAATGCTGCAGACATTTTTTGGTACCCTTCCCCAGATCTGTGCCTCAACAAAATCCTGTCTCGGAGCTCTTCGACAATTCCTTCAACCTCATGGCTTGGTTTTTGCTCTGACATGCACTGTCAACTGTAGGACCTTATAAACAGGTATGTGCCTTTCCAAATCATGCCCAATCAATTGAATGTGGACTCCAATAAAGTTGTAGAAACATCTCAAGGATGATCAATAGAAAAATGATGGACCTGAGCTCAATTTCGAATTTCATAGGGTCTGAATACTTCTGTAAATAAGGTATTTCCGTTTTTTGTATTTAATAAATTTACAAACATTTCAAAAAATCTGTTTTCACTTTGTCATTATGGGGTATTGTGTGTAGATTGATGAGGAAAAAAATGTATTTGATCAATTTTAGAATAAGGCTGTAACCCAACAAACGGTTGAAAAAGTCAAGGGGTCTGAATACTTTCTGAATGCACTGTACAGTAGTTAAAGACAAAGTTATATATGCGGGGAAGACGAGGTGACAAAACCTACTTTTTCCTCTAAGAGGACTGCAGACAGAGTAACAGTTCATGACTTTTGCGTAGTCTACTGTAGATTACAACTGTCAGACTTTTCAAACCTAATTCAGTGTGTTTATTCCAACTAAACAATGAGAAGATTACATTTGATATTATTGTAATATTGTAATAATATAACGGATGAGCTGAGATGTAATCCCAAGTTTAATCAACCCTCTCTGGGAGCTTATATGACCTTTATATTAAAAAGGATAGCAATAATATGTTTCCCAAAAATAGGCGGTCAAACTCTTCTAAACATGAGTTGGCAGAAGGATGAGGATGAGGGATGTTTAAATTCATTTCCACTCCTCTGACCACGAAGCTGTTTGTTGTTGTGTTGACGTACTTTCTTTTTAGATAAAGCTTTAAGAAAATAAACTGTATGAAAAAGAAAACAAACATTTTGGGAGGGGTTATTTTGTTTTTCTCCCTAAACTTAATTATATTTCTCAACGCCTCAGTGGGGTTTTCAAGAGCAGCTATCTGTAATATGTAATATTTCATATTTATGAAGCATTTGCATAATACAGATAAGGTATTCAATTAACCAAACCATAAAATAGTCCATGCTATTAAATATTAATCATTCAGCATATTGCTTTGATTTCTAACTACTTTATTACTGATCTAGTGTTGTAAGTAAAGTTATTTTCTTCTCCCCTCCTTTTCTTGCCTATGAAGTGTTTACCAAAGCACTTCATGACAGGCCGTAAAATGAAATAAAACCTTCAAGGTATCAGAAGCAGAACAGCACCGTTAGCACCAGGCATGTCCAGCCCAACACAGGGTAGGTAGATGTCTCCATCTCTCACTCTGTTCCCCTTATCTCTCTCTCTGTTTCCCATCTTGCTCTCTCTCTGTTCCCCATCTCCTTCTCTCTCTCTTTGTTCCCATCTCTCTCTCTCTCTTTGTTCCCATCTCCCTCTCTCTGTTCCCACTCTCTCTCTCTTTCTCTCTGTCCACCCCTCTGTCTTGTGGTGGCTAATTTCTGCATTACCAAATGAGGAGAGTTACACAATTCACACACCAGTCAGAGTTATACTTAAAACGACATCTTTAATAATAAATGCTTTTGCAAAAGCACTTGACCTTCAATGAACCATTGAAAAGTGATTACACAAAAGTACAAAGATCTTTTATACCCAAGACCCACCCCTCTCAACGTACATGACGAACCACAGATCTTAGGAACTGTTCACAAAGGGACCTTATACTTAAGAAAGGAGTATCCCTTAACCAGATAACATTCGCTATAAATTATCGTTCAGTTTGGTCCCTATGACGAGGTTCTAATCTCGTTCCTGGTACTTCATAGTACAAAAACACCAACTCATCCAATGGCATAAATCAATTGACAACTCTAGATACTCCCATCTCAAGTAAACCCCCTCTTGACTCCACTCCTGGACAAGCTCACTGTGGGGAGTGACTTGCACACAGACATTGTGGAGACAAATAATTGGTTCCTCATTAATCACGCCATCTCTTCACATGGTTTAAGAATAGGTAAAGACACATTCACATATGAAGACAATGTTTCATTTTGTCCTCCTCTCTGTCTGATATTCTGCATAGCAACAAAGATATGTCAATGACAAGTCTGACCTCTCCCCTCTCTGGGCCCGAAGTGACTGAGCCCCAGCTAAGGGAAAAGTGCAACTGAAAGACACCAGAGTCCAAAAGATACATTCTAATGACAAGTATCTCACATAAGCATATTATGCTAATAAAACATCTTAATTATGTTACCCAACTAATTCTGATTCATCCGCCAGTCTCTCTCTCTCTTTCTCTGTTCCCCAATCGCTCTCTCTGTTCCCCCCACTCTCTCTCTCTCTGTGTTCCCCTTCTCTCTCTGTTCCCCCCCCTCTCTCTGTGTGTGTGTTTCCCCTCTCTCTCTCTTTGCATTCCCCCCTCTCTCTCTCTCTCTGTTCCCCCTCTCTCTCTGTTCCCCCTACCTCTCTCTCTGTTCCCCTCTCTCTCTGTTCCCTCTCATCTCTGTTCCCCTCTCTCATCTCTGTTCCCCTCTCTCTTCTCTGTTCCTCCCCCCTCTCTCTGTGTGTGTGTTTCCCCTCTCTCTCTCTTTGTGTTCCCCCCTCTCTCTCTGTGTGTTCCCCTCTCTCTCTTTGTGTTCCCCCCTCTCTCTCTTTGTGTTCCCCCCTCTCTCTTTGTGTTCCCCCTCTCTCTCTTTGTGTTCCCCCCTCTCTCTGTGTGTGTGTGTTCCCCCTCTCTCTCTTTGTGTTCCCCCTCTCTCTCTTTGTGTTCCCCCTATCTCTCTCTCTGTTCCCCTCTTTCTCTGTTCCCTCTCATCTTTGTTGCCCTATCTCATCTCTGTTCTCCTCTCTCTTCCCTGTCCCCCCCTCTCTCTCTCTCTCTCTCTCTCTCTGTGTGTGTGTGTGTTCCCCCTCTCTCTCCTTGTGTTCCCCCTCTCTCTCTCTCTCTCTGTGTTCCCCCCTCTCTCTTTCTGTGTGTTCCCACCTCTCTTTCTCTCTTTGTGTTCCCCCCTCTCTCTCTTTGTGTTACCCCCTCTCTCTCTTTGTGTTCCCCCCTCTCTCTCTTTGTGTTCCCCCCTCTCTCTCTTTGTGTTCCCCCCTCTCTCTCTTTGTGTTACCCCCTCTCTCTCTTTGTGTTCCCCCCTCTCTCTCTTTGTGTTCCCCTCTCTCTCTTTGTGTTCCCCCTCTCTCTCTTTGTGTTCCCCCCACTCTCTCTCTGTGTGTTCCCCCTCTCTCTCTTTGTGTTCCCCCTCACTCTCTTTGTGTTCCCCCCCTCTCTCCTCTCTCTCTTTGTGTTCCCCTCTCTCTCTCTTTGTGTTCCCCGCCCCTCTGTGTGTGTGTTACCCCTCTCTCTCTCTCTTTGTGATCCCCCTCTCCCTCTGTGTGTGTGTTCCCCCTCTCTCTCTCTGTTCCCCCTCTCTCTCTACGTGTCTCTCTGTTCTCTCTGTTCTCTCTGTTCTCTCTGTTCTCTCTCTCTCTGTGTGTGTTCCCCCTCTCTCTCGTTGTGTTCTCCCCCTCTCTCTCTGTGTTCCCCCCTCTCTCTCTGTGTTCCCCCTCTCTCTCTCTGTGTGTTCCCCCCTCTCTCTCTCTCTCTCTCTCTTTGTGTTCCCCCTCTCTCTGTGTGTGTGTGTTCCCCCTCTCTCTCTGTGTGTTCCCCCTCTCTCTCTCTCTGTTCCCCCTCTCTCTCTCTACATGTCTCTCTGTTCTCTTTCTCTCTCCGTACCCCCTCTCGTTCTCTCTGTAACCCCTTTCTCTCTCTCTCTGTCCCTCTCTCTCTGTGTGTTCCTCCCTCTTTCTCTGTTCTCCCTCTCTCTCTGTTCCCTCTCTCTCTGTTCCCCCCTCTCTCTCTCACTCTCTCTGTCTCCCTCTCTGTTCAACTCTCTCTCTGTTCCCCCTCTCTCTCTGTGTGTGTGTGTGTTCCCCCTCTCTCTCTCTGTGTTCCCCCTCTCTCTCTCTCTGTTCCCCCTCTCTCTCTCTACGTGTCTCTCTGTTCTCTTTCTCTCTCCGTACCCCCTCTCGTTCTCTCTGTAACCCCTCTCTCTCTCGCTCTGTCCGCACCTCTTTCTCTCTCTCTCTGTCCCCCTCTCTCTCTGTGTGTTCCTCCCTCTTTCTCTGTTCTCCCTCTCTCTCTGTTCCCTCTCTCTGTTCCCCCCTCTCTCTTTCACTCTCTCTGTCTCCCTCTCTGTTCCCCTCTCTCTCTGTTCCCCCTCTCTCTCTCTCTGCTCCCCCTCTCTCTTTCTCTCTGTTCCCCCATCTCGCTCTCTCTCTCTTTGTTCCCCATCTCTCTCTCACTCTCTGTTCCCCCAGCTCTCTCTTTCTCTCTGTCCCCCCCTCTCTCTCTCTCTCTCTCTCTCTCTCTCTCTCTCTCTCTCTCTCTCTGTGTGTTCCCCTTCCTAATCTCTGTTCTTCCTCTCTCTGTTCCCTCTCTCTCTGTCCCCCCCACCCCTCTCTCTCTCTGTTCCCCCCCTGTCTCTCTGTTCCCCCATCTCTCTCTCTGTTCCCCGCTCTCTCTGTCCCCCCTCTTTCTCTCTGTCCCCTCTCTCTCTCTCTCTCTCTGTGTGTTCCCCATCTCTATGCCTCTCTCTATATGTTCCGCCTCTCCCTCTCAGTTCCCCTCTCTCTGTTCCCTCTCTCTCTCTCTGTTCCCCCCTCTCTCTCTCTGTTCCCCCCCCTCTCTCTCTCTGTTCCCCCTCTCTCTCTCTCTCTGTTCCCCCCCTCTCTCTCTCTCACTCTCTGTTCCCCCTCTCTCTCACTGTCTCTGTCGCCCTCTCTCTCCTCCGTACCCCCTCTCAATTCAATTCAATTCAATTCGCTTTTCAATTCGCCTCTCTCACTCTTTGTCCCCCCCTCTCTCGCTGTCCCCCCGTCTCTCTCTGTGTGTTCCCTTCCCTCTTTCTCTGTTCTCCCTCTCTCTCTGTTTCCTCTCTCTCTGATCCCCCTCTTTCTCTCTGGTCTCTCTCTCTCTCTCTCTCTCTGTCCCCCTTCTCTCTCTCTCTCTCTCTCTGTTCCCCATCTCTCTCTCTTGCTCTCTCTCTTTGTCCCACCTCTCTCTCGCTGTCCCCCCCTGCCTCTCTCTGTGTGTTCCCTCCTCTTTCTCTGTTCCCCCCTCTCTCTCTCTGTTCCCCCCTCTATCTCTCTCTCTCTATTCCACCCTCTCTCTCTGTTCCACCCTCTCTCTTTCTTCTCCTTTCTCTCCCCCCCCCTCTCGCTCTGTATTCCCCCCCTCTCTCCCTCTCTCTCTCTCTCTCCCTCTCTCTCTTTCTCTGTTCCCCCCTGTCCTCTCTCTCTGCCCCCACTCTCTCTCTGTTCCCCTCTCTCTCTCTGTTCCCCCTCTCTCTCTTTCTGTCCCCCCCCTCTCTGTTCCCCATCTCTCTCTCTATCTGTTCCCCATCTCTCTCTGTTCCCCATCTCTCTCTCTTTTTGTTCCCAATCTTGCTATCTCTTTCTGTTCCCCCCCTCTCTCTGTTCCCCCTCTCTCTCTCACTCTCTTTCTCTCTGTGTTCCCCCTCTCCCTCTCTCTGTCCCACCCTCTCTGTGTTCCCCATTTATTTCTCTGTTCCCCCTCTCTCTCTGTTCCCCCTCTCTCCCTGTTCCCCCTCTCTCTCTGTCCCCCTCTCTCTCCCTCTGTTCCCTCTCTCTCTCTCTCTGTGTGTGTTCCCCATCTCTCTCACTTTGTGTTCCCCCTCTCTCTCTCTCTCTCTGTTCCCCCTCTCTCTCTCCCCCTTTCTCTCTCTCTCTCTCTGTTCCCAACCTCTCCCTCTCTCTGTCTCCCCCTCTCTCTGTGTTCCCCATTTATCTCTCTGTTCCCCCTCTCCATCTGTTCCCCTCTCTCTCTCTGTGTGTTCCCCGTCTCTCTCACTTTGTGTTCCCCCCTTTCTCTCTGTTCCCCCTTCTCACTCTCCCCCTCTTTCTCTCTCAATTCAATTAAATTCAATTTAATTCGCTTTATTGGCATGACGTAACAATGTACATATTGCCAAAGCTTATTTTGGATATTTACAATATAAAAATAAATAAAATGAGAATCAAAATTGTCAGTGGGACAACAGTAACAACAATAACCAAGGGTCAAAATAACCATACATTCAACAATAACAATAAGCATACAGTACATGTGCAGGTTGATTGGTCTGTCGAGACACTGTCCCTCAACTTATGGCAGGCAGCAATGTAGTACGCTGCCAACCTACAGCTCTCTGCGTCCTCCCCCAACAGGACGGGTAGCCTATCCTCATCAGAGAGGTCTTTGAAACCTTGAATAAGGGTTTCAAATTTGGGAAAATGACACAAATAATTGTTTTATATTTTTGACATTTTGTCAGGAAATGCAGCTCCGTCTTAGGTTCTGCTGTTGTGCAGTGGTTGCACAGCCTTTCCTCTACAGGGAGCCAGGTTTTCCTGTGTCTACCCTTCTCAATGGCAAGGCTGTGCTCACTGAGCCTGTACTTTGTCAAGGTTTTTCTAAGGTTTTGATCAGTAACCATGGTCAAATATTTAGCCACGGTGTACTGTCGATTTAGGGCCAGATAGCACTGCATTTTGTTTTGTGTTTGTGCTTGTGTTTCCCAATAAGCAATGTAGTTTTGTTTTGACTGTGTTGTAATTTGGTTTATTCTGATTGATTGGATGTTCTGGTCCTGAGGCTTCAGTGTGTTAGTAGAACAGGTTGGATGAGGGGACTCTTTGCATTGCAGGGTTTGGTAATGATATGAGAGGGGGTCACTGTATTTGAGATGTTTCCAAAACTTAATTGCTCTTTTTTGAGTTTTTATTATTAGTGCATATTGGCCTAATTCTGCCCTGCATGTATTGTTTGTAGATTTCCTCTGGACATGTAGGAGAATCTTACAGAACTCTGCATGCAGGGTTTCAATGGGGTGTTTGTCCCATTTGATGAAATCTTGTTTTGCAAGTGGACCCCACACCTCACTGCCATAAAGTGCAATTGGTTCAATGACACATTCAATTAGTTTTAGCCAAATTTAAATAGGTATTTCAATTTGAATTTGCTTTTTAATGGCTTAGAATGCCCTGCGTGCTTTCTCTCTCAGTTCATTCACTGCCTTTAAGGTGTCCAGTTGAGCTTATTTTTAAACCTAAGTAATTGTAGTGTGTACCAGTACTCTATATACACTGCTCAAAAAAATAAAGGGAACACTTAAACAACACATCCTAGATCTGAATGAAAGAAATAATCTTATTAAATACTTTTTTCTTTACATAGTTGAATGTGCTGACAACAAAATCGCACAAAAATAATCAATGGAAATCCAATTTATCAACCCATGGAGGTCTGGATTTGGAGTCACACTCAAAATTAAAGTGGAAAACCACACTCCAGGCTGATCCAACTTTGATGTAATGTCCTTAAAACAAGTCAAAATGAGGCTCAGTAGTGTGTGTGGCCTCCACGTCCCTGTATGACCTCCCTACAACGCCTGGGCATGCTCCTGATGAGGTGGCGGATAGTCTCCTGAGGGATCTCCTCCCAGACCTGGACTAAAGCATCCGCCAACTCCTCCACAGTCTGTGGTGCAACGAGTCTGTTGGTGGATGGAGCGAGACATGAGTTCCCAGATGTGCTCAATTGGATTCAGGTCTGGGGAACGGGCGGGCCAGTCCATAGTATCAATGCCTTCCTCTTGCAGGAACTGCTGACACACTCCAGCCACATGAGGTCTAGCATTGTCTTGCATTAGGAGGAACCCAGGGCCATCCACACCAGCATATGGTCTCACAAGGGGTCTGAGGATCTCATCTCGGTACCTAATGGCAGTCAGGCTACCTCTGGCAAGCACATGGAGGGCTGTGCGGCCCCCCAAAGAAATGCCACCCCACACCATGACTGACCCACCGCCAAACCGGTCATGCTGGAGGATGTTGCAGGCAGCAGAATGTTCTCCACGGCGTCTCCAGACTCTGTCACGTCTGTCACATGTGCTCAGTGTGAACCTGCTTTCACCTGTGAAGAGCACAGGGCGCCAGTGGCGAATTTGCCAATCTTGGTGTTCTCTGGCAAATGCCAAACGTCCTTTACGGTGTTGGGCTGTAAGCACAACCCCCACCTGTGGACGTCGGGCCCTCATACCACCCTCATGGAGTCTGTTTCTGACCGTTTGAGCAGACACATGCACATTTGTGGCCTGCTGGAGGTCATTTTGCAGGGCTCTGGCAGTGCTCCTCCTGCTCCTCCTTGCACAAAGGTGGAGGTAGCGGTCCTGCTGCTGGGTTGTTGCCCTCCTACGGCCTCCTCCACTTCTCCTGATGTACTGGCCTGTGTCCTGGTAGTGCCTCCATGCTCTGGACACTACGCTGACAGACACAGCAAACCTTCTTGCCACAGCTCGCATTGATGTGCCATCCTGGATGAGCTGCACTACCTGAGCCACTTGTGTGGGTTGTAGACTCCGTCTCATGCTACCACTAGAGTGAAAGCACCGCCAGCATTCAAAAGTGACCAAAACATCAGCCAGGAAGCATAGGAACTGAGAAGTGGTCTGTGCTCTCCACCTGCAGAACCACTCCTTTATTGGGGGTGTCTTGCTTATTGCCTATAATTTCCACCTGTTGTCTATTCCATTTTGCACAACAGCATGTGAAATTTATTGTCAATCAGTGTTGCTTCCTAAGTGGACAGTTTGATTTCACAGAAGTGTGATTGACTTGGAGTTACATTGTGTTGTTTAAGTGTTACCTTTATTTTTTTGAGCAGTATATTTTGTACCAATTGAGAACTTTGGTCTAATTCCCTGAGATCTGGATCTTCTCTGGAAAATCATTATTTTAGTCTTTTTGGGGTTTACTGCCAGGGCCCAGGTCTGGCAGTACTGCTCTAGCAGGTCCAGGCTCTGCTGTTGGCCATGTGCTGTGGGTGACAGCAGGCATAGGTCATCTGCGAAGAGTAGGCATTTAACTTCTGAATTGTGGAGACTAACACCAGGGGCTGAGGATTTTTCTAGAATAGTGGCCAATTCGTTGATGTAAATATTGAAGAGTGCAGGGCTCAGATTGCAACCCTGACAAAGGCCCCGCCCCTGGTTAAAGAATTCAGTTATTTTCTTACCAATTTTAATGCTATTATACATTATATTATTGCCCGTATACATTGATTTAATTATGTCATTATTATGTTATTATGTTATTATGTTTTACCCCTACACCACTTTCAATAACTTTGTAGAACAGTCCTGTATGCCAAATAGAATCAAATGCTTTTTGGAAGTCGATAAAGCAAGCGTATATTTTGGTATTATTTTGGTGGAAATGTTTATCTATCAGGGTGTGTAGGGTGTAAATATGATCAGTTGTGCGATGTTTTGGTATAAATCCAATTTGGCTTTTACTCAAGTGATTGTGCTTATTAAGGAAGTTTAGAACTCTAACATTTATAATACTACAGAAAACCTTCCCCAGGTTACTGTTCACACAAATGCCTCTGTAATTGTAAAAAAAGAAAAAAGAAATGCATGAAATCTCCCATTCTTCTCTGTTCCCTCTCTCTGTTCCCCCACTCTCTCGCTCTCTCTGTTCCCCCTCTCTCTGTTCCCATTCTCTCTCTGTTCCCCTCTCTCTGTTCCCCACTCTCTCGCTCTCTCTGTTCCCCCTCTCTCTCTGTTCCCATTCTCTCTCTGTTCCCTCTCTCTCTGTTCTCCCACTCTCTCGCTCTCTCTGTTCCCCCTCTTTCTCTGTTCCCCCTCTCTCTCTGTTCTCCCTCTCTCTCTCTCTCTGTTCCCCCTCTTTCTCTCTCTTTCGCTCTGTGTTCCCCCATCTCTCTCTTTGTGTTCCCCCTCTCTCTCTCTGTTCACCCTTCTCTCTCTCTCCCCCTTCTCTCTCTGTGTCCCCCCCTCTCTCTCTCTCTGTTTCCCCCCCCTCTCTCTCTCTTTCTGTGTCACCCCTCTCTCTCTTTGAGTCCCTCCCTCTCTCTCTCTCTCTCTCTCTCTCTCACTCTCTCTCTCTGTTCCCCCCTCTCTCTCTCTCTCTCTCTCTCTCTCTCTCTTGCCTCTCTCTCTCTCTCCTCCACCCCCCTCTCTCTCTGTGTCCCTCTCTCTCTCTCTGTTCCCCCTCTCTCTCTCTGTCTCTCTGTTCCCCCTCTCTCTTGCACTCTCTGTCTCCCTCTCTCTCTGTCCCCTCTCTCTCTGTTCCCCGCTCTCTCTGTTCCCCCTCTCTCTCTCTGTCTCTCTGTTCCCCCTCTCTCTTGCACTCTCTGTTCCCCCTCTCTCTCTGTCCCCTCTCTCTCTGTTTCCCCTTCTCTCTCTCCCTCTCTCTCTCTCTGTGTGTTCCCCCTCGCTGTCTCTCTCTGTACCCCCCACTCTCTTTCTGTGTTCCCCTCTCTTTCTCTCTCTCCTCCCCTTCTCTCTTTCTCTCACTCTGTTCCCCCCTTTCTCTCTCTGTACCCCATCTCTCTCTCTTTTGTTCGTCTCTGTTCCCTCTCTCTCTCTCTCTCTCTCTGTGTGTCTCTCTGTTCCCCTCTCTCTCTGTGTGTTCCCTCTCCCTGTTCCACCTCTCTCTGTTCCCTCTCTCTGTTCCCCTCTCTCTCTGTTCCTCTTCTCTCTCACTCTCTCTGTTCCCCCTCTCTCTCTATCTCTCTCGTTCCACATTTCTCTCTCTGTTCCCCCTCTCTCTCACACAATCTATCTGTGATCAACCTCTCTCTCTTCCTGTGTCCCCACTCTCTCTCTCTCTCTCTCTCTCTCTCTCTCTCTGTTCCCCTCTCTCTCTGTTTCCCCTGTCTCTCTGTTCCCCTCTCTCTCTCTCTCTCTGTCTCTCTGTTCCCTGTCTCTCTCTGGGTTTCCTCTCCCTCTTCCACCTCTCTCTGTTCCCTCTCTCTGTTCCCCTCTCTCTCTGCTCCTCTCTCTCTGTTCCCCCGCTCTCTCGCTCTCTCTGTTCCCCTCTCTTTCTGTTCCCCTCTCTCTCTCTGTTCCCTCTCTCTCTCGCTCTGTTCCCCCTCTATCTCTCTCTATCTCTCTCCGTGTCCCCCTTCTCTCTCTCTCTCTCTCTCTCTCTCTCTCTCTCTCTCTCTCTCTCTCTCTCTCTTTTCTGTGTCACCCCTCTCTCTCTTTGAGTCACCCATCTCTCTCTCGCTCTCTCTCGCTCTCTCTCTCGTCCCCCCTCTCTCTTTCTGTGTCACCCCTCTCTCTTTGAAGTTCCCCTCTCTCTCTGCTCTCTCTCTGTTCCCCTTCTCTCTCTCTCTGTTCCCCCTCTCTCTCTGTGTTCCCCTTCTCTCTCTGTTCCCCTCTCTCCCTGTTCCCCCTCTCTGTTCCCCTCTCTCTCTCACTCTCCCCCTCTCTCTCTCTCTCTCTGTGTGTCGCCCTCTCTATCTCACTCTCTCTCTGTTCCCCTCTCTCTCTCTCTGTTCCTCTCTCTCTCTGTTCCCCCTCTCTCTCTGTTCCCCCTCTCTCTGTTCCCCCTCTCTCTCTCTCTCTGTGTTCCTCTCTCTCTGTCACTCTCTCTCTGTTCCCCCCTCTCTCTGTGTCTCTCTGCTTCACCTCTCTCTCTTTCTCTGTGTTCCCTCTCTCTTTCTGTTCCCTCTCTCTCTCACTCTCCTCTGTCCCCCTCTCTCTCTCTCTCTCTCTCTATGTCTCCCCTTCTCTCTCTCTTGTGTTCCCCCTGTCTCTCTCTTCAGGTGGATGAAGAGAGCAGAGGGGTGGAGAGTAAAGGGGTGGAGAGAACAGGGATGAAGAGAGCAGAGGAGTGGAGAGAGCAGGGGGATGGAGAAAGCAGAGAGTTGGAGAGAGCAGAGAGAACAGAGGGGTGGAGAGAGCAGGGGGGTGGAGAAAGCAGAGAGGTGGAGAGAGCAGAGAGGTGGAGAGAACAGAGGGGTGGAAAGAACAGAGGAGTGGAGAGTGCAGAGAGGTGGAGAGAACAGAGGGGTGGAGAGAGCAGAGGGGTGGAGAGAGCAGAGAGGTGGAGAGAACAGAGGGGTGGAGAGAACAGAGGGGTGGAGAGAGCAGAGAGGTGGAGAGAACAGAGAGGTGGAGAGAGCAGAGGGGTGGAGAGAACAGAGAGGTGGAGAGAGCAGAGGGGTGGAGAGTGCAGAGGGGTGGAGAGAGCAGAGAGGTGGAGAGAGCAGAGAGGTGGAGAGAGCAGAGAGGTGGGAGAGAACAGAGAGGTGGAGAGAGCAGAGGGGTGGAGAGAACAGAGAGGTGGAGAGAGCAGAGGGGTGGAGAGTGCAGAGGGGTGGAGAGTGCAGAGAGGTGGAGAGAGCAGAGGTGGAGAGAGCAGAGAGGTGGAGAGAACAGAGAGGTGGAGAGAACAGAGAGGTGGAGAGAACAGAGAGGTGGAGAGTGCAGAGAGGTGGAGAGAGCAGAGGGGTGGAGAGTGCAGAGGGGTGGAGAGTGCAGAGAGGTGGAGAGAGCAGAGAGGTGGAGAGAACAGAGAGGTGGAGAGAACAGAGAGGTGGAGAGAGCAGAGGGGTGGAGAGTGCAGAGAGGTGGAGAGAGCAGAGGGGTGGAGAGAGCAGAGAGGTGGAGAGAACAGAGAGGTGGAGAGAACAGAGAGGTGGAGAGAACAGAGAGGTGGGAAGAGAGCAGAGGGGTGGAGAGTGCAGAGAGGTGGAGAGAACAGAGAGGTGGAGAGAACAGAGGAGTGGAGAGAGCAGAGGGATGGAGAAAGCAGAGGGTTGGAGAGAACAGAGAGGTGGAGAGAGCAGGGGGTGGAGAGAGCAGAGAGGTGGAGAAAGCAGAGGGTTGGAGAGAACAGAGAGGTGGAGAGAACAGGGGGTTGGAGAGAGCCTTTGAGGAAGAGAGGAGGTGTCTGTGTGAGATAGACTTGAAACAAGGGATCACCATTAGAGTATACTGTAAGTGGATGGGGTGAAGGACAGACCCAAGGCTGTTAGGATATAAGCAGGTAGGTGGAAGAAACATATCCACACATATAGGGTGACCTTCTCTGTCTACAAATAAATAAAGTGAGGATGGCCATATCATGAAACACTGGTGGACGAGAAGGTTTGGAATATTGCAGCTGTAGCAATTGTATGATTGGCAACGGATAGGGAAATCTAAACATGAAGGTCTTTTCAACAAGCAACGCATATGAGACTGTTCCCTTTTGGGCCTTCTTTCTGGTTTCTAAGGTGCTAAAGAATAAAATCAATAAGACCACTACAAAGGGAGAAATATCTCTTACCAATTATTCCAGTCATAACCTTTCACCTTTCACCTCTAAGCCTTTTGACCTTTGTACTTGCATGGCTTTCCTGACCATCTCATTGGATCGATTACTTATGTTCTATTCATTGCTTCATTGATTTAGTTGTAATTTAATAACGATAATGAAATGGATGTGGGCCCAATTTAATCAACCCCCATTGCAGTATTTACATGGTAGCTTATGTTTAAAAAAAATCTATGGCCACATACAATTGCAAAAGGATTGGGTAGGTCTGTAAGATACTTAGTACAAGACTCCCCACAGGTCGATGATCGTGGTCATCAGAGGGAGACGAGGCTCCCAAGCTGCAGCCAAGCAAGAAATTCTACATAAACATGACGGCATGAATCCTGTCCTTAGCCTGCCAGTCATGAAGAGAGCAGCAAACCAACCCCTCCGTCAACACTGTCTGCAGCCTCAGATCCAGCCTGAGTAGAGAAAGAGAGAGAGAGAGAGAGAGAGAGAGAGAGAGAGAGAGGGATTTGGGTTCTGGCTCTATGAGGCCAGGCCGGGCGTTGCATGGCTGGCCATCACTGGCTGTCTGGCAGCTAGACAACCATAGCCTCCCTCTTATCTGCCCGGTTCACAATCAAGCTTCTACCCTCCTACCTCGCCACGCCGGGCGCCGGGCGGTGCATAAGCAATATTTCCACCAGCATCCTCCTCCAAACCCTCCCCTGAGATCTGGCTGTTGAAGTAGAAAATGAATATTTTACAGTTCACTTGTGTGATCAATTACCTACAAGCTGTTGCTGTATTTTGTGAATGGTGGGAAAGAAGACAGAGGAGAGGAGAGGAGAGGAGAGGAGGAGAGGAGAGGAGAGGAGAGGAGAGGAGAGGAGAGGAGAGGAGAGGAGAGGAGAGGAGAGGGAGAGGAGAGGAGAGTGATTGTAGGTAGCATGATAGAGAGGTCCATAGGGAATCTTTACTCCCAATAATGCAAGAAAGACAAAGAGAGACACGATAGAGAGAGAGAGATAGAGAGATAGAGAGAGAGAGAGCGCAAAGGAAGGAATTTGTGAACGAGACAATAGTCTCAAGAGAACCTCTTCTTTTCTGTATGCACAGAGCCCCCGGAATTGTTGGGAAACAAATGAAAGCTTTCAGATTATAATTATCCTGGTAATCTGTGGAGGTTAGAGACAGCGCTGATTAGGAAATGCTAAGTGCTACTTGATTCAAGGCCAATATGAATTTTTCCGAAATTATGTATCGAGGTTGAGATCTACAGTGCCTTCAGAAAGTATTCCTACCCCTTGACTTATTCCACATTTTGTTATTACAGCCTGAATTGAAAATGGATTAAATTTAGTTTTTTTCTCACCCATCTACACACTATACCCATAATGACAATGTAAAACATGGTTTTAGAAATGTTTGCACATTTATTGAAAATGAAATACAGAAATATCTCATTTACATAAGTATTCACACCCCTGACTCAATACTTTGTACAAGCACCTTTGGCAGCGATTACAGCTTTGAGTCATCTTGGGTATGTCTGTATCAGCTTTGAGTCATCTTGGGTATGTCTGTGTTAGCTTTGAGTCATCTTGGGTATGTCTGTATCAGCTTTGAGTCATCTTGGGTATGTCTGTATCAGCTTTGAGTCATCTTGGGTATGTCTGTGTTAGCTTTGAGTCATCTTGGGTATGTCTGTGTTAGCTTTGAGTCATCTTGGGTATGTCTGTATCAGCTTTGAGTCATCTTGGGTATGTCTATGTTAGCTTTGAGTCATCTTGGGTATGTCTGTATCAGCTTTGAGCCATCTTTGGTATGTCTGTGTTAGCTTTGAGTCATCTTGGGTATGTCTGTTAGCTTTGTACATCAGGATTTGGTGATTTTCTCCCATTCTTACTTGCAGATTTTCTCAAGCTCTAGGAACACCCTTTGTAGCGTCATGTAGAGTCATGCATAGACATGTTTCAGGATTTGAAGGCCCATGACAAACTTTTTCAACCTCCAGAGGGGGAAGAGGTGCTGTCTCGCTTTCTTCACAACTGTGCGCATGTGTGTCGACCATTTTAAGTCTATAGTGATTTGGACCCCGAGGAACTTGAAGCTGAGGTGATGCCTACCCTCACTACCTGGGGTCAGCCAATAAGGAAGTCAAGGATCCAGTTGCAGAGGGAGGTGTTCAGTCCCAGAGTCCTAAGATTGGTGACGAGCTTTCAAGGGGACAATGGTGTTGAACGCTGAGCTGTAGTCATTGAACAGCATTCTGTGACGACCCTCCCCCTCTGTCTGCCAAATTCTTTCTCTCTGCTCTTGTTTTCCTTAAAAGGGTGTCAGTGGGCGGAGCTGGGAGGGTCGTCTGCGAAATAGGACACACCTGGGCTCAGATGTGTCCCAGGATAAATACACCTGTCCCCCATACATTGAGGAGACTCTCTCCATGTAGACACACTGTTATTTTTGTTTGTGGCATTTTGTGGCTTGTTTTGGCACCTCATAACACCCTTCATTATCACCACACAACCACTCACTTGGTATTTTTGTAGTATTTTATTAGGATCCGCATTACCCGTTGCAAAAGCAGCAGCTACTCTTCCTGGGGTCCACGCTTTACTGATTACTAACTACACACTCCATTGTAAATTGTATATAGTTTACTTTAGTTAATAAATACATTTTTGTTATTCCTTGATCTCGGCGTTGTCTCCCTTCTTGTTACAGGCTACGAGCCGGTTCGTGACAATTCTCAGAAAGGTATTCCTCTTATCTAGGTGGGTGAGGGCAATATGGAGTGCAAGTGAGATTGCGTCGTCTATGGATCTGTTGGAGCGGTATGCAAATAGGGGTGGGTCTAGGGTGTCTGGGATGATGCCGTTGATGTGTGCCATAACTAGCCTTTCAAAGCGCTTCATGATTACAGATATGAGTGCTACGGGGCGGTAGTCGTTGCAGCATGAAGCTTTAGAGTTCTTGTGTACTGGAATGATGATAGGCATCTTAAAACATGTGGGGACTAGACTGACAAGGAGAGGTTGGGGGTGGAGAGTGGAGGGAGAAGTTTTTATTGGGGGGTCTCGGATGTTTGAGGGGCAGCTCTCGGGGGAACTGTGGGGGGGATCTTGGATGGTTGGTGGCCTGGGGGTTGGGTGCTTGGGCCGGTGGCCGAGAGGTCACTGGTTCGGGTACCCGATTTGACTTGGTGGGAGATCTGTCGATGTGCTCTTGGGCAGGGAGCTTGACCCTGGTTGCTCCTGTGGTTCGCTCTGGAAGGGAGTGTCTGCTGGATGACTGAATGTAATGTAAATGCTGAGCGACTTCACTGCAGGTAGATTGTGTTTTAAAAAAAAGACAGGTTGAAAATGACCGTGAATATGCCTGCCAGCTGATCTGTGCATGCTCTGAGAATGGACCCTAGAATACCCTCCGGTCCCACGGCCTTGACCTGATTGTAGATCTTTCTCAAGTCGGCCTCGGAGAGTGAGATCAACCAGTTCTCTGGTTCGGTGGTGACCCTCACTCACATTATGGTGTTATTGTCAAAGCATGCATAAAATGTGTTGAGTTTGTCTGGTAGAGAGTCATCGTTGGGCAGATCATGGCTGGGTCTTTCTTTATAATTCGTAATGGACTGCAGCCCCATGTGACAGGTGTCGAAGCATTTGTAATATGATTCCACTTTATTCCTATATTGTCCTTTTGCTCATTTGATGACTCTGCGGAGGTCGTAGCGGGACTTCTTGTACTTGTTCCTGTCCTCAGCCGTAGCCTCAGGTTTGTGTGCAGTAGCCCTGTCCTTAGCGCCAATCTCAGTGTTAACCTCTTGGGGCTAGGTGGGACGCTAGCGTGCCACCCGTGGTGCACTCCATCAACAGCAGGTGCATTTCAAGAGCGGCAAATTTGAATCCAAATAAATGTCAAAATTCAAATTTTTCAAAAATACAACTATGTTACACCATTTGAAAGATAAACATCTCCTTAATCTAACCACGTTTTACGATTTCAAAAAGGTTTTACGGCGAAAGCATAAATTTAGAGTATGTTAGGACAGTACATTTACAAGAGTTGTGTGTAATGTTTTGTCAAGTCAAAGACAGGGTCACCAAAACCATAAAACCAGCTAAAATGATGCACTAACCTTTTACAATCTCCATCAGATGACACTCCTAGGACATTATGTTAGACAATGCATGCATTTTTAGTTCTATCAAGTTCATTTTTATATCCAAAAACAGCGTTTTACTATGGCATTGATGTTGAGGAAATCGTTTCCCTCCAATAACCGGCAGTCAAGTCAGCGTCAGAAATTAAATAATTAAAATTAGAAAACATTGGTAAAATATTATATTGTCATTTAAAGAATTATAGATTTACATCTCTTGAACGCAATCAACTTGCCAGATTTAAAAATAACCTTACTGGGAAATCACACTTTGCAATAATCTGAGCACTGCGCCCAGAAAAATACGCGTTGCGATACAGACTAGACGTCATGTTGGGGAGATCTAAAATCGAAAATACTATGTAAATAATCCATTACCTTTGATTCTCTTCATCAGATGTCACTTCCAGGTATCACAGGTCCATAACGAATGTAGTTTTGTTCAAAAAAGCTCATCATTTATGTCCAAAAATCTCCGTCTCGTTAGCACATGATGTAAGCCAGCCGGACTTCTCGTCATGAACGAGGGGAAAAAATATATTTCCGTTCGTTCAAACATGTCAAACGTTGTATAGCATAAATCATTAGGGCCTTTTTTAACCAGAACATGAATAATATTCAAGGTGGACGAATGCATACTCTTTTATAACGTATTGGAACGAGGGTACCCAACATGAACTAGCGCGCCAGGTGTCTAATGGGACATCACCGTTCCATGGCTCTTGTTCGGTCAGATCTCCCTCCAGAAGACTCAAAACACTTTGTAAAGGCTGGTGACATCTAGTGGAAGCAATAGGAAGTGCCAAAATATTCCTAAACCCCTGTGTTTTTCAATGGGATAGGTTTAAAGTCAATACAACACATCAGGTATCCACTTCCTGTCAGAAAATGTCTCAGGGTTTTGCCTGCCAAATGAGTTCTGTTATACTCACAGACACCATTCAAACAGTTTTGGAAACTTTAGAGTGTTTTCTATCCATATATAATAAGTATATGCATATTCTAGTTACTGGGTAGGATTAGTAACCAGATTAAATCGGGTAAATTTTTTTTATCCAGACGTGCAAATGCTGCCCCCTAGACCCAACAGGTTAATCCAGGGCTTTTTATTGGGGAAGCAGCGAATTTTCACTGTTGGGACAATGTCGCTGATGCATTTCCTTATGAAGCCGGTGACATACAGTGGGGCAAAAAAGTATTTAGTCAGCCACCAATTGTGCATGTTCTCCCACTTAAAAAGATGAGAGAGGCCTGTAATTTTCATCAATGGTACACTTCAACTATGACAGACAAAATGAGAAAAGAAAATCCAGAAAATCACATTGTAGGATTTTTAATGAATTTATTTGCAAATTATGGTGGAAAATAAGTATTTGGTCAATAACAAAAGTTTATCTCAATACTTTGTTATATACCCTTTGTTGGCAATGACACAGGTCAAAAGTTTTCTGTAAGTCTTCACAAGGTTTTCACACACTGTTGCTGGTATTTTGGCCCATTCCTCCATGCAGATCTCCTCTAGAGCAGTGATGTTTTGGGGCTGTCGCTGGGCAACACGGACTTTCAACTCCCTCCAAAGATTTTCTATGGGGTTGAGATCTGGAGACTGGCTAGGCCACTCCAGGACCTTGAAATGCTTCTTACGAAGCCACTCCTTCGTTGCCCGGGCGGTGTGTTTGGGATCATTGTCATGCTGAAAGACCCAGCCACGTTTCATCTTCAATGTCCTTGCTGATGGAAGGAGGTTTTCACTCAAAATCTCACGATACATGGCCCCATTCATTCTTTCCTTCACACGGATCAGTCGTCCTGGTCCCTTTGCAGAAAAACAACCCCAAAGCATGATGTTTCCACCCCCATGCTTCACAGTAGGTATGGTGTTCTTTGGATGCAACTCAGCATTCTTTGTCCTCCAAACACGACGAGTTGAGTTTTTACCAAAAAGTTATATTTTGGTTTCATCTGACCATATGACATTCTCCCAATCCTCTTCTGGATCATCCAAATGCTCTCTAGCAAACTTCAGACGGGCCTGGACATATACTGGCTTAAGCAGGGGGACACGTCTGGCACTGCAGGATTTGAGTCCCTGGCGGCGTAGTGTGTTACTGATGGTAGGCTTTGTTACTTTGGTCCCAGCTCTCTGCAGGTCATTCACTAGGTCCCCCCGTGTGGTTCTGGGATTTTTGCTCACCGTTCTTGTGATCATTTTGACCCCACGGGGTGAGATCTTGCGTGGAGCCCCAGATCGAGGGAGATTATCAGTGGTCTTGTATGTCTTCCATTTCCTAATAATTGCTCCCACAGTTGATTTCTTCAAACCAAGCTGCTTACCTATTGCAGATTCAGTCTTCCCAGCCTGGTGCAGGTCTACAATTTTGTTTCTGGTGTTCTTTGACAGCTCTTTGGTCTTGGCCATAGTGGAGTTTGGAGTGTGACTGTTTGAGGTTGTGGACAGGTGTATTTTATACTGATAACAAGTTCAAACAGGTGCCATTAATACAGGTAACGAGTGGAGGACAGAGGAGCCTCTTAAAGAAGAAGTTACAGGTCTGTGAGAGCCAGAAATCTTGCTTGTTTGTAGGTGACCAAATACTTATTTTCCACCATAATTTGCAAATAAATTCATTAAAAATCCTACAATGTGATTTTCTGGATATTTTTTTCTCATTTTGTCTGTCATAGTTGACGTGTACCTATGATGAAAATTACAGGCCTCTCTTCTTTTTAAGTGGGAGAACTTGCACAATTGGTGGCTGACTAAATACTTTTTTGCCCCACTGTAGGTGGTTAGCTTGTCGATGTTATCGGCGGTGTTTCAGAACATATTCCAATCAACGCTAGCAAAGCAGTCCTGTAGAATAATCTCTGATTGTGATGACCATTTCACAGTGGAGCAAGTCACAAATACTTCCTGTTTGAGCTTCTGCTTGTATACAGGAAGCAGGAGTACGGAGTCATGATCTGATTTGCCGAATGGCGGACGAGGGGGGGCCTTGTATGCTTGCTTGTGGATAGAGTAACAGTAGTCAAGGACTCTATCTCTCCTAGTGGTGAAGGAGACATGTAAACGGTAGCTGGGGCTAGAGACTGATGCCCGTTTACATCATGGTGTATTTCATTACGGCATACGTCTTCACAGTCTTTCTCCGCTACTGAACGGACAAGTGTAGTGTTTGTAGCATTTATTTTGGGAAAAATATGACATTTTCATTCAAGACAGGATAAATGTATTGTTTCGGGTGATAATAAAACATGTTTTGTTTAGTTATTTTTTCTTCAACTTGTTTCTCTAACTTTATAGCAAGTCAATCTAGGTTGCATTGCAGAGCAGTAAAGTTGAAAACATTTTAAATTATGTGGCGTCCGTCTCGCAACGAAACCTTCAACCACAAGGGGGCGTTGCGTTTCCACTCCATTGTGGACGTCCCCATTGAAATGCATGACATCCCGCGCAATGTAATGGAGTGCTTATGGGTAATGTGAACGAGGCCTGAGAGAATGTTTAATGTAAATTTTGTTTCACCCATTTGATAGTATAGAGTATAACAAGAAAATCATTAAATAAACTGTCAGACTACAGGCTAATCTTCTCATATTTCAAATATCTGACAAAATGATATTATCAATGTGATCTGCTCACCTACAGTATAAGAAACCATCACACGTAGCAGATGTTCGTAACAAAACAACCCAAACTACATTGTCAATTGAGTTTTAATATTAAGTCAGTGTTAGACAAGTTCTGTCACCCTGTCACAGCATGACATGGACCTCCATGGCCAGCGATTGCGCTCCCCCCTTTAGAATGGTCACAAACATGTAAAACACAGTCCTTTACCTACTCTGTGATTTCACCATCATATTTTTCTGCCAGAGGCTGATTGTCCCTTTGAGGTTAAATTAATGAAGTGTCTCAATCAAACACGTCCATTTACCCTGCAATCAAATCCACACTGTGATTGTCAGAGGCTGCAGATGAGACAGAGGAAAAGAAGACGGTACCAGCGGGTTTAACCTCAATGACATTCTCTCTCATTGATCACATTCGGAATAATACTTTAGTTTTTTAGAGGGATTGAAAGAAGAAGAAATCAAGTTTTGGGGGGTTTATCATTTCAATGAAATTAAGTTGAACCAATGTGGAATAGACGTTGAATTGACGTCTGTGCCCAGTGGGAAGGCACAATTGACCAGGAAAAGCTCATTTTGTTGGAATTAGAGGCCAGAAACCAGAGAAATCAGATTGAGTCCATGCCAGGGCATGAGTTCATATATGACATGGGACTAGAAGTATTACAGGGTAACACTTGTTCTGACCTGGATAGTGTAAATGAAATGAGACTTTATTCTGGGTCTATTTATCAAAATGGAGATGATACAATAATCCGGATCATAAGAATCTGTGGATTACAGAAGCAATCATCACATTGGATGAGATTAAAACTTCTCAGACAAGTAAGGCAGGTCTGTTGTGTTCTTACTACCATATAAAGCTGATGACAATGACGATACTGTGATCATAGAAATAAGAAAGAATAGAATGGGCATCCCCATTTAAGTCAATGATGGCGTAATGGGTGGACTGGCGGCCATTGTGAGTGTACCCATAGGAGCATAGCAGGAAGTAAAATCAGGAAGTGTACCCATCAATCTGTGCTGTGATTTGTTGAATCAACTCAAATTACATTTTTTTAAATGCATTCCATTGCATGAGCCACATCAGTTAGCATCATTTGAAGGAACATTCTTCATTACCATGGGAATTATTACATCACAATACCAGGCACCCATTGTGAGTGTACCCATAAGTTTACCAGTCAAATTGCCAGGGTTAGAGGTTCCAAGCCAGTTCTATTTAAGTGATAATGCCCTCGAAGCCAGTGTTTGGAGGATACATTGGCACGGGTGTTGTTAGGCCCGAGACGAGGGAATTATCACTTTTATACAACGGGTTACCAACATATTCAAATAATTATATATATTTTAATTAAAAACAATTTATTCATACTATTTCATCCTTCCATAAATCTAGGGTTGCTACCAAAGCCGGCTGTTTTTTTGTTCTATCGGTTCGGTTGATAGAGACGTGACCCAGTCGTTTAGTCTTTTTGTTTTGTATCTATGGACGGGACCCAGTCGTTTAGTCTTTTTGTTTTGTATCTATGGACGGGACCCAGTCGTTTAGTCTTTTTGTTTTGTATCTATGGACGGGACCCAGTCGTTTAGTCTTTTTGTTTTGTATCTATGGACGGGACCCAGTCGTTCAGTCTTTTTGTTTTGTATCTATGGACGCGACCCAGTCGTTTAGTCTTTTTGTTCTGTATCTATGGACGGGACCCAGTCGTTTAGTCTTTTTGTTCTGTATCTATGGACGGGACCCAGTCGTTTAGTCTTTTTGTTTTGTATCTATAGACGGGACCCAGTCGTTTAGTCTTTTTGTTTTGTATCTATGGACAGTACCCAGTCGTTTAGTCTTTTTGTTTTGTATCTATGGACGGGACCCAGTCGTTTAGTCTTTTTGTTTTGTATCTATGGACGTGACCCAGTCGTTCAGTCTTTTTGTTTTGTATCTATGGACGGGACCCAGTCGTTTAGTCTTTTTGTTTTGTATCTATGGACGGGACCCAGTCGTTTAGTCTTTTTGTTTTGTATCTATGGACGGGACCCAGTCGTTTAGTCTTTTTGTTTTGTATCTATGGACGGGACCCAGTCGTTTAGTCTTTTTGTTTTGTATCTATGGACGGGACCCAGTCGTTCAGTCTTTTTGTTCTGTATCTATGGACGGGACCCAGTCGTTTAGTCTTTTTGTTTTGTATCTATGGACGGGACCCAGTCGTTTAGTCTTTTTGTTTTGTATCTATGGACGGGACCCAGTCGTTCAGTCTTTTTGTTTTGTATCTATGGACGGGACCCAGTCGTTTAGTCTTTTTGTTCTGTATCTATGGACGGGACCCAGTCGTTTAGTCTTTTTGTTTTGTATCTATGGACGGGACCCAGTCGTTCAGTCTTTTTGTTCTGTATCTATGGACGGGACCCAGTCGTTTAGTCTTTTTGTTCTGTATCTATGGACGGGACCCAGTCGTTTAGTCTTTTTGTTTTGTATCTATGGACGTGACCCAGTCGTTCAGTCTTTTTGTTTTGTATCTATGGACGGGACCCAGTCGTTCAGTCTTTTTGTTCTGTATCTATGGACGGGACCCAGTCGTTCAGTCTTTTTGTTCTGTATCTATGGACGGGACCCAGTCGTTTAGTCTTTTTGTTTTGTATCTATGGACGTGACCCAGTCGTTTAGTCTTTTTGTTTTGTATCTATGGACGTGACCCAGTCGTTTAGTCTTTTTGTTTTGTATCTATGGACGGGACCCAGTCGTTTAGTCTTTTTGTTTTGTATCTATGGACGGGACCCAGTCGTTTAGTCTTTTTGTTTTGTATCTATGGACGTGACCCAGTCGTTTAGTCTTTTTGTTTTGTATCTATGGACGGGACCCAGTCGTTTAGTCTTTTTGTTTTGTATCTATGGACGGGACCCAGTCGTTTAGTCTTTTTGTTTTGTATCTATGGACGGGACCCAGTCGTTTAGTCTTTTTGTTTTGTATCTATGGACGGGACCCAGTCGTTTAGTCTTTTTGTTTTGTATCTATGGACGGGACCCAGTCGTTTAGTCTTTTTGTTTTGTATCTATGGACGTGACCCAGTCATTTAGTCTTTTTGTTTTGTATCTATGGACGGGACCCAGTCGTTTAGTCTTTTTGTTTTGTATCTATGGACGGGACCCAGTCGTTCAGTCTTTTTGGTCTGTATCTATGGACGGGACCCAGTCGTTTAGTCTTTTTGTTTTGTATCTATGGACGGGACCCAGTCGTTTCGTCTTTTTGTTTTGTATCTATGGACGTGACCCAGTCGTTTAGTCTTTTTGTTTTGTATCTATGGACGGGACCCAGTCGTTTAGTCTTTTTGTTTTGTATCTATGGACGGGACCCAGTCGTTTAGTCTTTTTGTTTTGTATCTATGGACGGGACCCAGTCGTTTAGTCTTTTTGTTTTGTATCTATGGACGGGACCCAGTCGTTTAGTCTTTTTGTTTTGTATCTATGGACGGGACCCAGTCGTTCAGTCTTTTTGGTCTGTATCTATGGACGTGACCCAGTCGTTTAGTCTTTTTGTTTTGTATCTATGGACGGGACCCAGTCGTTTAGTCTTTTTGTTTTGTATCTATGGACGTGACCCAGTCGTTTAGTCTTTTTGTTTTGTATCTATGGACGGGACCCAGTCGTTCAGTCTTTTTGTTCTGTATCTATGGACGGGACCCAGTCGTTTAGTCTTTTTGTTTTGTATCTATGGACGGGACCCAGTCGTTTAGTCTTTTTGTTTTGTATCTATGGACGGGACCCAGTCGTTCAGTCTTTTTGGTCTGTATCTATGGACGTGACCCAGTCGTTTAGTCTTTTTGTTTTGTATCTATGGACGGGACCCAGTCGTTTAGTCTTTTTGTTTTGTATCTATGGACGTGACCCAGTCGTTTAGTCTTTTTGTTTTGTATCTATGGACGGGACCCAGTCGTTTAGTCTTTTTGTTTTGTATCTATGGACGTGACCCAGTCGTTTAGTCTTTTTGTTTTGTATCTATGGACGGGACCCAGTCGTTCAGTCTTTTTGTTCTGTATCTATGGACGGGACCCAGTCGTTTAGTCTTTTTGTTTTGTATCTATGGACGGGACCCAGTCGTTTAGTCTTTTTGTTTTGTATCTATGGACGGGACCCAGTCGTTCAGTCTTTTTGTTTTGTATCTATGGACGGGACCCAGTCGTTTAGTCTTTTTGTTTTGTATCTATGGACGGGACGCAGTCGTTCAGTCTTTTTGTTTTGTATCTATGGACGGGACGCAGTCGTTCAGTCTTTTTGTTCTGTATCTATGGACGGGACCCAGTCGTTTAGTCTTTTTGTTTTGTATCTATGGACGGGACCCAGTCGTTTAGTCTTTTTGTTTTGTATCTATGGACGGGACCCAGTCGTTTAGTCTTTTTGTTTTGTATCTATGGACGTGACCCAGTCGTTTAGTCTTTTTGTTTTGTATCTATGGACGGGACCCAGTCGTTTAGTCTTTTTGTTTTGTATCTATGGACGGGACCCAGTCGTTTAGTCTTTTTGTTTTGTATCTATGGACGGGACCCAGTCGTTTAGTCTTTTTGTTTTGTATCTATGGACGGGACCCAGTCGTTTAGTCTTTTTGTTTTGTATCTATGGACGGGACCCAGTCGTTTAGTCTTTTTGTTCTGTATCTATGGACGGGACCCAGTCGTTTAGTCTTTTTGTTTTGTATCTATGGACGGGACCCAGTCGTTTAGTCTTTTTATTTTGTATCTATGGACGGGACCCAGTTGTTCAGTCTTTTTGTTCTGTATCTATGGACGGGACCCAGTCGTTTAGTCTTTTTGTTTTGTATCTATGGACGGGACCCAGTCGTTCAGTCTTTTTCGTCTGTATCTATGGAAGGGACCCAGTCGTTTAGTCTTTTTGTTTTGTATCTATGGACGGGACCCAATCGTTTAGTCTTTTTGTTTTGTATCTATGGACGTGACCCAGTCGTTTAGTCTTTTTGTTTTGTATCTATGGACGGGACCCAGTCGTTTAGTCTTTTTGTTTTGTATCTATGGACGTGACCCAGTCGTTTAGTCTTTTTGTTTTGTATCTATGGACGTGACCCAGTCGTTTAGTCTTTTTGTTTTGTATCTATGGACGGGACCCAGTCGTTTAGTCTTTTTGTTTTGTATCTATGGACGTGACCCAGTCGTTTAGTCTTTTTGTTTTGTATCTATGGACGGGACCCAGTCGTTTAGTCTTTTTGTTTTGTATCTATGGACGGGACCCAGTCGTTTAGTCTTTTTGTTTTGTATCTATGGACGGGACCCAGTCGTTTAGTCTTTTTGTTTTGTATCTATGGACGGGACCCAGTCGTTTAGTCTTTTTATTTTGTATCTATGGACGGGACCCAGTTGTTCAGTCTTTTTGTTCTGTATCTATGGACGGGACCCAGTCGTTCAGTCTTTTTGTTTTGTATCTATGGACGGGACCCAGTCGTTCAGTCTTTTTCGTCTGTATCTATGGAAGGGACCCAGTCGTTTAGTCTTTTTGTTTTGTATCTATGGACGGGACCCAATCGTTTAGTCTTTTTGTTTTGTATCTATGGACGTGACCCAGTCATTTAGTCTTTTTGTTTTGTATCTATGGACGGGACCCAGTCGTTTAGTCTTTTTGTTTTGTATCTATGGACGGGACCCAGTCGTTCAGTCTTTTTGTTTTGTATCTATGGACGGGACCCAGTCGTTAGTCTTTTTGTTTTGTATCGATGGACGGGACCCAGTCGTTCAGTCTTTTTGGTCTGTATCTATGGACGGGACCCAGTCGTTTAGTCTTTTTGTTTTGTATCTATGGACGGGACCCAGTCGTTCAGTCTTTTTGTTTTGTATCTATGGACGGGACCCAGTCGTTAGTCTTTTTGTTTTGTATCTATGGACGGGACCCAGTCGTTCAGTCTTTTTGGTCTGTATCTATGGACGGGACCCAGTCGTTTAGTCTTTTTGTTTTGTATCTATGGACGGGACCCAGTCGTTTAGTCTTTTTGTTTTGTATCTATGGACGGGACCCAGTCGTTCAGTCTTTTTGGTCTGTATCTATGGACGGGACCCAGTCGTTTAGTCTTTTTGTTTTGTATCTATGGACGGGACCCAGTCGTTTAGTCTTTTTGTTTTGTATCTATGGACGTGACCCAGTCGTTTAGTCTTTTTGTTTTGTATCTATGGACGGGACCCAGTCGTTTAGTCTTTTTGTTTTGTATCTATGGACGGGACCCAGTCGTTTAGTCTTTTTGTTTTGTATCTATGGACGGGACCCAGTCGTTTAGTCTTTTTGTTTTGTATCTATGGACGGGACCCAGTCGTTTAGTCTTTTTATTTTGTATCTATGGACGGGACCCAGTTGTTCAGTCTTTTTGTTCTGTATCTATGGACGGGACCCAGTCGTTTAGTCTTTTTGTTTTGTATCTATGGACGGGACCCAGTCGTTCAGTCTTTTTCGTCTGTATCTATGGAAGGGACCCAGTCGTTTAGTCTTTTTGTTTTGTATCTATGGACGGGACCCAATCGTTTAGTCTTTTTGTTTTGTATCTATGGACGTGACCCAGTCATTTAGTCTTTTTGTTTTGTATCTATGGACGGGACCCAGTCGTTTAGTCTTTTTGTTTTGTATCTATGGACGGGACCCAGTCGTTCAGTCTTTTTGTTTTGTATCTATGGACGGGACCCAGTCGTTAGTCTTTTTGTTTTGTATCGATGGACGGGACCCAGTCGTTCAGTCTTTTTGGTCTGTATCTATGGACGGGACCCAGTCGTTCAGTCTTTTTGTTTTGTATCTATGGACGGGACCCAGTCGTTCAGTCTTTTTGTTTTGTATCTATGGACGGGACCCAGTCGTTAGTCTTTTTGTTTTGTATCTATGGACGGGACCCAGTCGTCTCGGGCCTAACAACACCCGTGCCAATGTATCCTCCAAACACTGGCTTCGAGGGCATTATCACTTAAATAGAACTGGCTTGGAACCTCTAACCCTGGCAATTTGACTGGTAAACTTATGGGTACACTCACAATGGGTGCCTGGTATTGTGATGTAATAATTCCCATGGTAATGAAGAATGTTCCTTCAAATGATGCTAACTGATGTGGCTCATGCAATGGAATGCATTTAAAAAAATGTAATTTGAGTTGATTCAACAAATCACAGCACAGATTGATGGGTACACTTCCTGATTTTACTTCCTGCTATGCTCCTATGGGTACACTCACAATGGCCGCCAGTCCACCCATTACGCCATCATTGACTTAAATGGGGATGCCCATTCTATTCTTTCTTATTTCTATGATCACAGTATCGTCATTGTCATCAGCTTTATATGGTAGTAAGAACACAACAGACCTGCCTTACTTGTCTGAGAAGTTTTAATCTCATCCAATGTGATGATTGCTTCTGTAATCCACAGATTCTTATGATCCGGATTATTGTATCATCTCCATTTTGATAAATAGACCCAGAATAAAGTCTCATTTCATTTACACTATCCAGGTCAGAACAAGTGTTACCCTGTAATACTTCTAGTCCCATGTCATATATGAACTCATGCCCTGGCATGGACTCAATCTGATTTCTCTGGTTTCTGGCCTCTAATTCCAACAAAATGAGCTTTTCCTGGTCAAGTGTGCCTTCCCACTGGGCACAGACGTCAATTCAACGTCTATTCCACATTGGTTCAACTTAATTTCATTGAAATGATAAACCCCCCAAAACTTGATTTCTTCTCTTCAATCCCTCTAAAAAACTAAAGTATTATTCCAAATGTGATCAATGAGAGAGAATGTCATTGAGGTTAAACCCGCTGGTACCGTCTTCTTTTCCTCTGTCTCATCTGCAGCCTCTGACGATCACAGTGTGGATTTGATTGCAGGTAAATGGACGTGTTTGATTGAGACACTTCATTAATTTAACCTCAAAGGGACAATCAGCCTCTGGCAGAAAAATATGATGGTGAAATCACAGAGTAGGTAAAGGACTGTGTTTTACATGTTTGTGACCATTCTAAAGGGGGAGCGCAATCGCTGGCCATGGAGGTCCATGTCATGCTGTGACAGGGTGACAGAACTTGTCTAAGCACTGACTTAATATTAACAACTCAATTGACAATGTAGTTTGGGTTGTTTTGTTACGAACATCTGCTACGTGTGATGGTTTCTTATACTGTAGGTGAGCAGATCACATTGATAATATCATTTTGTCAGATATTTGAAATATGAGAAGATTAGCCTGTAGTCTGACAGTTTATTTAATGATTTTCTTGTTTATACTTACTATCAAATGGGTGAAACAAAATTTACATTAAACATTCTCTCAGGCCTCGTTCACATTACCCATAAGCACTCCATTACATTGCGCGGATGTCATGCATTTCAATGGGGACGTCCACAATGGAGTGGAAATGCAACGTCCCTTGTGGTTGAAGGTTTCGTTGCGAGACGGACGCCACATAATTTAAAATGTTTTCAACTTTACTGCTCTGCAATGCAACCTAGATTGACTTGCTATAAAGTTAGAGAAACAAGTTGAAGAAAAATAACTAAACAAAACATGTTTTATTATCACCCGAAACAATACATTTATCCTGTCTTGAATGAAAATGTCATATTTTTCCCAAAATGAATGCTACAAACACTACACTTGTCCGTTCAGTAGCGTGAGAAAGACTGTGAAGACGTATGCCGTAATGAAATACACCATGATGTAAACGGGCATCAGTTCTAGCCCCAGCTACCGTTTACATGTCTCCTTCACCACTAGGAGAGATAGAGTCCTTGACTACTGTTACTCTATCCACAAGCAAGCATACAAGGCCTCCCTCGTCCGCCATTCGGCAAATCAGATCATGACTCCGTACTCCTGCTTCCTGTATACAAGCAGAAGCTCAAACAGGAGAGTATTTGTGACTTGCTCCACTGTGAAATGGTCATCACAATCAGAGATTATTCTACAGGACTGCTTTGCTAGCGTTGATTGGAATATGTTCTGAAACTACCGCCGATAACATCGACAAGGAACTACCTACAGTGGGGCAAAAAAGTATTTAGTCAGCCACCAATTGTGCAAGTTCTCCCACTTAAAAGAGAGAGGCCTGTAATTTTCATCATAGGTACACGTCAACTATGACAGACAAAATGAGAAAAAAATATCCAGAAAATCACATTGTAGGATTTTTAATGAATTTATTTGCAAATTATGGTGGAAAATAAGTATTTGGTCACCTCAGCAAACAAGCAAGATTTCTGGCTCTCACAGACCTGTAACTTCTTCTTTAAGAGGCTCCTCTGTCCTCCACTCGTTACCTGTATTAATGGCACCTGTTTGAACTTGTTATCAGTATAAAATACACCTGTCCACAACCTCAAACAGTCACACTCCAAACTCCACTATGGCCAAGACCAAAGAGCTGTCAAAGAACACCAGAAACAAAATTGTAGACCTGCACCAGGCTGGGAAGACTGAATCTGCAATAGGTAAGCAGCTTGGTTTGAAGAAATCAACTGTGGGAGCAATTATTAGGAAATGGAAGACATACAAGACCACTGATAATCTCCCTCGATCTGGGGCTCCACGCAAGATCTCACCCCGTGGGGTCAAAATGATCACAAGAACGGTGAGCAAAAATCCCAGAACCACACGGGGGGACCTAGTGAATGACCTGCAGAGAGCTGGGACCAAAGTAACAAAGCCTACCATCAGTAACACACTACGCCGCCAGGGACTCAAATCCTGCAGTGCCAGGACGTGTCCCCCTGCTTAAGCCAGTATATGTCCAGGCCCGTCTGAAGTTTGCTAGAGAGCATTTGGATGATCCAGAAGAGGATTGGGGAGAATGTCATATGGTCAGATGAAACCAAAATATAACTTTTTGGTAAAAACTCAACTCGTCGTGTTTGGAGGACAAAGAATGCTGAGTTGCATCCAGAGAACACCATACCTACTGTGAAGCATGGGGGTGGAAACATCATGCTTTGGGGTTGTTTTTCTGCAAAGGGACCAGGACGACTGATCGTGTGAAGGAAAGAATGAAATGGGGCCATGTATCGTGAGATTTTGGAGTGAAAACCTCCTTCCATCAGCAAGGACATTGAAGATGAAACGTGGCTGGGTCTTTCAGCATGACAATGATCCCAAACACACCGCCCGGGCAACGAAGGAGTGGCTTCGTAAGAAGCATTTCAAGGTCCTGGAGTGGCCTAGCCAGTCTCCAGATCTCAACCCCATAGAAAATCTTTGGAGGGAGTTGAAAGTCCGTGTTGCCCAGCGACAGCCCCAAAACATCACTGCTCTAGAGGAGATCTGCATGGAGGAATGGGCCAAGTATCAGCAACAGTGTGTGAAAACCTTGTGAAGACTTACAGAAAACTTTTGACCTGTGTCATTCCCAACAAAGGGTATATAACAAAGTATTGAGATAAACTTTTGTTATTGACCAAATACTTATTTTCCACCATAATTTGCAAATAAATTCATTAAAAATCCTACAATGTGATTTTCTGGATTTTCTTTCTCATTTTGTCTGTCATAGTTGAAGTGTACCATTGATGAAAATTACAGGCCTCTCTCATCTTTTTAAGTGGGAGAACATGCACAATTGGTGGCTGACTAAATACTTTTTTGCCCCACTGTATGTCACCGGCTTCATAAGGAAATGCATCAGCGACATTGTCCCAACAGTGAAAATTCGCTGCTTCCCCAATAAAAAGCCCTGGATTAACCTGTTGGGTCTAGGGGGCAGCATTTGCACGTCTGGATAAAAAAAAATTTACCCGATTTAATCTGGTTACTAATCCTACCCAGTAACTAGAATATGCATATACTTATTATATATGGATAGAAAACACTCTAAAGTTTCCAAAACTGTTTGAATGGTGTCTGTGAGTATAACAGAACTCATTTGGCAGGCAAAACCCTGAGACATTTTCTGACAGGAAGTGGATACCTGATGTGTTGTATTGACTTTAAACCTATCCCATTGAAAAACACAGGGGTTTAGGAATATTTTGGCACTTCCTATTGCTTCCACTAGATGTCACCAGCCTTTACAAAGTGTTTTGAGTCTTCTGGAGGGAGATCTGACCGAACAAGAGCCATGGAACGGTGATGTCCCATTAGACACCTGGCGCGCTAGTTCATGTTGGGTACCCTCGTTCCAATACGTTATAAAAGAGTATGCATTCGTCCACCTTGAATATTATTCATGTTCTGGTTAAAAAAGGCCCTAATGATTTATGCTATACAACGTTTGACATGTTTGAACGAACGGAAATATATTTTTTCCCCTCGTTCATGACGAGAAGTCCGGCTGGCTTACATCATGTGCTAACGAGACGGAGATTTTTGGACATAAATGATGAGCTTTTTTGAACAAAACTACATTCGTTATGGACCTGTGATACCTGGAAGTGACATCTGATGAAGAGAATCAAAGGTAATGGATTATTTACATAGTATTTTCGATTTTAGATCTCCCCAACATGACGTCTAGTCTGTATCGCAACGCGTATTTTTCTGGGCGCAGTGCTCAGATTATTGCAAAGTGTGATTTCCCAGTAAGGTTATTTTTAAATCTGGCAAGTTGATTGCGTTCAAGAGATGTAAATCTATAATTCTTTAAATGACAATATAATATTTTACCAATGTTTTCTAATTTTAATTATTTAATTTCTGACGCTGACTTGACTGCCGGTTATTGGAGGGAAACGATTTCCTCAACATCAATGCCATAGTAAAACGCTGTTTTTGGATATAAATATGAACTTGATAGAACTAAAAATGCATGCATTGTCTAACATAATGTCCTAGGAGTGTCATCTGATGGAGATTGTAAAAGGTTAGTGCATCATTTTAGCTGGTTTTATGGTTTTGGTGACCCTGTCTTTGACTTGACAAAACATTACACACAACTCTTGTAAATGTACTGTCCTAACATACTCTAAATTTATGCTTTCGCCGTAAAACCTTTTTGAAATCGTAAAACGTGGTTAGATTAAGGAGATGTTTATCTTTCAAATGGTGTAACATAGTTGTATTTTTGAAAAATTTGAATTTTGACATTTATTTGGATTCAAATTTGCCGCTCTTGAAATGCACCTGCTGTTCGATGGATGCACCACGGGTGGCACGCTCAGCGTCCCACCTAATTCAACAAAACGGGATGAAACAAATCCCTAGAACATTACTGTTGGTGGCCTTGCATGCACATTATAGTTCAGTATGTGAGGAGGGGGTCATCCCAACCATGTTCTCACAGGCAAACATGCAGAAAAGTGAATCCAACATAGATTAACAAGAGAGATATTTTACAGCCGTAGGAGGATGTCATGTATTTCCACACTGGGGCTGAAGGAGGAAGTGACTCGTGACGAGGTGGATATGAGCCGGGATGCCACAGTGAATAAAACAAACCAAGGGAGTTATGAGGTAAGGAAATATCCCTCTCTATATCCCATCTGTACGTGTGTGTGCGTGCAAGAGGAAGAGAAAGGATTTGTGGTTGAAAAGATTTTTGTAGCCATTTAACTGCAAATGTTTCATATAGGCCTCATATTCCTGTAAAACCACTTATGACAAAGCATCATGCACACCCCTTGGACTTGCTGCTTCTGTTGGTGTGATATGTTCAGGGCTCAGAAATCCTTTCACAAATTCAAACAGATGTCAGAAACACTGATATATAAGTAATGTAAGAATACAGTAGTCTCTAATAGTTACTCTTGATGGCATCGATACAAACATTCACATCTGTAGGGAGAATCACCTACTATAGGGAGCGCTAAAGAAGCGGCATACTTGCCATGTGAGATGCATCTGTATAGGAAATGCAAATATACGTTTATTATTTTTCACCGTGACTGTCATTAGAGTTCTTTGGCGGTCTAATCAATTCACTGACAGAACACACCCCACGGGCAAAGGACCCCTACACTCACTGGCAGCTACAGAACTAGTCATCAGCCGCTTTGCTTTCCCTCTCTAATGACAGAAATTTCACCCCATGTAGATGAAGCACATCAGTGTCTCAACAATATTTTGTTTCTGCATCATTAATTTGCAGAGAGAGGCTTGCATAGCGGGAAAAACCCAATCGAATTAATTAGGAAGAATGGTAGGAAACCAAGTGTGGTTCCAAATGTTGCCCGTTTCCCTTTGTACAGCCCTCATTTTGACCAGAGCCCATACACATTTTGACTAAAACCTTATGGCCCTAAGTGCACTACGGAGGGAATAGGGTGCCATTTCAAATGAAACCCAAGCTGAGGAATTAATGGAAGCGGTGTTGTTCTGCTAATGGACATGAAACAAACAACACCATTATTCTTTAGAGCCAGGCTGCCTTGCTGATCTAACTATGTTGTGGGCCATTTCTGACTATATTACAATGCACAGAACACATCTCCACCTTTTGAAATTAGGTTTAGATGAGAGAATTTAATTAGAAATTATAACCAAGGGAGGAACATACAGAAAACAAAAAAAGTATCTTTGATTATTCCACTGTGTTTTTGATTCTTAATGAGAACAGTAAGTGTAGATACAGATGTTTTAACTCACTGGGAAGTTTAGGTGATGATATTCTACTCAATTTTATTCAATTCTATTATCCTAAAATACAGGTCGTCCTGGATATAGCTTGTGCTCACAGTTGTGAGTAGTCAACAGAGCATTTACCTAGCACTGCAGTCAAACCCACTTAGTCACAGCAGTGTTGATGTGATTGGTATGATATCACCCAAGGGTTTAGTCTCATTCACCAGCTGCATGTATTACCCCACTTTCAGGATGGACCTCAAGGTCCGGCACGTGAGAGAGACTAACCTGAGGTTAGCTGAAAGAGACCAGCTGTGGAGGATGTGGAGGAGAGGAGACGGGAGAGGAGAGGATGAAGGAGTGAGGATGAAGGAGGATGAGGAAGGGGATGGAGAGGAGTCGTCCTACCTAAGGACAGCCAGGCAGACCTCTCACCTGAGGACAGCCAGCCAGACTTTCTCTCACCTGAGGACAGCCAGCCAGACCTTCTCTTATCTGAGGACAGCCAGCCAGACCTTCTCCTACCTGAGGACAGCCAGCCAGACCTTCTCTTACCTAAGGACAGCCAGCCAGACCTTCTCTCACCTGGGACAGCCAGCCAGACCTTCTTCTACCTTAGGACAGCCAGCCAGACCTTCTCTTACCTGAGGACAGCCAGCCAGACCTACTCTTACCTGAGGACAGCCAGCCAGACCTTCTCTCACCTGGGACAGCCTGCCAGACCTTCTCTTACCTGAGGACAGCCAGGCCTTCCTTCTCTCCATCCTCTTCCTTTAATCTACTCAGGGAGAAAATTGTGAAGCTCAATTTAAAACCTAACCCATGAAATTAACACCTCCAGCCATCTTCTCTTCCTGCTACCAAGAGGAGTGATTTTTTTTCCTTCACAGAATGAGTAGATCCCCTTTTTAACATTTCACAGAGAGGTTTTTGTCTTTATTTCACGTTAACATGACAAACACGACAGTATTGACAGTATTGAGACAATGACAGTATTAACAATAATGGAATTTGATGGACATTTTCTAGTTATTGGATGGACAGATTGTTGGCCTACTTGGATATACATTCTCACTATTTTGAGAAGAAATAAGTCGCCCATTGTGACAATTGTGATAGTGTTGTCTGAGTTGGAGTGTTGACATTACGAGGTTCAAAACCTTTTACCACAGAAGGTCTGGGAGACTAGCAGTCATAATCCACCCTCTGGAACTGCAAGAGGCTTTAAGATATAAAACCAAACACCTCCAAACACTGTGTCTCAATACCGTCCCCTTTACCATGCCATGTCGTAGCAGAGTGAGACTCATGTCACTGATGAATTCTAATCATGTTTCTTTTTTTGCAGAGGTGGGTGTTTCCCGGGGTTAGCCTAGCATGCTAATCCATGATCATTATTTTAAATTGGCCGTGTCATAAATCAAACATTACTTTTCATGTCATATTGTCTTCCATTAGGAAGGCCACTCCGTGACTGTCGATGAGGATGGGAGGAGATCAATCAAGTCAAGACCTTAAGCAGACCAAATCAAACCCTGACTGTAATACTGCGTATGTACAGGTATGTAGAATAGGGTAAAGGCAGTTAAGGCACTGTAACTCTGTACACATACCTATTTCATATTGAGAATAGAAAAATGCTAAATTAGCATTGTTAGCGTTTGTTACTCGTCATCACAACTGTTATTTAGCGTTTTCGAACTTTTTGTTTTATTACACATCCCACAATATATTGAACATCTTGTTCAACATCTGCTGACACTTTAGTCTTGCACTTCCAAAGTTAGATACCAGTGAATACCAACGTATCCTGAATGTACTGTCCCTATGGCTATTCTACTGCATTCATTGAAATGCAGTACTTTTTAAAAGCACCGGAAACAGCCAGCCAGGGGTAAATCTATTTGAGAACACTAAAGAACCAGCAGCAGCTTCTGAGTCACACAAAACGATTCCCTGGTCGTACCCAGCGAGCGCCCAGCTTTCATCCTCCAACCTCTGTATGAAAACCCTAATCAGTGAGCCTGATTGCAGTGAGTGGCCTTTTGTAGCGTCTTTAATCCAGTGAGTGTTTTAATTTAAATTCTAGTCCAGGACAGGGGCTGCTATTTACAGCTGCAGGATAACGAGGAGTAATCTGGCCTCCGTTCGGGGCGCGGGAGGGGTGCCAAGAAGGGGTGAGGCGGACTCTCTTTAAACATGCCATGTGATGAGCCTTTGATTGGTAAAGCAAGATACCAGGCTATTTTGACAATACAGAGAGCGAGAGAGACAGAAAGCTGGAGAGAAGAGAGAGAAAGAGAGAAAGAGCACTAATTAAACAATCAGGCCGGTTGAGTGTCCATTAATGATGTCATTGTTATGCTAATTGCACCCTTTGTGTTCCGGAGCACATCAGAACTCTCGTCAAGTAGCTGTATGCTCTGATTATCAAAGGCTGCTGTTGATTTGTTTGGTTTGGAAACTTTCTGCTTTCTGAAATCCACTATCCAGTTCAAACTATTACCCCAAGTTGATGTCTTTGCTGTCTATAATGGTACTGTCACGGCTGTCTTCGTCTTCTGACGATATAGCGAAATCGTCGTCTGAAAATGTAGACCAATACGCAGCGGATGTCGTGTTCATTTTTTAATTTAATTAATTGCTCACGTGAACACTATACAAAAAAACAATAAACAATGACAGTGCAACAGTTTTGCAGGCTATCCTAACGCAGTGCAAAAACAATCTCCCACAACAGACAAACACACCCTCATATATGGGACTCTCAATCAAAGGCAAATAGACAACACCTGCTTTCAATTGAGAGTCCCAACCCCAATGAACCCAAACATAGAAACAGACACACTAGACTCAACATAGAATTACATAAACATAGATCATAAACCAAAACCCGGAAATACTAAATCAAACGCCCTTTTACCAAAACACCACCCCGAACCACATAAAACAAATACCCTCTGCCACGTCCTGACCAAACTAAAATGACAATTAACCCTTATACTGGCCAGGACGTGACAGGTACTTGTCTTCCATTCTAACAGGTGTTCGTTACTTGAGATATACTGCTGTTTATTAAGAGTTTGTATTAAGAAGATTTACTGTACTTTATAAGCCTTGTCCACTTCCTTCATGATTGACGTCAGTGGTTGCAGAGACATCTTACAGTTGGCTACTCTTGATGATTATCCTTCCTTGAGGGTTCGATACCCAGTCAGTCACAAATCCACTTGCACAAGGCACCAGTGACAATGCAAACTAGTCAAAAGTGTGCTATTTTTGTCTCTCCTTCTCATGTAGCTCAAGCATTAAGAGCTGGATGTAATGCCACAATCTCACCATGGTTGTCAAATAACGATGAGCTCCTAACCCCCGTACCGTGAGGGAGAACAATAATGTTGGTCCAGCCCAGATAGTCTCTCTCTGTAAAGTGATACTGAGGATGCTGCTGGTAAGACTGACTGTGATTAAACTGAATTCAACAAATCGATTTCACAGATATTGTTATCCACTCAGTTGTAGTCGTTACGGTAACATCTTTATCCCGTCGTTAGTTAGCAGGTGGGGAGAGCCTGATAACATAACGGGAGGGTTCCTCTTGCTTTCATGCCCAGTAGAAAATAAATGAAATAATGAATCATGGGACAACACACACAAGCCTGCATATACAAACACACACACACACACACACACACACACCACACACACACACACACACACACACACACACACACACACACACACACACACACACACACACACACACACACACACACACACACACACACCTCCATTCTCTGTCTGCCTGGTCTTTAGGGAAGGCGGAAGGAAGCTGGCTGGTAATATGGCTGGTGATTTTATCTGCCTTAGGAAGGTTATTACTGCTGCTTGATAAACACATCACTGAACGATGTACTCCACACAATAGGCTCTCTTATACATTCCCGTTGTTGCAGTTGTCCATTGGAGGGGAGGCAGCATCCATTATTCAGTGCTCTGATGATGAGAGTTGTCTAGGCTTCAGCGGCTATAGCTTTAATATATTCTTGTAACGTGAAAAAGATAAAATGTCGATACCTTTCCACCTTTCTCTGCTCTCCCTTCAGTGATAGTTAACTGACACCCCTCACCAATAAGGCCCCTGCAACAACCCACACCAGTATAATTATTCCCCTCCAGCCGTTCCTTGAATAATGGTTCTTAACCCATCCCTTCAGCCTATAGAAAAAAGTATTTTGAAGTCTCTGGTCTTGAAGAGGCAGTTCAAACAGCAGCTAGCCATGGCCTGGTCTTTTCTCTAGTCCATCTCCATCTTCTCTCTCTCTCTCTCTCTCTCTCTCTCTCTCTCTCTCTCTCTCTCTCTCTCTCTCTCTCTCTCTCTCTCTCTCTCTCTCTCTCTCTCTCTCTCTCTCTCTCTCTCTCTCTCTCTCTCTCTCTCTCTCTCTCTCTCTCTCTCACTCCCCCTCCTTTTCTCTCTCGCTCCCTCTCTCTTCATTTCCTCTGTCCCTCTCCCAGGACATCAAGAGAGATTTCCTGCAGCTTATCTATAAAGAACCAGGATGAGCCTCAGCTACTGAGCGAAACAATTACTCACAGCTGTTCCCTATCTGTTCCACCGTGAGCAATTCCACTTCAGGAGCGCATGCCAACACACACACACATACACACAACACAACACAACATGTGAAGTCGCGAACACACACACATACATGAACACACACACACGTGATGTTGCAAGAACACATACTGTATGTGAACATACACACCAGAAATGTCTAAAGCTATTCAATTTCTCCATTGATATATCAGGGGGACATTTGCTGTATAAATATTAGTTTTTGTGTCCACTCGATGTGAAGTGTAATTATTAGGTCATTATTTGAACGTCTCTTCAGGTTCATCCTATCTTTCTCCTGTTCCCAGGCAGACAGAGATAATACATTGAGTTGTGAACAACGACTCACTATTCAAGAAGATACATGTTCTGCTAACACCATGAGACATCTTAGTTATATCATAACTTTGGGCATAACATATGGAGTAATCTCGTCCCTTTGTCAAACCCTTCCTCTTTTCAAATTCAAGACGTCGAGATTTCACCAAGAAAGACTTGACCTGAGAGCTTTGGAACCATTTCTGTCACCATCTATCTCCCCCTTTCTCTCTTTCTCCATCTCTCTCCCCCTCTCTGTCTTCCCTGGTGCACCAACTCTTTTAAATGAGCAGCAGTCAGTCTATCATCCGATTAGAGCTTCCTGGTTCCTAGAGCTTCCTGGTTCCTAGAGCTTCCTTGTCCACCAGGGGAGTGAATAGACTGCTGAGTCACCTAAGTCAGTCACACACACAGTTCCGTCTGCTCGGGAGAAACTCTAACCTGGTTTTCAATCTTAGTTCACTAATTATTGAAACACCTCAACATAATCTCTGATACATCTAAATCTACAGTAGAAGGGAAAGTGGGATAACTAGTCAGTTGCACAACTGAATACATTCAACCGAAATGTGTTTCCACATGTAACTCAGCCCCTCGGAATCAGAGAGATGCGGGGGACTGCCTTAAAGAGCAGTTGTTGATGGGGATTAACCGACTTGCTCAAGGGAAGATTTTTCCACCTCGCTGGCTCAGGGATTAGAACCAGAAACCTTTCAGTTACTGGCCCAACGCTCTTAACCACCATGTATTGATAGTGTGGTTACTGTGGTTAAATATCAATACAATACCTCAAAACTCTGACCAGCTCAAAGCTTCTTTAAACTCTGACCAACCCAAAGCTTCTTTAAACTCTGACCAACCCAAAGCTTCTTTAAACTCTGACCAACTCAAGGCTTCTTTAAATTCTGACCAACTCAAAGCTTTTTTAAACTCTGACCAACCCAAAGCTTCTTTAAACTCTGACCAACCCAAAGCTTCTTTAAATTCTGACCAACCCAAAGCTTCTTTAAACTCTGACCAACCCAAAGCTTCTTTAAACTCTGACCAACCCAAAGCTTCTTTAAACTCTGACCAACCCAAAGCTTCTTTAAACTCTGACCAACCCAAAGCTTCTTTAAATTCTGACCAACCCAAAGCTTCTTTAAACTCTGACCAACCCAAAGCTTCTTTAAACTCTGACCAACCCAAAGCTTCTTTAAACTCTGACCAACCCAAAGCTTCTTTAAACTCTGACCAACCCAAAGCTTCTTTAAACTCTGACCACCTCAAAGCTTCTTTAAACTCTGACCAACCCAAAGCTTCTTTATTAACCAATAACTAAAAAAGAAAATCACGTGGTATTTTCAAGTATTTATCAAAGTTAGCCTACTTCACTATTGATCCTGCTCTGGGAAAGGTAACCTACATTACCATCCTTTTGTGATTCCTCACCATAGCTAAGCAGCCAGTCAGCCTTCCTTCCCCTGGGTTGATCATGTGACTGAGGAACGACAGGAGCTGGTAATGCAATAATAATCTGATAATCTTCACTGTAATTAAACAGATGGAACCAGGTCTTTACTGAGCAGAGTTAGAATAAGCCACATGCTCCCTGAACGTGCAATGATGTCTTTACTGTGAAGCTTGGCAGTTCCCTGATGGAATGGGGTCTTTCCTGTTACTGCAAGAGTTGGCAACAAGTTCCCTGAAGCCACAGCAAGAGATGTTTACTTAAAGAACCTGTGTAGGAGACAAGGAGGAGAAGCATGGTGTCTGGAGAGATCACTTGTCACTGAACATGGAGAGACTCTTCCAAAGCAAACACTTCATTAAAAAATGCCTAAAACATAACTGTAGGGTTGAGGAGAGATACATGTAGTCAAATCAAATGTTATTTGGGCCAAATACAACAGGTGTAGACCTTACTGTGAAATACTTGCTTACAAGCCCTTAACCAATAAGGCAGTTCAAGAAATAGAGTTAAGAAAATATTTTCTAAATAAACTCAAGTAAAAAAAATATCTAATCAATCAAAAAGTAACACAATAAATGTACATAACAATAACGAGGCTGTACAGTGGGGGCACCGGTACCGAGTCAATGTGTGGGGGTACAGGTTAGTTTACTGTATATGTAGGTGTTTTTTGTGAATTATTTATTTTCCATTATTAAAGTGACCTCAAAAGACATGTTCTGAAGTGGAGGTTGGATTTTGGATTTTTTTCTCAGCATGAAGCAAGAGACTGTATGTGTGAGGGGGAGAAAGACACAGTCAGAAATCTGTTCATCTACATCTGAAAATGGCTGATAAAAACGGCTGATAAAAACGGCTGACAACACAGAAGCCTGGTGAGCATTCAAAGCCCTGGCAAGTAGATCCTTTGAAGCTCACCACAGCAACCAGGCTGAATACTTTATCAACGTAAACAACCAACCAACTGGTCTGGAATTCATACATGGTAAACACACACACACACACACACACACACACACACACACACACACACACACACACACACACACACACACACACACACACACACACACACACACACACACACACACACACACACACACACACACACCAAACGAGAGAGCGCCGCTGGCCACCGCCGTCAACAGTGGGTATTTACAGAAACAATGGTACTCTGATCAGAACATTGATTACACCGAGTCCCTCTTTTGTCCCACCATTGGCAGCCCACTCTCCCCACTCTCTCCATTCCTATCATTTTAATTAATTCTGTGATATTTCCAAAGTCTGGGCTGTATATACCTCTAATGAGAAATCTCATAAAAAGATGCTGAAGCCAGGCAATTTGAGACGGCGGCTGGCATGATACGCAGGCAGCGCTCTCTATCTCTCTCCCTCTCCTCTCCTCTCCTCCTCCACAACCTCCAATTAAATATATTTCTTAATTATCGTCGCTTTCACGTGCTGCGTGTGTCCCTGTTCCCAATCTGAAAGTGCTCCTGCTAGAAGTACTTGTGGGTTTGGTGAGTGTGTGTTTCTCTGATGTTGTGTTTTGGTCTTTTTGGTCTTTTAAGTGATTTGCAGTTGCTGTGTACTCAGAGGCATCATGCCCAAAGAGGCACAGGGGCACGTGGCCCCTCATATTTGTCATAAAAAAAAAACATACATACATACATACAACAACAAAAAAATCAAATGTTAAATGAATTACTAAACTAAGGCAAAGAGTATTAAGTGGTTCTTTCCGAGGTGCATGGATCCGTCAGTAGAGGAGAGGGTAGAGCAGAGATGGAAGAGACCTCTGGCTCCCTCATTTAAAATGTTATAATGAAATTCAATGAGCTAAGTAGACCAGACCCAGTTGCTATTGCATTGGTGTCTATAGGAGAGCAACCCCCTTAAGTAGACCGGAACTTACCTTTTTTATATGGTAAACGGCCTGAGTAGATTATCTTCACAGAGTATTGTCAGAGACTGTCTGACTTGAGCCCATTTTAATTGGTTTATACTTGTATAATTAGCCTAGCACTAGTAATGATCATGTTATGGGCAAGATGGAATGATCTATGTGCATCAGTGGAGGTTGGTGCCGTTTAAGGTTGGGGAGGACAAATTGTTTTTCATGACCATGGCCTTATTTCTATTTCAGCATGTTGGATGCCTGTTATTCATATTCCATTCAGCCAGTTCAATGTAACATCGATAGGTTTAGGCAACTACATGATACTCAAATTTTCCTTATACCCATCATGAGGTTGTTACAACCTAGCTAACGAATTAAAGTTTATAACGTAGGTGCACATGTCGAGAGACAAATTGGAGTAATCAAGGCGACAGACAGCGACACATTCAATACCGCCTTGCACAATCTTGCCTGCAGCTGGCTGATTTAGGGTATAATCATTTGTCCAAACAGTAGCAATACGTTTCCATTTCTATTGGACAAACAGTTACAAACAAGAGATTCTATTGGACAAATTCAGGTAGGTCTATCCCTGTTTAGTTCCATTTATTTTAATTAAAGAACATTTTTCAACAGAATTGGTGGAATGAATGCACTTCATAGCAGCCACATACAAACATCATCATCACTTTACTCTCCTCCTCTCAACTTCGCTTGTGGACTTCAGTGCACAACACAGCAGCTGTCTGTGACCAGATGATAAAAAACCTCTCCAAGCCAAACCTTAATACCATAGCCACTAACCTCCACACAAAGCCTACATCGTTGTCACCATATTAGCTAACATCATAGTTAACATAGCTACTAGAACCTCTCTCTTTGAGCCAAGTGTTTGAGTAAGCTAAATCGGCTATCTGCGTTAGCTAGCTAAGTAAGTAAAAGTTAAAGTAAAATATATTTTAATTAAATATAGCTAGCTCTCGCTCTCTCTGCTGCTTCTCCTTCATTTTTTATTTGTATTTATTCAAAACTGTTCAACTATTGTCTTTCTGTCTCTTTGAGTCAACTACTCACCACATTTTATGCACTGCAGTGCTCGCTAGCTGTAGCTTATGCTTTCAGTACTAGATTCATTCTCTGATCCTTTATTGGATGGGCAAGATGTCAGTTCAAGCTGCAAGAAATCTGATAGGTTGGAGGACATCCTCCGGAAGTCGTCATAATTCCTGTGTAAGTCTATGGAAAAGGTCGAGAACCATGAGCCTCCTAAGTTTTGTATTGAAGTCAATGTACCACGATAAGGACAGAAAATAGCTGTCCTCATGGTGCTACCCTACAGATTGCTGTCGAGGCTACTGTAGACTTTTATTGCAAAACAGTGTGTTGGAGTTGGTTATTTAGTGACATGTAAATATATGTAGTATAGTTTTATCTAAAAAGTATAACTTTATTAATGTTTCACAATTTTTATTTTCCAGAAATTCACTGAATAGGTTGGTCTTCCCCTTCCTTCTGTGAGGAGCCTCCACTGATGTGCATTGTATTTCCAATTTTGGACTGACCAATGTAGGTACTTTCAAATACATACAACTTAAACGTTTCGCATCACAAAATGTTGACTTGAAATCTTATAGACATCAGAGTAACCTTGAGGAAATCTTATTTGAGTCAGTAAAGGATGTTCAGATGATAGGTAAGATACACAGAACTTTGCAGAGAGCCTATCCAACTGACAATCTCTTAGAAAAAATATCAACTATTGGAACCAAGACTTAAAAAGAGCTGATGTTGCCACAAGATGGAGGGAATGTTAGAGTATCGTTTTTGATCAAGCTAGCTATGTAGCCTACTGGTTCGTTCTTGATGTCATACTATTAGCCACCTAGCAATTGTATGAAGTTGGCTTTAGCTAGCCAGCTAGATACATTCCAAATCTCCCAACCTGTAACGGATTGGCAGTCGTGGTGAAGGAATGAGGCACAGGAAGCAGCGAGCACAGGGTAGTGGCGTATTTAATTTACACTCACTCATCAAACAAAAATACTCCCAAACACAGGGGAGAAAATACACACGGCGTAAAATAGCGCCGACACGAACATGAGCCGTCACAATAGAAATAATCCCGCACAACACGGAAGCGGACCAGCTAACATAAATAGCCCCGCTAATTAACCAAACTAAACACAGGTGCACAAAACCAAAAAGAAGGGAAAACCAAAAAGGGAATCAGTGGTAGCTAATAGGCCGGTGACGACGACCGCCGAGCGCCACCCGAGCAGGAGGGGGCGCCACCGTCGGTGGGAATCGTGACACAACCTCATAACTAACTACCAAGAAGCCATTTCAGGCTATCAATCAAGCTACAGCAGCTAGCTTGTCTAACTATCTTAGCTGGCATGCCTGCTGGCAAGGAGGTTGGTAGACTTTAGAAAGCAATCAATCACTAAATGTACCGAATAAAACTCACATTCCTTTCAATCGTTTATGCTAGAAGCATATTTAGTTTCTTTAAAAAAGAATCACCAGTCAGGAGGATACAGACAGCTGAAGAGATATGCTTAGATATGCAGAAAAATATACATCTTTTTTTACATAGAATTAAGGATAATGATTGTGGATCTCGATTGCAGGAAAAAAGTTGTTTCAGGTATTTGAAAAAGACCACACCCCAGTATTCCTCACGTACCTTGTGCCTCCTCAGATTTTGGGGGCTCATGACGCCCCTGTGTGTACTGGTAGCGATCTCATTGACTTTAATCAGCCATCCATCAAAGTGACAGCGTTCTAAGAATAAAGGTTTTCAATTAGCTAGTTAATTAAACTGCCTGCTTCTGTCTACCTGCATGTGAGCACACACACACACACACACACACACACACACACACACACACACACACACACACACACACACACACACACACACACACACACACACACACACACACACAGACACACACACACACACACACACACACACACACACACACACACACACACACACACACACACACACACACACACACACACACACACACACAGACACATAGTAATCTGACTGCTCTAGTCTGCCTGCACTGCTCAATCAAGGAGCAAATAAAGGCAGTCAACAATGTAATTATTAGTTTTTCTGTGCAAAGTTTGGAAAAAAGTTACTTTTTCATCTCGAGGAGCTGTGAAAGTTGCCCTTTGTTCTACGTCTGATGCCTAAGGTATTTCATAAAGCAAATGAGGCGACGTTAAACACAACAACACATTTTGCTTTCCACTGGTGGATCCACCCCACTCAATGCCATTCAGAGAAATCACATTACTGCATTTCATTTTCAAATGGCCACATCCTTAATCTAGTGTTGCTGTGCTCTCAAAAAATGTACTTATCCAATCACATAATTCTTTATTTTCTTTCATATATGAATTCATTTGAAAACAGTACAACACTGGACTCTCAATATTGATTAAAAGTGCGCTCTAAACATGGTCTCTTGTTCATATGAACTCATAACTGTCTTTATAATGGCAGCCTTAAGTTTCAGTCTTGGAAAATAGATTTTATTGGTCCTGTTGGTAAAGCAGGGGATATTTTGGACATTGTCTTGACACAGAGAGTTGAAGGTGATACGGGCCGGGGTTAACTGTAGTCAAGGTTAAAGTCACAAATTATTACAGTTTTTCTCAATTGCTAAAACACAATTTCTGAAACCTTGCTCCATTTCCTGAAAACATTAAACACAAAACCTCATCTTCAAGCGCTATTTACATAACCTCTGACTCCTCCCGCAAAATGAAACATTTGCCTCAAAACAGTTTTACCTGTGTTCAAAATCAAACACTGCTCTCAAATCATAAACAAAGTGATCAAAATGATATACACTCTCAAGCAGTCAGTAAACAATACACGGAAAAATAGAAAACACATTGTTCAAAACATACAATTCTCAGGAAGAAGTACATTTTTAATCTAAAAAAATATTCATATTTTTCCGTCACTGTCCTTTGATGAACGAAAACATGTTCTATCATAGTAGCTCAAAATTGATCAGAAATTACTACTCTGCTTTGCTCTTTGCAATTTTGTTTTTTGTTCTTCCGCCTCCTTGTACCCCTATTTTTACAGTACTGTACCCGGCATCTCACAAACTTGCCCTTTGTCTCTGTGATACTGTAATTCTTGTTCTTTGTTGATATGAACCTGCAACCAGTCAAAATCTATTGACCAGTCAGTACTGTTAATAAATGGAAAGCACAATGTTCAGGGCCATACAATTTGTCCATTGTACAGTATACAGCCTACAATGCATTGTACTACAGTATACAATACTAAAAGGGACAAAAATCAAAGGAGTAAACATGTGATCAATGTGCTTCTTCTTGTCTTTGGGCTGGGTCAGGCCAGAGCACTTCATCAACATCACAAGCAATATTGTCCCTCCTGAGGCAACGGGGGAAGAAGCCTCTTGTGTGCAGTATCCAGCCCTGACATGATTCCTCACCTATATCACCACAGGCTAAATCCATGGCTTGCAGCAGATTTACTCTGGTGTAGAGTTGTCTATCATACACTTTCCATCTCCAAGAGGAGAAAAACTCCTCAATCGGATTCAGGAAAGGCGAGTATGGAGGGAGGTACAAGTTCATAAACTGCCCATTGATGTTAAACCATTCCCTTACCTGAGCAGCTCGGTGGAAACTGACATTGTCCCACACTATCACATAGGTGGGAATGGGATTCTCATTTAGCTCTTGACCCTGCTGCTCCTGAACCTGCTGCTCAAATAAAATATCTCTTAGATTGGCAATAAATGTTAGAAGGTGCTGGGTGTTATATGGCCCGAGTGTAACATGGTGATGTAGAACACCATGGTTGCTGATAGCAGCACAGATTGTGACATTGCCACCTCGTTGACCAGGGACTTCAACAATGGCCCGCTGTCCAATCATGTTTCGGCCTCTCCTCCTCTTTGTTAGATTGAAGCCTGCTTCATCGACAAAGATGAACTCATGGGGTCTGTCCAAGGATTCCACATCAAATATTGTGTGTGTAGAAATTCAATATACTGTATGTAGGATTTTGTAAGTCGTACAGAGACAGTGCTATACTGTAGAGTACAATTAGGCCTACTGTATGCACTTCTGATTCACATACATTGTATGTACTGAAGAGTAATGTCATTCACATAGTATGTGTTAGTACTGTAGACAATCTGGATTACAGTAAATGTTTCTGAATGTACACTTACTTGCACATACTGAGCTCGCAGTTCTTTCACCCTTGGTGAGTTGCGCTCAAAAGGTACTCTGTATACTTGTTTCATTCGCATCCTGGTACGATGGAGGACACGGTCAATTGTGGAAATGCTCACACTGTCGATTCCCTGGAAGTGTGTGTTGTCTTGTATCACTCGTTCCTGGATTTCTCTGAGTCGTATTGCATTATCCTGAAGGACCATGCCAACTATAACGGTCTCTTGCTCCCGAGTGAATATAGCTGTCCTTCCACCTGCATGTGGCAGCCTTGCAATTCTACAAAAAGTAGTTGTGCAGTTACAAAACATATTCATGCAGTACAATACATACAGTGATTAACTTTACAAATGTCTATTGAAACAGCTGCATATAATGTAGTACAGTAAATTACAAAAATACAGTAGTATACTGTACCTGTTCTCTTCTCTGAATGTCCTTACTATGGTGGACAGAGAAAATCGGCTCAAATTGGGTTGCACTCTAAGTCCTGCTTCCCTCATTGTCAGTCCATGGACAAGAACATGGTCTATAACTGTTGCTCGAATTTCATCAGATATTTCCACTCTTTGTCTTCCTCTTCCTCTTCGTCCTCCTCTTCCTCTTTCTTGCCCTCCTCCTCCTCTTCCTCCTCGTCGCCCACCTCGCATACGCACTCGTCCTCGTCCTCTCACATTGTTTCTTCTATCCATTCTCAGACTTTCTCCTTCCCACATTCAACAACCTGTTTGCTCTCTGAACTGGCTTATATTGGTTGTGTCGCATCATTTGAAACAGGTTAAATCAATTTTGAGTGGTTGTGTTCAATCAATGACATGTGTTCTCTATTTGTATTTGATTGTTGCCACTTGTGTTTACCAGTATGGATGACATGTGCATTAGAGTGCAGAATGTGTTTTGAGAATGAGAACGTGTTTAGAGTTTTGCTGAAAAGTCTAAGTGAGATCTGCAAATTGTGTTTTACCATGTGAAATGGTTTAAGGTATTGACAACAGACTGCATAATTAGCTAAATGAGTCCAGGCAACTGAGAACTTTGTTCAGCCAATGGGTTTTAGTGTTTTAGTAATTGAGAAAAACTGTAATAGAATACAATGAAGCTGGGACTCATTCAACGGCTCGTTTCAAACCGACAATGTACCTTTTAAAGCAATTTCCCCAATGTTTGCAAAGATGGCATTCATGGTAAACGAAGATGTTGGCTCAAGTGTAAATGACCTCTGTAGTTCAGTCTGAAAAGTGCTTTTGAATTCATCCTGACCAGAGTCCTCTTCATATTATTGCAATCAGTGCTTCCAAGCTGACAAAAAAAGAGTTGCACTTTGTAATATTGTATTCCGATGAAGTGGGAGTATAATATTGCTTTAATAACAATACATTCTAATTAGCTCATGTATTTACTCCCTGGGGGACCATTCTGCTCCTCTTTTATCTGTGATTGTATTTCATATGTATCATGTTTTATGGCTATATGCGGCTATAGGGCTGGGCGTTTACATGCCCATAGCAAAACAGTAACTTCTATGTGGTGGCTTGATTAGTAATACTGTTCTGAAGGAACAATCACACGCATGCACGCACGCACGCACGCACGCACGCACGCACGCACGCACGCACGCACGCACGCACGCACGCACGCACGCACCACACACACACACACACACACACACACACACACACACACACACACACACACACACACACACACACACACACACACACACACACACACACACACACACACACACACACACACTCCAAGGCAGACCTGAAAATCAAATACACTGATTTTGGCTTCTAATTTGTGTTTCCATTTTGTTCCTTTTCCCTCTGGAATATGTCTTGCCTCAAACATGCAAATATGATTATCTGATTGAGTATTCAGTTAATAAACAACATAATGTACATGCGTGAGTCTCCATCATTTAAAGCTACACGAGGTTGTAATGACTGAACAAAATATGCTTCTGATTTGATGTGCAGCTTGAAGCTAGATAAAAGCATGGCAGCACAGAGGCTATTTGGTGGGGTGCATTGCTTCAGGACTTGGGCAGTACATGGAGAGTTAAAATACAAACGAGTGGGAGGGTGGGAGGGAGAGGAGTGTGAGGAGGATGAGCACTTGAGGGGGTGAGTGTGTGTCAGTCAGTAATGCCATCTGCAAGAACCTGTTTACCACCCACCCACCCACACGTGGTCCAATCAAATATGAAGGAACAGCCATCAGTGCTCTGAGACTCCCCGCCTCCTAGCCGCTGAACTGGGACACTTGTCCGTCCTCCCGTCCCACATACACACACGCACACACAAGCACACACACACACAAACTCCACCATCTCTTGAGTGTAATCAATCTCTGGATCGATGCAGAGAGATCTAAGCAGCCAGGCGTAAACAGTAACGTGTTTTAAATAGAATCTATTGGAAATTGGATCATTTCAATTTATTGTAAACAAGTCTTCAGATAGGCTTACTTTACAATTAGACATTTGATACAGTAATGTGTTTTTAAAAGGAGAGATGTGCTGTTTTTGTTTATCGGGAAATGACCTTTTGGTGATGTGATCCTTTTATCTCTTTGGTCCCGACTCCCCTGCACCTAAAGGAGACTTTGATTCCTTATTCCTGGCTTGAAACGTTAATGGCAAACACATTGTATAACATTCAATTAATAATTCATCTGAGACTTAAGTAATTAAAACAGATTAAGCAATTGCCTATTTGGCTTTCTTTAAGCTGTGGGCTATTAGTACTTTAATTAAAGTTGACTCTGAGATAAATTCCTTTTAAATGTGCCATTTCTGCCAGGCAGAGTCCAGCCTTTAGCACACTGGTTCATACTAACTCTAGACTAAATTCATTTGTCTGGGTAACTTTTGAATTACGTGCTTAACTAGTGTTTCATTGCCACTATTTGTGATTGTCTTTAATAAGGGTTCTGTAATGACTTCATACAAAGCACTAGCCTATACGAATAACAATTTATCGATTGATAAATGACGTCTATAACAATACTAAACAGTCATGAGGGATCGATCGTTGTTTTATGATCCATTGAGATAAATAATTAAAATTCTCGTCATGCCTCTTTCCACTCCACAGGAGGTTGGTGGCACGTTAATTGGGGAGGACGGAATGATATAAAATACATCCAACACATGGTTTCCATGTGTATAATGCCTTTCCATTCGCTCCATTCCAGCCATTATTATGAACTGTCCTCCCCTCAGCAGCCTCCAGTGCTCCACTCATCCCTCTCCACTATTTATCTACCCTCCCTCTCCCCAGTTCTTTTAAACGCATCTCCTCTCTCTGTTCTAAATGTAAGATATACTAAGTGAGGTTATCATGGCTGCAGCTCTACTCAGCCTAGTCCGATCACTTTTGATTATGAGGAGCTTTTGTCCTGCTTAAGTTCTCAGGCTCCATCCCTAGCCTTGCATTGTCTCTCCTCCAGCGTCTTCAACCAGGCAGCAAATTGAAAAGGGCAGAAACGGAGAGAGAGACGGAGGGGAGAGATAGAGTGAGAGATGGAGTGAGAGACGGGGGGGAGACAGAGGGAGAGAGTTGAAAGCAGCTGCAACAAAACCGACGACGCTGGACGCGCTGCCTCCTGTAATTACCCAGAGTGTGATTCAGCAGAAGCGCCTAGGTTCAGGGACAGTTAAGAATACCCAAGCTCACTAATGTGCTCTGCTCACTTGTTCCTAGTCATTGGACATATTCCCCATATTCAGACAGTCTACTGCTTATACTATCACTACTGCCAGACAATAGTTACTACTGCCAGACAATAGTTACTACCAGACAATTGTCACGGTTGTCGTCGGTGAAGGAGGACCAATACGCAGCAGGTACGTGTATGCTCATCTTGATTTTTATTAACTACAAAAATGAACATACAAAATAACAAAACGAAACGAACGAACAACTACAAACAGTCTGGTAAAGCATACGGCTTACACACAGAACAATCACCCACAAATAACACACACAAACACACCCTAATATATGGGACTCTCAATCAAAGGCAGATAGACAACACCTGCCTTCAACTGAGAGTCCCAACCCCAATCAACCAAACATAGAAACACACACACACTAGACTAACCATAGAATTAACTAAACATAAACCAAAACCCGGAAATACTAAATCAAACACCCTTTACACAAACGCACCACCCCGAACCACATAAAACAAATACCCCCTGCCACGCCCTGACCAAACTACAAAACAATTAACCTTATATACTGGCCAGGACGTGACAGTACCCCCCCCCTTAAAGGTGCTACCCCAGAAGCACCTTAACAAAAAATAACCCCAAGCAACACCAACAAAAAGTCCCCTTTTCTAAAGGGAGGGAAGGGAGGGTGGCTGCCGTCAACGACGGCACTGTGCGACACCCCCCCTCCCCAACCCACCTATTTCTGGAGGTGGCTCTGGTTCCGGCCGTTCCAGGCTGTCGGGCCACTCTGGCATCGCCGAGGGGCAGTCGGGCCAGTCTGGCATCGCCGGGGGACAGTCGGGCCAGTCTGGCATCGCCGGGGGACAGTCTGGGCAGTCTGGCAGTTCGGGACAGTCTGGGCAGTCTGGCAGTTCGGGACAGTCTGGGCAGTCTGGCAGTTCGGGACAGTCTGGGCACTCGGGACAGTCTGGCCACTCGGGACAGTCTGGGCAGTCTGGCAATTCGGGACAGTCTGGCCAGTCTGGCCACTCCGGCAGTTCAGGGCAGTCTGGCCACTCCGGCAGTTCAGGGCAGTCTGGCCACTCCGGCAGTTCAGGGCAGTCTGGCCACTCCGGCAGTTCAGGGCAGTCTGGCCACTCCGGCAGTTCAGCGCAGTCTGGCCACTCCGGCAGTTCAGCGCAGTCTGGCCACTCCGGCAGTTCAGCGCAGTCTGGCCACTCCGGCAGTTCAGCGCAGTCTGGCCACTCCGGCAGTTCAGCGCAGTCTGACCTCTCTGGCGACTGTTGACTGGCGGGCAGCTCTGGCGACTGTTGACTGGCGGGCAGCTCTGACGACTGTTGACTGGCAGGCAGCTCTGACGACTGTTGACTGGCGGGCAGCTCTGACGACTGTTGACTGGCGGGCAGCTCTGACGATGACTGTTGACTGGCGGGCAGCTCTGACGATGACTGTTGACTGGCGGGCAGCTCTGACGATGACTGTTGACTGGCGGGCAGCTCTGACGATGACTGTTGACTGGCGGGCAGCTCTGACGATGACTGTTGACTGGCGGGCAGCTCTGATGATGACTGTTGACTGGCGGGCAGCTCTGATGATGACTGTTGACTGGCGGGCAGCTCTGATGATGACTGTTGACTGGCGGGCAGCTCTGATGATGACTGTTGACTGGCGGGCAGCTCTGATGATGACTGTTGACTGGCGGGCAGCTCTGATGATGACTGTTGACTGGCGGGCAGCTCTGATGATGACTGTTGACTGGCGGGCTGACGCACTATAATCCTGGTGCGTGGTGCTGGTACCGGATATACCAGCTTATGAACACGCACCTCCAGGCTAGTGCGGGGAGCGGGAACAGGACGAGTCGGACTGGGTTGACGCACTTCCGGGTCCGCACGAGAGACAGGAGCTGGAAACCCAGGGCTATGGAGGCGTACAGTCGGTCTAGATCTTACCTCCTGCACAACCCGCCTTGGCTGGATGGAACTAGTAGCCCTGTACGAGCGGGGTGCTCGTACAGGGCAGACTGGGCTGTGCAGGGGCCTGATGGTAACCGTGCGTAGAGCGGGAGTTGGGTAGCCTGGTCCTCGGAGGCGTACCGGCGACCAGATGCGCTGCGCAGGCATCCTCCTACCAGGCTGGATGCCCGCTCTAGCACGGCACCTGCGAGGGGCTGGAATAACGCGCACCGGACTGTGCGTGCGTATGGGTGAGATAGTGCGCTCCTCAGCGAAACATAGCGCTCTCCACCCCATACGCTCCTCCATATAACCACGGGTAGCTGGCTTCCGGCTCTTCCTTCGCCTAGCCAAACTACCCGTGTGCCCCCCCAAAATTTTTTCTTGGGGGTGCCTCTCGTGCATCTCCTTCAGCGCGTCCACTCTGGCCTCGTACCACCGCCTCTCTGCCTTGGCTGCCTCAATTTCCCACTGCGGGCGGCGATAATCCCCAGCCTGATGCCAGGGTCCGGCCCCGTCCAGAACTTCCTCCCAAGTCCACTTCTCCCGCCAGTCCAACTCAAACTCCGTCTGCTCCTTCCTCTGCTGCTTGGTCCTTTGGTGGTGGGTGATTCTGTCACGGTTGTCGTCGGTGAAGGAGGACCAATACGCAGCAGGTACGTGTATGCTCATCTTGATTTTTATTAACTACAAAAATGAACATACAAAATAACAAAACGAAACGAACGAACAACTACAAACAGTCTGGTAAAGCATACGGCTTACACACAGAACAATCACCCACAAATAACACACACAAACACACCCTAATATATGGGACTCTCAATCAAAGGCAGATAGACAACACCTGCCTTCAACTGAGAGTCCCAACCCCAATCAAGCAAACATAGAAACACACACACACTAGACTAACCATAGAATTAACTAAACATAAACCAAAACCCGGAAATACTAAATCAAACACCCTTTACACAAACGCACCACCCCGAACCACATAAAACAAATACCCCCTGCCACGCCCTGACCAAACTACAAAACAATTAACCTTATATACTGGCCCGGACGTGACAACAATAGTTACTACTGCCAGACAATAGTTACTACTGCCAGACAATAGTTACTACCAGACAATAGTTACTACTGCCAGACAATAGTTACTACTGCCAGACAATAGTTACTACTGCCAGACAATATTTCCTACTGCCAGACAATAGTTACTACTGCCAGACAATAGTTACTACTGCCAGACAATAGTTACTACTGCCAGACAATAGTTACTACCAGACAATAGTTACTACTGCCAGACAATAGTTAGTACTGCCAGACAATAGTTACTACTGCCAGACAATATTTCCTACTGCCAGACAATAGTTACTACTGCCAGACAATAGTTACTACTGCCAGACAATAGTTACTACTGCCAGACAATAGTTACTACTGCCAGACAATAGTTACTACTGCCAGACAATAGTTACTCATAACACTTAAAGATGCACTATACAGAAATCAATCTGCCATTTCCTGGTTGCTAACATTCTAATAGTTTGCAAAATCTCAGTTGATGTGACAAAACAAGCAAGTATAGTGTAGAAAATCCCTGTACCATCTAAACAGCTGTGAAATATATTTTCCATTACCAAAAATATTTTATTGTTTTTTACAAAACCGAAGGTAAAATACGCAAAAACGAAACATAAGAACGGGAAGCATAAAAATAGCACACAAAGAGCAGATCTACCACTCCTTAGATTTGCTTTCAATGAGAATGACAGATCTATAACATACATTCTAATGGGAGTTTGGTCTGGTTACCCAAAAAGTTACATATTGCTGCTTGATCAGCAATGTAAATATCACTTTATTCAGACTTTAACTTCATAAGAAAATGGAATTCAACCTAGTCCAATGTATCCCATCTTGCACCTGTTACTGTATGTGTCTGAAAGGGGGAGATATCAGTAACTTCCTGCCTCCGTCAGTCAGTCGTTAAAGTTCCCCATGTATCCACAAGGTCCCCCAAGGTCAGAGTTGTGTAGCTAGCCGTTCAGAAACGGACCATAGATCTCTCAGTAGCGCTGATAAATGGTGTGGTGACGAGGCAAGCGTTCCTGAAGATAAACACCGGCGTCACCACAAATACAGCCCTATACAGCCTGGGGGGAAGTGATTAAAGCACTCTGTCCTCACTCATATCCACCTTCCTCTCCCTCTCCTCTCCCTGATCCTCACCTCTGATCTCTCTCTGCATTCTGCTGCTGCTCCCTGTCACCCTGACAACACTGAATGCTGTGATCTCTCTCCCTCTCTCTCTCGCTCTCTATTTCTCCCTCTCTCTATTTCTCTCTCTATTTCTTTCGCTTTCTATTTCTCTCTCTCTATTTCTCTCCCTCTCGCTTGTCTCTATCTTTCTCTCGTTCACTCTATCGCTCCTCTCTCTCTTATATTTAAAGAGTGATGTACCAAACAAATGGTAATGTATAATCTGAACTGCCAGGCAGGGGTTTGGTTATCTTGACTTATTGATACTCAGTGGGGACAAGGGTTGGAGTTCTGTTATCTCTGTGTTTCATATCTTTATAAATGTGTCTGGATTCTGAAATGAGAATAGTTAAAACAGAGGTGACATTTACTCAGACTTAACAAGCGAATAATGACACGAGGCTGACACATTCATTTGCCAATGTTCATCTTCTTTATGTCTGTGTTCCCCTTCTCTCTCCTTCTCTCCCTCCATTTCTCTCTCTCTCGCTCCCTCTCTCTACCTTTCTTTCGCGCTCTCTCTAAAAAAATTCTACATTTTGCTTCATGGCATCTAAATAGCTGCTTGAAAACCAGTTAACCCCATGGATGTTGTAAGTTTCTGAATGCATAGAACATCAAATGCTTCAAGGAGAAGTACAAAGCATTGTCTGAGTTTGAACTTTTGTCAGGAGAACAGGTGCTGGTTGAAGTTCAAAGTTACCTCTCTTTCTCAGTGGTGAAAAAAAGAGGAAGAAAAAATACAGAGGTGTGACTTTAGCAGCCCAGCACACAGACAGGACTACAGACAGGACCACAGGCAGGACTACAGACAGGACTACAGACAGGACCACAGACAGGACTACAGACAGGACTACAGACAGGACTACAGACAGGACTACAGACAGGACCACAGACAGGACTACAGATAGTACTACAGACAGGACTACAGACAGGACTACAGATAGGACTACAGATAGTACTACAGATAGTACTACAGACAGGACCACAGGCAGGACTACAGACAGGACTACAGACAGGACTACAGACTACCACAGATAGTACTACAGACAGGACCACAGGCAGGACTACAGACAGGACTACAGACAGGACTACAGACTACCACAGATAGTGCTACAGACAGGACCACAGGCAGGACTACAGACAGCACTACAGACAGTACCACAGACATGACTATAGACAGGACTACAGACAGGACTACAGATAGTACTACTGACAGGACTACAGACAGGGCTACAGATAGTACTACAGACAGGACTACAGACATGAGTATAGACAGTACTACAGACAGGACTACAGACAGGACTACAGACAGGACTACAGATAGTACTACAGATAGTACTACAGACAGGACTACAGACAGGACTACAGACTACCACAGATAGTACTACAGACAGGACCACAGGCAGGACTACAGACAGGACTACAGACAGGACTACAGACTACTACAGACAGCACTACAGACAGTACCACAGACTTGACTATAGACAGGACTACAGACAGTACTACAGATAGTACTACAGACAGGAATACAGATAGTACTACAGACAGGACTACAGACAGGACTATAGACAGTACTACAGACAGGACTACAGACATGACTATAGACAGTACTACAGACAGGACTACAGACAGGAGTACAGACAGGACTACAGACAGGACTACAGATAGTACTACAGATAGTACTACAGACAGGACTACAGATAGTACTACAGACAGGACTACAGACAGGACTACAGACAGGACTACAGACATGACTACAGACATGACTACAGACAGTACTACAGACAGGACTACAGATAGTACTACAGACAGGACTACAGACAGGACTACAGACAGGACTACAGATAGTACTACAGATAGTACTACAGATAGTTCTACAGACAGGACTACAGATAGGACTACAGACAGGACTACAGACAGGACTACAGATAGTACTACAGATAGAACTACAGATAGTACTACAGATAGTACTACAGACAGGACTACAGATAGGACTACAGACAGGACTACAAACAGGACTACAGACAGGACTACAGACAGGACTACAGACAGGACTACAGACATGACTACAGACAGGACTACAGACAGGACTACAGATAGTACTGCAGACAGGAATACAGATAGTACTACAGACATGACTACAGACAGGACTATAGACAGTACTACAGACAGGACTACAGACATGACTATAGACAGTACTACAGACAGGACTACAGATAGTACTACAGACAGGACTACAGACAGGACTACAGACAGGACTACAGATAGTACTACAGATAGTACTACAGATAGTTCTACAGACAGGACTACAGATAGGACTGCAGACAGGACTACAGACAGGACTACAGATAGTACTACAGATAGAACTACAGATAGTACTACAGACAGTACTACAGATAGTACTACAGACAGGACTACAGACAGGACTACAGACAGGACTACAGACATGACTACAGACATGACTATAGACAGTACTACAGACAGGACTACAGACAGTACTACAGACAGGACTACAGACAGGACTACAGATAGTACTACAGATAGTACTACAGATAGTTCTACAGACAGGACTACAGATAGGACTACAGACAGGACTACAGACAGGACTACAGATAGTACTACAGATAGTACTACAGATAGTACTACAGATAGTACTACAGACAGGACTACAGACAGGACTACAGACAGGACTACAGACATGACTATAGACAGTACTACAGACAGGACTACAGATAGTACTGCAGACAGGACTACAGACAGGACTACAGACAGGACTACAGATAGTACTACAGATAGTACTACAGATAGTTCTACAGACAGGACTACAGATAGGACTACAGACAGGACTACAGACAGGACTACAGACAGGACTACAGACAGGACTACAGACAGGACTACAGATAGTACTACAGACAGGACTACAGATAGTACTACAGACAGGACTACAGACAGGACTACAGACAGGACTACTGTATAAAAAATAACACTCTACAGAATTATCCAGACAATATGTGAGGTGAGGAATCCCTGCCTAAAAAAGGCTAGACTGCAGGGCGGTGGTTTCCAGTGTTTCTCATCCATGTGAATAAAACAGAATGATTTATTTGTTGGTGATAATACATTGCATGCCATGTGCACTGCATATGGACATTAACATGCACATAATGACAATAGTGTATTTTTCAAATGACTGTAGGGAAGCTAACTTCCTTTCACAGTTCTGTGTTCAGTTGGCAGCCCCTCTAACATGGGGTGGCTCTCAACGTGCACAGCTGTTTCTACCCTGGCTATGATGGCTGATTGGAATGAACAGTAAAGAACTTTGCCGGAGGGTGAAACGACGATATCCCCCAAGGGACAGTCAGTGGTCTACTCTACATGTCTGTTGGTATGGGGCCTTTCTTAATGTAGTATATTACACAGCATGCAGTTCTTCTGTGAAGGTTCGAACAGGGATCAGTTAAAATGTCCCTATAAGGCTGTCTCTAGCAGCTTCCTGGTCTGCAGTGGTGTTTGTAATTGAGCTGGCAGCACCACTAACCATCTGGGTAACACACTCTTCAAACACACAGGGAGGGATGGAGAGGGGGAGGGTGGGAGAGAGAGAGAGAGAGAGAGAGAGAGAGAGAGAGAGAGAGAGAGAGAGAGAGAGACCCGCTCCTCACTCAGTATGTTTTGTTTGGACCTTGTGGATGGATTTGTTATTCAGATAACTAGACTTCTGCTGTTGAGACCTGCCTGCCAAAGTAAAAGTGTTTCACAACCTATGTAATTACAAAGTTTTTACATTGTTATTTTTGTCATTATTTTCTGCTTAATTTTGGCATATTTATGCTGGTTGGCATGTCAAAGCAATCACAAGATAGCAAACTTACAGTAACGTATCTGTAAGACTATATCAGGACCACATAGCAGAAGAAAAAAAAAAATCGAAAAGCTATTTCTTTCAGAGAGTCCTTGCAGATTTAGATGTCTTGTTGTGTTTGGGCTGAAAGGAAGAGAGGAGAAAGAGGGGAAGTGGAGATGGCAGAGAGGAAAGTGGTCCCTGTCTGCTAAATGAGGGGGACTGTCAGGTCGAATCTGTCCACACACACACATGCCTACAGGTTTAGAGATGGTTCCCCCTCTGGAATGACTTTCAATAGGGCAGGCTCCAGGTGTGATGTAGAGGAGAGTGTATCGCTTCTCTCTCAGAGGATTAGGCCCTCTGCTCGCCAAACTGAGTGAGAGAGAGAGGGGGGGAGAGAGAGCTAGAGAGAGAATAAAGCCCCTTGAATGTAATTTAATTTAATTGAAAGAGAGAGAGAGAGAGAGAGAGCGAGAGAGAGAGAGAGAGAGAGAGAGAAAGAGAGAGACCAAGGGCGAGGCCTTCGCAAGGTTTGCAATCTGAGCCCTGCACTCTTCAATATTTACATCAACGAATTGGTCACTATGCTATAAAAATCAGCACCTGGTGTTAGTCTACACAATTCAGAGGTTAAATGCTTGCTCTTCGCAGATGACCTATGCCTGCTGTCACCCACAGCACATGGCCAACAGCAGAGCCTGGACCTGCTAGAGCACTACTGCCAGACCTGGGCTCTGGCAGTAAACCCCAAAAAGACAAAAATAATGATTTTTCCAAAGAAGATCAAGATCTCAGGGAATTAGAACAAAGTCCTCAATTGGTACAAAATATATAGAGTACTGCACACACTACAATTACTTAGGTTTAAAAATAAGCTCAACTGGACACCTTAATGAGGCAGTGAATTAACTGAGAGAGAAAGCACGCAGGGCATTCTAAGCCATTAAAAAACAAATTAAAATTAAAATATCTATAAAAATGTGCCTAAAACTAATTGAATGTGTCATTGAACCAATTGCACTTTACGGCAGCGACGGGTGGGCTCCAGTTGCAAAACAAGATCTCACCCAATTGGATAAACACCCCATTGAAACCCTGCATGCAGAGTTCTGTAAAATCCTCCTACATGTCCAGAGGAAAACTACAAACAATGCATGCAGGGCAGAATTAGGCCAATATCCACTAATACACATTTTTTTAAAGAGCAATTCAGTTTTGGAAACATCTCAAATACAGTGACCCCCTCTCATATCATTACCAAGCCCTGCAATGCAAAGAGTCCCCTCATCCAGCTGTCCTGGGGCTGAGTTCACAAGCCTGTTCTACTAACACACTGAAGCCTCAGGACCAGAACATCCAATCAATCAGAATAAACCAAATTACAACACAGTCAAAACAAAACTACATTACTTACTGGGAAGCACAAAGCAAAACGCAGTGCTATCTGGCCCTAAATCGACAGTACACCGTGGCAAACTATTTGACCATGGTTACTGATCAAAACCTTAGAAAAACCTTGGCAAAGTACAGGCTCAGTGAGCACAGCCTTGCCATTGAGGTTAGACACAGGAAAGCCTGGCTCCCTGTAGAGGAAAGGCTGTGCAACCACTGGACAACAGCAGAACCTGAGACGGAGCTGCATTTCCTGACAAAATTGTAAAATATAAAACAATTAGAGTGTTATTTCCCCTAATTTGAAACCCTTATTCAATATTGTAAATATCCAAAGTAAGCTTTGGCAATATGTATATTGTTACGTCATGACAATAAAACAAATTGAATTGAGAGTGAGAGAAACAGGTAGAGAGACAGTGAGAGAGAGTGAGAGGGAGAGAATCAGGTAGGTAGAGAGTGAGAGAGAGATAGAAAGGGAGAGAGAGAGAGGAAAGGCATAGAGAGAGAGAGAGAGAGAGAGAGAGTAAGGGAGAGAGTGAGAGAGAGTAAGGGAGAGAGAGAGTGAGAGAGAGAGGAAAGGGATAGAGAGAGAGAGAAACGGTTAGGACGTGAGGCTTCACTTCTTCCCATGTCTCTTTCCCATCCCTCTCTTAATCCTTCTTTCTTTTTCCAATCCCTGCAATCTTTCTCTCTCTCACTCCCTCGTTGTATCTCTAGCTCTCTCTCTCTCTTCCTAGCTGATGCTGTCTCACTGGATTCTTCCACACTGTTATGTAGCTTTATCTGTTGTAGCTGTGTATGTACCAAGGTCACCCCAAGAGTGGATTCCCTCCCATCTGTCGGCCATGCTGAAAGTAAAGGAGAAATCCATGCGAGATTCCTTGTTTACTGGAGGAGCAAAAACATATATTTTTAGAGGCTTTTCACTGTGGTGAGAAATGCTGCCTGCAGAAGCATCAGACCACAGTTTTCAGCCTGTGTCAATGTAAACCAGCGACTGTGTGTAGATACGAAATATACATGTACCATAGCTGTGTGTTTCTACTAAATATACCATAGCTGTGTGTTTCTACTAAATATACCATAGCTGTGTGTTGCTACTAAATATACCATAGCTGTGTGTTGCTACTAAATATACCATAGCTGTGTGTTTCTACTAAATATACCATAGCTGTGTGTTTCTACTAAATATACACTAGCTGTGTGTTTCTACTAAATATACCATAGCTGTGTGTTTCTACTAAATATACCACAGCTGTGTGTTTCTACTAAATATACCATAGCTGTGTGTTGCTACTAAAGATACCATAGCTGTGTGTAGTTACTAAACATACCATAGCTGTGTGTTTCTACTAAATATACCATAGCTGTGTGTTGCTACTAAATATACCACAGCTGTGTGTTTCTACTAAATATACCATAGCTATGTGTTGCTACTAATTATACCATAGCTGTGTGTAGTTACTAAACATACCATAGCTGTGTGTTTCTACTAAATATACCATAGCTGTGTGTTGCTACTAAATATACCATAGCTGTGTGTTGCTACTAATTATACCATAGCTGTGTGTAGTTACTAAACATACCATAGCTGTGTGTTTCTACTAAATATACCATAGCTGTGTGTTGCTACTAAATATACCATAGCTGTGTGTTTCAACTAAATATACCTTAGCTGTGTGTTGCTACTAAATATACCATAGCTGTGTGTTGCTACTAATTATACCATAGCTGTGTGTAGTTACTAAACATACCATAGCTGTGTGTTTCTACTAAATATACCATAGCTGTGTGTTGCTACTAAATATACCATAGCTGTGTGTTTCAACTAAATATACCTTAGCTGTGTGTTGCTACTAAATATACCATAGCTGTGTGTTGCTACTAAATATACCATAGCTATGTGTTGCTACTAAATATACCATAGCTGTGTGTATCTACTAAAGAACCATAGCTGTGTGTAGCTTCTAAATTATCCTGTTCACAGAAGCAAACACTTTTGATGTGAATGCTGTATATAACTATTCGTTTTAGATCTCAGTCTCTGTTTTACGAAATTTGCTTGTACAAAGATTTCTGATTGAGAAGGCCTTTTTTTATCCTCGGGCCACTTGTAAACTACACCTTTTTGGAGTCAAAGCGCTGAGTCAGGAGCATCGGTCTGCACGCAAGGCCTGCGGGAGCGCAGGTGCGTACTGAAGGCTAGGAGCAGAGAAGCGGTTGCCAGATTGGAAAACCTGAAGCACCGTGGGCCATGGGAAAATCTAAGTCGTTCTACACAACGTCTACTAGTCATTGCACACCTGTGCTGAAAGACCTCTTAAAACCGGCATTATGTATCTGTTACTGTGCCTGCTCTTTACTCAATGCCATCCTGGATTAAATAGACTGAATGATCAATAAGTGAGTGAATTATCTTCGCCTTATGCCCTACAATTTCCAAACACTCTGACGAGACCGTCATGTCAATACCACCAGGAGCTTGGTCTCTCTCTGCAGCTTGTGGTGGCTAATTTCTACATTACCAAATGAGGACAGTTACAAACTTCACACATCAGTCAGAGTTATACTTAAACTACATCTTTAATAACAAGAGCTTTGCAAAAGCACTTGACTTTCAATGATGCGCTATCTCTAATGAACCATTGAAAGTGACAACACAAAAGTACAAAGATCTTTTATAGCCAAGATACACCCATCTCAACGTACATGACGAACCACAGACCTTAGGAACAGTTCACAAAGGGACTTTATATTTGAGAAAGGAGTATCTCTTAGCCAGATAACATTCGCTATAAATTATCGTTCAGTTTGGTCCCTAATGACGAGGTTCTAATCTCGTTCCTGGTACTTCATAGTACAAAAACATCAACTCATCCAATGGCATATATCAATTGTCAACTCTAGATACTCCCATCTCAAGTAAACTCCCTCTTGATCCCACTCCTGGACAAGCTCACTGAGGGGAGTGACTTGTGCACAGACATGGGAACCAATGATTTGGAGACAAATAATTTGTTCCCCATTAATCATGCCATCTCTTCACATGGTTTAAGAATAGGTAAAGACACATTCACATATGAAGACAATGTTCCATTCTGTCCTCTTCCCTTTCTGATATTCTGCATAGCACCAGAGATATGTGAAAGACAAGCCTGACCTCTCCGCTCTCTGGGCCCCAAGTGACTGAGCCCTAGCTAAGGGAAAGTGCCACTGCCAACACCAGAGTCCAAAGGGATACATTCTAATGACAAGTATCTCACATAAGCATATTATGCAAATAAAACATCTTAATTATCTATGTTACCCAACTAATTCTGATTCATCCGCCACAAGCTACATTTGTTCCACTCTCAAACGCAAGTGGGCCAACTCTTCATGGCATACTTCCAAAATCTCAAACTCTTGAATTACTTTTTTTCTGTGTCGAAAGACAGCTTGTTTTATTGACAATGGTGCTGGCTCTGCCAAGTTCTCACACATTGGGCAACTGAGATATATTGTTATGCTTTTATTGTTGATCTCTGCTAATGTGCAACCAAACCCTGGGCCAGTAGATACCATGCAATCTCTACCTACTCCATATGATTTTAAAAACAGAGCAAGTTTTGGCCTCTTGCATGTTATTGTCAGAATTTTATTTGCAAAGATAGACATTATTGGAATATGGGCCAATACGACAAATGCAGACATAATAGTTTTATCAGAAAGTTGTCTAAAGAAATCTGTGTCAAATAACCAAATTTCTATTGATGGGTACACGATTTTTAGAATGGATCAAATGAGTATGTAACGGCTGTCTTCTTCGTCAGACGAAACAGAGAAGTCATCGTCCGAGAAAGTGGACCAATACGCAGCGGAGTTAGTGTTCATCTTTGTATTTTTAATTACGTAAGAACACTATACAAAACAAACAAGAAAACCGACAGCCAAACAGTCCTGTCAGGTGCAAAACACTAAACAGAAATAATCCCCCACAAAACCCAAAGAAAACACATGCTCCTTATGTGTGACTCCCAATCAACAACAACGAACTTCAGCTGTGCCAGATTGGGAGCCACACACGGCCCAAAACAAAGAAATACAAAAACATAGAAAAAACATAGAATGCCCACCCAATGTAACACCCTGGCCTAACCAAAATAAAGAACAAAAAAAAACCTCTCTATGGCCAGGGCGTTACAGAGTAAAGGAAGAGGGATTGCAATTTATGTGAAATCCAAGTTTAACACCTCTGAAATTCTCTCGATTACAAAAGCCAAATATTTTGAACCGCTTGCGGTTAAAGTGAACGTATATAAGGACTCCCATATCACTGTAGTCAGCTGCTATGGACTGCCTTCGGCTTCAGGAGACACACTTAACTCTCTTTCTGATGTCCTGCATAAGCTAAATGACTCTGAATTCATTATTTTGGGAGATATGAACTGGGACATGCTTACATCTGTATCGGACTCTTTTAAAGAACTGTGTAACTCTGAATCTCATGCAATTCATTTAATGCGCCTACAAGACCGAATCCCAGAGCACCTAACAAATTAAAGCTATTGGACATTCTTCTAACAAATACCCCTCACAAATACACATCGACTGGGATATGCTGTAATGATGTCAGTGATCACTGTGCATAATATTGACAGAGTAAGTCTGATTCCCGATGTTGACACTGCTTCGGGCAATTTTTATATGAAATTTGTGTCCATTTGTGATAAGCATGCCCCTGTGAAAAAAAATAAAAATCAGTGGAAATAGAAATGTCTCTTGGGCTCAAGCTAGACATACAACTTCTCCTGTTGACTTGGCTTCCTTCAGAGCGCTAAGAAACAAATGCACAGGATTGATCAGGAAGTCCAAATCCGATTTCTATCTAAATGCAGTCACAGAGAACCTAAACAACCCTACCAAGTTCTGGAAGATAATCAAATCAGCGTCAGGTTCTAATGTATCCTCTGGCCTTCCTGACCATGTAATTATAGAGTCTAATGAAGTGAAGGATAAAGCCGTTCAGTTTTTGATCATGGTGGGGCCCAGGCCTCTAACATAAGCTCTGTTGCAGTAAACTATGATATAGGCCCTCATGTGAACCATTTTAACTTTGAGCCTGTTTCTTATTCTGAGGTCTATAAAGCACTAAAGGCAATAGACATTAAAAAAGTTTGCAGGTCTAGACAACCTGGACCCCTACCTCTTAAAGATAGCAGCTGGTATTATTACTGAACCTCTGGTTCACATTTTCAACTTGAGTCTCTTGACCAATTCCATACCAAGCATTTGGAAATCAGCTAATGTCCTCCCACTGCTAAAGGGTGGGATCCCTCAGATCTCTAAACTCCCTATCCTGGCCAAAGTCTATGAATCCCGAGTGAACTCACAGTTAAAAAACATCTTAATTGAAAAGAACATACTGAGCAGGGTTCAGTCTGGCTTTAGATCGGGGCACAGCACCACAACTGCAGCTATGGCAGTGGGAAACGACATCATTAATGCACTTGATAAAAATAAACATTGTCCTGTTCTGTTTGTTGATTTATCAAAAGCATTTGACTCAGTTGACCATAAATTGTTGCTAGCTAGACTCAGAAACATTGGTCTCAGTGAAAGGGCAGTAAATTGGTATAGGAACTACCTTTCTGACAGAACACAATGTGTATATACTGACAATCACAAGTCTAGCTTTCTTGAGATTAATAGAGGTGTGCCCCAGGGTTCCATTTTAACTCCTGTGTTGTTCTCAATTTTTATTAATGATTTTGGAAATGGGATGCAACCAGCAAAGTTGTATCTATATGCAGATGACACAGTCATATATTCATGTGCTCCTTCTCTGGTTCAGGCTGTTGAAGAGCTCCAGACTGCTTTCAGTCACTGCAGGCCTCCCTTTCAGGTCTCAAACTGGTCTTGAATGTACAAAAAAATAAATTCATGACCTTTACCAGAGCTCGCACTCAGCCAGAGAAGGTTAGCATTGTCACATCTGGTAGCTTATTCATTGTAAAAGTGTCATCCTACAAATACCTTGGTATATGGTTGGGTGACAAGTTGTCCTTCAAAGTTCATATGGATAAATGTGAGGAAGCTTAAATTGAAATTGGGTTTTTCATTTTGTAAATAGGCTTGCTTCCCGCTTATGGCTAAAAATAAGTTTGTTCAGGCCACTTTTCTCTCTGTAGTTGATTATGGTAACTTGTTATATATGCATGCAGCCTCCTCCGTCTTACAGAGACTGGACTCTGTTTGTCAAGCATCCTTGCGCTTTATTACAAACGCCAAATCACTTTGTAACCACCATTGCACCTTGTAACAATTTGTAGGTTGGACCACACTTTATATGCACAGAAAGCTACCTTTGTATGTGTTCATCTACAAAGCCCTTTTGGGTAAACTCCCTCTTTACCTCTGTATCCTGGTCTCCTTCACCACCAGCAGTTACCATACCGGGTCTGCTAGCTGGTTGCACTTAAAGTCCCCAGTATTAGGCCACTGCCTTCTCGTCTTACAATCCATGCTTCATCTAGATATGTTAGTGCCACTGAATTAACTTAACATTTTAATGGGAAACACTGTTAAGGAGTGTAAATGCTCTTTTTAGGCTGGATCATGTTGTGGTATTGTATGTTTTAATTCTGTAATGTATTGATTGTTGCTGCCTTCTTGGCCACGTCTCCCTTGAAAAAGAGACTCTGGGTCTCAATGGGCTTTTCCTGGTTAAATAAAGGTAACATAAAAAATAAATATACCATAGCTGTGTGTTGCTACTATATGTGTTGCTGTTTGTAGCTGTGTGTAGTTAAGCCTCATATCTCCAGAGACTCTGAGAAGCCCAGGGGCAGCAGTCAGGGAAGTCAGATTACCGTATTTAAAGGATAAACGTCATTCCCATTTCTGCCACTGTTGTGCACTGCCCGTTCCTAAACACACTATGGCCATGTATAGAGTCATGATCTGACAGATAGCACCAACAATCCCATATGGCCCACACGTACCATGAAACGTATCCGACCTAGGCTGCATGTGGATGGGGAGGAGAGCTGTGTTAGACCCTGCCTGAAGAAATGAGTGATCAGCCTACCCACCTCTGGTTCTACCTGATTTAATTCATCAAGACCATTATTGGGCAAATTGCGAGTCCCTCTGGTAACAAGGATTGTTAAGCTGAGCTAGAAAACATGTGCATTTGGGGCTCTGAAAGGATACAGTTGGATGCTACTGAATGGCAGTGGACATGTAACTGTATCACAACTAAACTGTTTTTTGTTTGTTTTCTTTTATGTGACCAAACCACACGTATATCTATGATACATATAAACCATAGGTATATCTATGATACCTATAAACCATAGATATATCTATGATACCTATAAACCATAGATATATCTATGATATGTATAAACCATAGGTATATCTATGATACCTATAAACCATAGGTATATCTATGATACATATAAACCATAGGTATATCTATGATACATATAAACCATAGGTATATCTATGATACCTATAAACCATGGATATATCTATGATACCTATAAACCATAGGTATATCTATGATACGTATAAACCACACGTATATCTATGATACGTATAAACCACATGTATATCTATGATACGTATAAACCACATGTAAATCTATGATACGTATAAACCACACCTATATCTATGATACCTATAAACCAAAGGTATTTTTTATTTATTTTATTTGTTTCACCTTTATTTAACCAGGTAGGCAAGTTGAGAACAAGTTCTCATTTACAATTGCGACCTGGCCAAGATAAAGCAAAGCAGTTTGACACATACAACAACACAGAGTTACACATGGAGTAAAACAAACCTACAGTCAATAATATAGTAGAAAAATAAGTCTATATACAAAATGTGCAAATGAGGTGAGATAAGGGAGGTAAAGGCAAAAAAGGCCATGGTGGCGAAGTAAATACAAAATAGCAAGTAAAACACTGGAATGGTAGATTTGCCGTGGAAGAAAGTGCAAAGTAGAAATACATTTACATTTTAGTCATTTAGCAGACGCTCTTATCCAGAGCGACTTACAAATTGGTGCATTCACCTATAATATCCAGTGGAACAACCACTTTACAATAGTGCATCTAAATCTTTTAAGGGGGGGGGTTAGAAATAGAAATAATGAGGTGCAAAGGAGCAAAATAAATAAATAAATACAGTAGGGGAAGAGGTAGTTGTTTGGGCTAAATTATAGATGGGCTATGTACAGGTGCAGTAATCTGTGAGCTGCTCTGACAGCTGGTGCTTAAAGCTAGTGAGGGAGATGTGTTTCCAGTTTTAGAGATTTTTGTAGTTCGTTCCAGTCATTGGCAGAGAACTGGAAGGAGAGGCGGCCGAAAGAGGAATTGGCTTTGGGGGTGACCAGAGAGATATACCTGCTGGAGCGCGTGCTACAGGTGGGTGCTGCTATGGTGACCAGCGAGCTGAGATAAGGGGGAACTTTACCTAGCAGGGTCTTGTAGATGACCTGGAGCCAGTGGGTTTGGCGACGAGTATGAAGCGAGAGCCAGCCAACGAGAGCGTACAGGTCGCAGTGGTGGGTAGTATATGGGGCTTTGGTGACAAAACGGATGGCACTGTGATAGACTGCATCCAATTTATTGAGTAGGGTATTGGAGGCTATTTTGTAAATGACGTCGCCGAAGTCGAGGATCGGTAGGATGGTCAGTTTAAAGAGGGTATGTTTTGCAGCATGAGTGAAAGATGCTTTGTTGCGAAATAGGAAGCCAATTCTAGATTTAACTTTGGATTGTAGATGTTTGATGTGAGTCTGGAAGGAGAGTTTACAGTCTAACCAGACACCTAGGTATTTGTAGTTGTCCACATATTTTAAGTCAGTACCGTCCAAAGTAGTGATGCTGGACGGGCGGGCAGGTGCAGGCAGCGATCGGTTGAAGAGCATGCATTTAGTTTTACTTGTATTTAAGAGGAGGCCACGGAAGGAGAGTTGTATGGCATTGACGCTCGTCTGGAGGGTAGTTAACACAGTGTCCAAAGAAGGGCCAGAAGTACACAGAATGGTGTGGTCTGCGTAGAGGTGGATCAGAGACTCACCAGCAGCAAGAGCGACATCATTGATGTATACAGAGAAAAGAGTCGGCCCAAGAATTGAACCCTGTGGCACCCCCATAGAGACTGCCAGAGGCCCGGACAACAGGCCCTCCGATTTAACACACTGAACTCTATCAGAGAAGTAGTTGGTGAACCGGCGAGGCAATCATTTGAGAAACCAAGGCTATTGAGTCTGCCGATGAGGATGTGGTGATTGACAGAGTCGAAAGCCTTGAATACGGCTGCACAGTATTGTTTCTTATTGATGGCAGTTAAGATATCGTTTAGGACCTTGAGCGTGGCTGAGGTGCACCCATGACCAGCTCTGAAACCAGATTACATAGCAGAGAAGGTGCGGTGGGATTCGAAATGGTCAGTAATCTGTTTGTTGACTTGGCTTTCGAAGACTTTAGAAAGGCAGGGTAGGATAGATATAGGTCTGTAGCAGTTTGGGTCAAGAGTGTCCCCCCCTTTTGAAGAGGGGGATGACAGCAGCTTCTTTCCAATCTTTGGGAATCTCAGACGACACGAAGGAGACATTGAACAGGCAAGTAATAGGGGTTGCAACAATTTCGGCAAATAATTTTAGAAAGAAAGTGTCCACCTATGATACCTATAAACCATACGTATACCTATGATAACTAGAAACCATACCTTTACTTACGATACCTCAATTACCTCGACTAACCGGTGCCCCCACACATTGACTCTGTACCGGTACCCTCAGTATATAGCCTCGCTGTTGTTATTTTACTACTGCTCTTTAACTATTTGTTACTTTTTTTCTTTTTTTTTTGGTATTTCAAAAAAAATGCATTGTTGGTTAAGGGCTTGTAAGTAAGCATTTGACTGTAAGGTCTACACCTGTTGTATTCGGCACGTGACAAATACAATTTGATTTGATACATATAAACCATATGTTTACCTATGATACTTATGAACCATATGAATGCATATGATACCTATAAACCATACGAATGCATATGATACCTATAAACCATGCCTTTACCAATGACACCTACAGCATGAACCATACGCATACATATGAAACCTATAAAACATGCGTATACTGTAGTTATGATACCTATAAACAATACGTATAGTTATGATACCTATAAACCATATGTATATCTATGATACCAGTAAACCATACGTATAGTTATGATACGTATAAACCATACCTATACTGTAGTTATGATACCTATAAACCATACGTATAGTTATGATACCTATAAACCATATGTATATCTATGATACGTATAAACCATACCTATACTGCACCTATGATACCTATAAACCATACGTATACTGTAGTTATGATACATATAAACCATACGTATAGTTATGATACCTATAAACCATGCGTATACTGAAGTTAAGATACCTATAAACCATATGTATATCTATGATACCTATAAACAATATGTATATCTATGATACCTATAAACCATGCGTATAGTTATGATACCTATAAACCATATGTATAGTTATGATACGTATAAACCATACCTATACTGTACCTATGATACCTATAAACCATACGTATAGTTATGATACGTATAAACCATACCTATACTGTACCTATGATACGCATAAACCATACCTATACTGTACCTATGATACCTATAAACCATGCATATAGTTATGATACCTATGAACCATATGTATATCCATGATACCTTTAAACCATACGCATAGTTGTGATACGTATAAACCATACCTATACTGGACCTATGATACCTATAAACCATACTTATAGTTATGATACCTATAAACCATACTTATAGTTATGATACGTATAAACCATAGATTTACCTATGATACCTATAAACCATATGTATATCTATGATACCTATAAACCATACGTATAGTTATGATACCTATAAACCATGCGTATACTGTAGTTATGATACCTATAAACCATACGTATACTGTACCTATGATACCTATAAACCATACGTATACTGTAGTTATGATACCTATAAACCATAAGTATACTGTAGTTATGATACCTATAAACCATATGTATAGTTATGATACCTATAAACCATACGTATACTGTAGTTATGATACCTATAAACCATACGTATACTGTACCTATGATACCTATAAACCATACGTATACTGTAGTTATGATACCTATAAACCATAAGTATACTGTAGTTATGATACCTATAAACCATATGTATAGTTATGATACCTATAAACCATAAGTATACTGTAGTTATGATACATATAAACCATATGTATATCTATGATACCTATAAACCATACGTATAGTTATGATACGTTTTAACCATACATTTACCTATCATACCTATAAACCATACTGTACCTTTACCTATGATACCTATAAACCATACGTATACTTATGATATGTATAAACCATACCTTTAACAATGTTACCAATAAACCATATTTATTTTTATTTTACCTTTATTCAACTAGGCAAGTCAGTTAAGAACAAATTCTTATTTTCAATGACGGCCTAGGAACAGTGGGTTAACTGCCTTGTTCAGGGGCAGAACGCCAGATTTGTACCTTGTCAGCTCGGGGATTTGATTTATAACCATGATACCTACAAACCATACCTCGACTTATGATGCCTATAAACCATACCTCAACCTATGATACCTATAAACCATACATATAACTATGATACCTTTAAACCATACGTATAGTTATGATACGTATAAACCATACCTATACTGTACCTATGATACCTATAAACCATGCATATAGTTATGATACCTACAAACTATATGTATAATTATGATACGTATATACCATACGTATAGTTATGATACGTATAAACCATACATATAACTATGATACCTTTAAACCATATGTATAGTTATGATACGTATAAACCATACCTATACTGTACCTATGATACTTATAAACCATGCGTATAGTTATGATACCTACAAACCATATGTATAGTTATGATACGTATAAACCATACCTATACTGTACCTATGATACCTACAAACCATATGTATAGTTATGATACCTACAAACCATATGTATAGTTATGATACCTACAAACCATATGTATAGTTATGATACGTATATACCATACGTATAGTTATGATACCTACAAAGCATATGTATAGTTATGATACGTATAAACCATACCTATACTGTACCTATGATACCTACAAACCATATGTATAGTTATGATACCTACAAACCATATGTATAGTTATGATACGTATATACCATACGTATAGTTATGATACCTACAAACCATATGTATAGTTATGATACGTATAAACCATACCTATACTGTACCTATGATACCTACAAACCATATGTATAGTTATGATACGTATAAACCATACCTATACTGTACCTATGATACCTACAAACCATATGTATAGTTATGATACCTACAAACCATATGTATAGTTATGATACCTACAAACTATATGTATAGTTATGATACGTATAAACCATACCTATACTGCACCTATGATACCTATAAACCATACGTATAGTTATGATACGTATAACCCATACCTATACTGTACCTATGATACGTATAAACCATAGATATAACTATGATACCTACAAATCATACTTATAGTTATGATACGTATAAACCATACCTATACTGTACCTATGATACGTATAAACCATGCATATAGTTATGATACATACAAACTATATGTATAGTTATGATACGTATATACCATATGTATAGTTATGATACGTATAAACCATACCTATACTGTACCTATGATACCTACAAACCATATGTATAGTTATGATACCTACAAACCATATGTATAGTTATGATACCTACAAACCATATGTATAGTTATGATACGTATAAACCATACCTATACTGCACCTATGATACCTATAAACCATACGTATAGTTATGATACCTATAAACCATATGTATAGTTATGATACGTATAAACCATACCTATACTGTACCTATGATACCTATAAACCATGCATATAGTTATGATACGTATAAACCTTACATTTACCTATGATACCAATAAACCATATTTAGAACCATGACACCTACAAACCATACCTCTACTTATGATGCCTATAAATCATACCTCTACCTATGATACCTATAAACCCTACCTCTACCTATGATACCTCTAAACCATACCTCTACCTATGATACCTACACAGATGATTCACTGGGATTATGTTTATTGTCTGCCCATTGTATAATGTTTATGCAGCCCTTTTTTAGGGCCTGAAGACACAAGAGAGAGCAGCTCTCTCTAGGCAAGTATTATAACCTACTCTCCAGAATACAAATAGAGTTTGACTATTTGGTAACCTGTGTGTTGGGCTGGCAGGAATAGTCTTCCAACTGCCCTTGTTGGCTCCCACACACACACACACACACACACACACACACACACACACACACACACACACACACACACACACACACACACACACACACACACACACACACACACACACACACACACACACACACACACACACACACACACAACAAAGCACACACACAAACAAACTGGAGGGAAGACCTCCAGCTCTGAGAACCATCTAGCAGGGTGCTCTGGGCCGGTTGCCTAGCCTGGCTGGCTGCTCACTCAGGCCAGATTCAACGAGGCCAGATGGAGAGGCTAATCACAGGAGCAGCAGGCAGAGATAGACAGAGAGAGAGAGAGCGAGAGAGAGAGAGAGAGAGAGAGAGAGAGAGAGAGACAGGGTGGGACTCCTGGCTGACTTCACTCATCACACTGCTTAGGGAAACAGCCTTGGGACACGCTGTTCTTCTCTCTGTCAGACCTACTGATTGACTGACTGACTGTCTCTCTCCTCTTTCAATCTTTTGATACAAAAAGTTATACACAAATCCATGAGTGAATTGCTAATGCTAAATGTCGATGACACTCTTTTGAAGTGAAACTGAAACACCTGAAACAGCTGAAACGACACAGCTAAAATAACTTACCATCAGTCGTTCCGACATCCTTGTCAACAACGAAACCTTTTAGTTGACTGACGGACGGGCACAGGTTTGTTTGGGTGTCAAATGTTCACACTCACCAAGAGAGACACAAACTCCTGTTTGGAGGGTTAACAGGAGGCGTCTAAGGTCGATGCTATTGATCCCTGGTCCCTGTCCCTGATAAGATTAGCCTGGAGAGGGGGATGTTAGCAAAACCCCAATGGACAATCACACATATAGATTATCTGAAACCTGTAACCTCTTAGATTATTATCTATAACCATTTTAGATTATCTATTAAAAAAAAATTAACAGAGTATTTGAACACGACAATACTCTGTACATGACAATGCTCTGGACAAGACAACACTCTGAACACGACACTACTCTGAACATGTCAATGCTCTAGACAAGACAATACTCTGAACACGACAATACTCGACATGACAACACTCTGAACGCCACAATACTCTGAACATGTCAATACTCTGAACCCGTCAATACTATGAACATGACAATACTCTGAACTAGAGATCTTCACGGATGCACCTGTAACCGAATACCCAAGACCCGATCCGGGACCCGAGCGGGTCTAAATCCAGATTTGGGTCAGATCTGATATGATTGTCACAGTTCTGTATGTGTAATTTTAACTGACTTAGAGAGATAAATGTTATTGTTTATGATACTGCTCTTTCGTGTAGCTTGTTGTTGTTGGCCAATCATAAGTCATCAAAGAGTCAACAAGCTACAGTGAGAAAGCCTCACTCCTTGTTGGTCAAAAGTTAAGAGATATCTAATTATTGGAAGATGGAATTAAAATGATGGAATAAAATGTTAAATGAGAAGGATAGGCTACAACGACCAAGAGCCAACAGGTAGGCTCCTTCTTAATATTCTGAATGGCGTTGTTGTTATTTGTAGCTGTAGGATGAGATGCACTGCAACCTCAGCTAGCCTAGCTAGCTACCGTTAGCTAACTTAACTAGCTTCTCCAAGTTTGATGCAGTCAAGACAGGTACTATGTAATCATATTTGATTATAAATAACCTAGCTATGGCAGCTATTAGCCTACTATTGCGCGAGTAGACTTGGTCAGTTGCTGCCTCTTGTTTCTCCCTCCTCCCTGCTCACAGTATGGCCCCTCCCTAAAGTGGCAAGTCTCTCCCTCCTCTCGAGCTTTATCAGCTCCGTTTAATAAAGTAGCTTAAAAAAATAATTTTTTTGCTGCTTGTACTGGTGATAGTTTCACTCCATAAATCAAATTGACACTGTATGAGGTCAGCTATGGATTGGAGCACAGTCCTTGTTTCTTCTCATTCTTAGATTCTTCCATTACAGTTGAAGTCTCTAACTGCAGCCAGATCATTTGGTGTAATAAAGACCTGCAATAGCCACATGCTGTCATTAGAGCGCAACCCACAACCCAACCTACATTCTCCATCCGTCTATCTCTCAACCTCTCCATCAGTGGGAGATTTTCATTTGGACAAGAGAACGTCCTCTCCTCAACTCCTCAGTCCTGTCTCCTCTGCGAACCGGAAACCGATAATTCGTTGAGGGGTCGAGGAGAGTGTCAGTTAGTTAGTAGGCGAACAGAGGAGTGTCCTCGCCTCCTCGATAGCCTTCTCCTGTCAAGGAAGCACAAGAGTATCCTACCTGAGTGCTTCGCGGAAGTGTTTTGAGATCCATCACACCCCCTTTGAATCAGCTGTTGTTTACGTGGAGGAGAAAAGCATATGCACATTTATCAACGATACGCTACTTATACTATAAAATGTCTAGCACAACTAGCTAAATGTCTATTTGCTACTTCACACATTTCATTTGGGATTCCACCCCTGTAAATGTAATTTGCATGATGACGTGCAAGTGAAGAAGGAGAGTCTCATTTCATACAACTCCTCCTCCTCTCTCCTCGATTATCTTTGGCCTTTTTCAAAGGTAGGGGAGGAGAGGAGAGGACGGAGGACGGAGGAGTTTAGCAAACTAATTGAGTATCAGACTGAATCCACACCTCAGAAGGCCTGTGGAGTGAAGCCTACACCACACTGGTACATACTGTACTGACTGCTGGAATTATGTCACATTTTGCCCTCTCATGTTTTCCCCCTAATTGGAGACCAGACCTTTTTTGTATATTGTTTTACTTATTTTGACTTTGCAGTGACTTTTCATTGAGACATAGAAACACAAGCATTTTGCTACACCCACAATAACATCTGCTAAACACGTGTATGTGATAAATAAAATGTGATTGATTTAATTTGATTTGTGTATCCTAATATACTTGTGCATGGTTTTCTATGGCTTGGTGAAAACAGATGGCGGGGAATGAGTAAACCGTATCAGCCTTGTCTGTGAGGTGGCCTGGGATCGCAGAACTTGCAACTTCACAATTTCACTGCTAGATGTAACTCTGTTAGGTAACAGCTCTGCAAGTACTTCTAAATGAAAAGACCTGCAAGTGCTCAGTGCGCTACAAATACAATGCCTGGATTGTTCAGGAATTATATAACAGCTAAAGTAACGTTTCAAATGTCCATAATTGAGGCAGAAGGGGAGAATAGGTGGAATAAACACTTCTTTGCATCGATACAGGTATGCCAGGCAGGAACCACTAAAGGTTTCTATGGGAATGGGGTACACTTCCCATTTCTTTATAGTGTGTGTAGTGTATGCGAGAGCTGGTGTTCCCCATTCTTGCTGTACTAACAGCTCTCTCTGAGAGCCAACATGGCAGAGAGACACACTGCTGTTTCCCTATGGTAGCCTCCTACTGAGGAAAGTCAGCATTGCTGCAGAGACCAGACTCCGGCTCAGAGTTTGCAGCTTGGAGCAGGCTCCGTTTCTGCAGCAAATGCACTTAAATATTGACACGGCAGCTCAGGAGGAGGACGTTCAATTATACAGTGAGGTCTGAACCCCTGAGCCTCACAGAGACCCTGAGGACCTCCCTGCCAATCATACCCCGATTCTACATTTACCCCCCAGGCCCCATCACCCAGGCCCCCTCACCCCAGGCCGCTAACCCTAACCCTGCCAGTCAAAATGGCTTTACATTACCCCCACCCAGGTCCCCAGTCACCCTACCCAGGCCCTGACACCACCCCATTCCACCCTGTCTGCTGACTTAAAGGCTGTGCATGGTCAATCTGACATCTGCAGAGGCTGTGATACAGCCTCTGCAGAAGTCAGGGCATTCAAACTTCTTTGCGCTTTGCAGAGCAGAGCTGATGTGAAGGATGTTGTCAAGGAAGTGAGTTTGTGTTTATACCTCCTGTCCCCACCTACCGTCAACCAATCATGTCAATGCGGAGCTATATGAAGCTATACGGAACCCTCTGCAATGTTACAAAGTTTGGGAGGCGCGGCGCACAGCAACACGGTACAGAGCTCGATTTGGACTCCGCAAGCTTCCGGAGGCGCCCCATTGTGTCACACCCTCCTTACACAGCCTCCGGATCGCATTTTCCTGAGAAAGCATGAATTGGCTTTTAGGTCCAGACTCACAGGAAGTCAACTCTGGAATCAAATCCCCCACACCCCTTCCCCATGACGTAATATGAGGCAGGAACAGTATTAGTAAGTCTAATAAACCTAACAAGGGTTTAATTCCCACATATCCCACCGTTTAACCACCATACAACTGCATGTACATAGAATACTGAAGACTCATCCCTGCAGTTATCCCACATATCCCACCGTTTAACTACGAAACTGGAATATTGCATACTCATCCCTGCTGCATTCCTGACATGGCAGGACATTAGGGAGCCTCATGATAAAAACAGTAGTTGTGAATAGATATAATAGATGGCAAGAGGATAGGTCAGGTTGAATGTCTGGTATTGTGATGTACATTGTTTTGTACATTGTGTTGTATTGTGTTGTTCTTCTTTGGAAATTCCCTGTCTGTCATGGATCCCTCTGGAACTTTCATCACGCACACCTGTCCCCTATTCCCACTGATTGTATTTGTATATATGTGCCCTTTGTTCACCATGGTGCTGTTGATTATTGTTACAATGTCCGTTGGTGCGGGTGAGTACCTGTGCTGAGTATTTTGGCTTTCGTGCCCTTGTGGATTGCGCAGATGATTATGGGTCTCGTCCCAAGGGTTAATCACATTGTGCGTGCGTGTTTGTCACGTCCTGACCATAGTAAGATGTTCTTTTCTATGGTAGAGTAGGTCAGGGCGTGACAGGGGGTGTTTTTCTATGTTTTGTATTTCTATGTTCATGTTCTAGTTTTGTATTTCTATGTTGGTTTTGTTTGGGATGATCTCCAATTGGAGGCAGCTGGTCCTCGTTGTCTCTAACTGGAGATCATACTTAAGTAGGGTTTTTTTCAACCTGGTGTTGTGGGATCTTGTTTTTGTATTGCTCAGTGAAGCCTGCAGAATGTGACGTTCGTGTTTCTTTGTTTATTGTTTTGTATAGTGTTCTGGGTATAATAATAAATATTTATCATGAGCACTCAACACACTGCACCTTGGTCTACTCTTTACGACGATCGTCACAGAAGATCCCACCACCAAAGGTCCAAGCAGCGTGATCAGGAGTGGACCTGGGAGGACATTTTGAATGGCAAGGGATCCTGGACGTAGGAGGAGCTCCAGGCTGGATGGGACCGCCTCCCATGGGAACAGGTGGCGGCAGCTAAAGCAGAACGGCAATGTTACGAGGAACGAGCACGGCAACGACGGAAGCACGTGAGGAACCCCCAAAACATTTTTTGGGGGGGCACACGGGGAGTTTGGCAGAGTCAGGGTGGAGACCTGACCCAACTCAAAGTGCTTACCATGGGGAGCGAGTGAAGAAGCAAGCACCGTGTTATGTTATGCGGTGATGCGCACTGTGTCGCCAGTGCGCATTCACAGCCCGGTGCGATCTGTGCCCGCGCCCCGCCAGGAAGGTTGGTGCCGGCTCAGCGCTCCTGGTCTCCAGTTCGCCTTCTCAGTCCAGGAGCCGGCGCTACGCACTGTGTCGCCAGTGCGCCTGCACAGCCCAGTTCGTCCTGTGCCCGCGCCCCGCACTTGCCGGGCTAAAGCAAGCATCCAGCCAGGACAGGTTGTGCCAGCCATAAGCTCCAGACCTCCAGTGCGCCTCCACGGCCCAGTATATCCTGTGCCTACTCTGCGCACCCGGCCTCCAGCGACGTTCCCTAGTCCAGAACTCTCAGCGACGTTCCCCAGTCCGGAGCCTCCAGTGATGATCCATGGCCCGGCGCCTGTAGGGATAATCCATGGCAAGAAGCCTGTAGGGATGATTCATGGCCTGGAGCCTGTAGAGATGATCCATGGCCTGGAGCCTGTAGAGATGATCCATGGCACGAAGCCTCCAGTGATAATCCATGGCCCGGCGCCTCCAGTGGTGATCCATGGCGCGGAGCCTGCAGTGATGATCCACGGCACGGAGCCTGTAGCGACGGCCTACAGTACGGAACCTCCTGAGACGACCTGCAGTCCGGAACCTCCTGAAACGGCCTGCAGTCCGGAACCTCCTGAGACGGCCTGCAGTCCAGATCCGTCCGACGCCGCCACTTCAGCAGCCACAACTGGCCCGTCCGACACCACATCAACCGGTCCGTCCGACGCCACTGCTACTGGTTTCTCCGACGCCGCCGCAACTTCGGCAGCGAAAACTTGCCCGTCCAATGACGACGCAACTACGGCAGCTGCATCGGGTCCTGATGGACCTGCACTGCGTTCCTGTGATCGTCCTCGAGGCCGGTGTCGTTAGCAGCGCGTCGGGGGGGGGGGACTGTCACGGATCCCTCCGGAACTTTCATCATGCATACCTGTCCCCTATTCCCACTGATTAGTATTTGCATATATATGTTTCCTTTGTTCACCATGGTGCTGTCGATTATTGTTACAATGTCCGTTGGTGCGTGTGTTATTTATTCGAGGTACTCCTCGCTCTTTTGTTTTGGGTTTCTACCCTGTGTTTTTGTTACGCGTTTGTTTGGTCTTTGTCCCTGTGCCCTTACAAGGCACGCCGTAATTTGGGGTATAATTAAAAAAAATATTACGCATTCCTGCGCCTGTCTCCCGAATCATTTATACCAGCGTGACACTGTCAGAACTGGAATATGATTCTGTTTTGTCTGTCTGTTTTTCACAGTGTTGAGTCAGACCTGCCTTCATGTCCCAGGATGCTTCACCACTAAAATGGACCCTGACAGGGTGACAGACACATGCACGCACCAACACATACACGCTCTCACACACACACACACACACACACACACACACACACACACACACACACACACACACACACACACACACACACACACACACACACACACACACACACACACACATAAGTAAAGATACCGTAATAGAAAATGACTCAAGTAAAAGTGAAAGTCACCCAGTAAAATACTACTTGAGAACAAGTCTAAAAGTATCTGGTTTTAAATGTACTTAAGTACAGTGGTGGAAAAAGTACTCAATTGTCATACTTGAGTAAATGTAAAAAGTAAAAGTAAATGCTATACATCAAATTTCTTATATTAAGCCAACCTGATGGCACAATTGTCTTGTTTGTTGTATTTACGGACAGCCAGGAGAACACGCCAGAACTCAGAAATAATTTAGAAACGCATAATTTGTGTTTAGTGAGTCCGCCAGATCAGAGGCAGTAATGATGACAACGCGTTATATTTATAGGTGCATACATTAGAACATATTGCATTCCTGCCTGAGCATTCCAAATGTAACGAGTACTTTTGAGTGTCAGGGAAAATGTATGGAGTAAAAAGTGCATTATTTTCTTTAGGGATGTACTGAAGTGAAAGTAAAAGTAGTCAAAAATAGAAAAGTATAGTACAGAAACCCCAAAACACAGCTTAGGTAATACTTAGTTACTTTTTCACCACTGCACAAACACACACACACATATACACACACATACAAGCACACACCCCTCCACACTGCGAGGAGCTAGCTGCTTGACAGAGATTCATTAATTATCCCAGTCAGAGAAAAGTGCTCTGTCCTCTCCACAGCCGTCACGTCACACGGCCTGCCAGTCACCTGCCCAGTTAAGGTTAGAAATCGTTCAGGACTCTTAACATTCAGGAGAGCAGTGCGTGGTCCACTCATCAATGAGAGAATAGAGAATATTGTCCAGTGTCAGACTGGTGTCAGCCCCCATTGTGAACAGGCCAGGGAAACAAATGAGACAGGCGAGAAGAGGGAGGGAGGAAGAGGAGGAGAGGTCTCCTTCTATGGATGGTGACGTGCTATAACTGCATACAAATGAGTACTGTGGTTAGTAGTAGATTGAGGTTATAGCATTTGATGCTCATAATCAGATGGTTATAATGTGAAATAAAAACTAAAGCAGTTTTATGTCAAACAGAGAGTCTTTATTGAATAGGTCAGTATGTCCTGTCCTGGTAGCATGGATTCAGATAGATACAGTTAGTGATGATGATTTTCCTGTGTTATTTTGGGGAAAGAATCTGTAGAGAAATATTCCTCAGACTGTGATGGCCTACGTGAGACATTTCACTTCGCCTGAAGAAGGTCATGGAAAGGACATTGTGGTTGCAGGTTTTTGGGACAGCAGCATTTAGTTTTTCTCCGCATAAACACACACGCACACGCACGCACGCACGCACGCACGCACGCACGCACGCACGCACGCACGCACGCACGCACACACGCACACACACACACACACACACACACACACACACACACACACACACACACACACACACACACACACACACACACACCCTTGAATGGCCTTTTGAACCATGTCTTTGCTGCCTTGACCAGGTTCCTAATGTAATGGCATTGCATTACAGACAGTTCCAGCTTACTGACTCTTAAGATTGAGCCCTTTTGCAGTTCAAACAGATGTGACATTCAGAGAGGCTGCTCTCCTTTGTCCTTGGCTACAAATTGAATCAGATCCTCTAGAAATGTACCATACAGAAGACTGGGTACAGCAAAGGTATCTAAAGAGTAGAGGAGTACACTTCAGATATTTACTTCAGTATAAAGTAGATATTAGATGACATGACTCTAAGGTGAAATGTAATTACTGTAGTCTAGCGCAAATCACAGACTGAAATCTCATAGACTCAGGACATTTTATCAACCCAGTGAGCCAATCCTTTTGATAAATGGAGCCATCATCAGGTGTTGTTGTTGTTGTTGTTTTGTGTCAAATGTCATTACTCGACTCAGTGTTTGCACTGTTTTTTAAGGGAACTGAGTGCATTCCAATCAACAAAAATTAAATGTCAAGTTCAATGCACTTTATTATAAAAAGTTTGACCTGACACTGGAAACCTTGAAAAATTCCAACTATACAAATTAGGTTTTAAAGTGTTTTCTTTCCATTTTATCTCAGTTCTGTGGTACCACAGTCACAGCCAGAGTGTCAAACAAAAAGAAAGAGACATAGTGTCTGCCATTTGTCATCATTCATCTCTGCGCAGTAAAACCCCACCGAATTTCTCCACACTGTCAAGCGCCCTTCATATTGATCTCATATCTAATCATAATTTAATTGGACAATTTGGAGCCGTTTCTAACATGCCACATCAATCTCATTTGATTCAATTGAATGGTAATTTCCCACAGTATTACAGCTCTAAATATTCTGTCGCCTGTAGATTAGAGGAAAGAAACAATGTATGAATTCAGCTGTGCTTGGAATAGCCTACAGAAACTCATGTCAAAAACCTGGATTAGATTGGATTGATAAAATCAAATCACATTTTATTGGTCACATGCACCAACTACAACAGGTGTAGTGTCACGCCCTGACCATAGAGAGCCTCGGGGTTCTCTACGGTGTTTTAGGTCAGGGCGTGACTAGGGGGTGTTCTAGTCTTTTCATTTCTATGTTGGTGTGAGTATGGTTCCCAATTGGAGGCAGCTGATGATCGTTGCCTCTAATTGGGGATCGTACTTATTGTGGTCCTTTTCCCACCTGCGTTGTGGGATATTGCTTTTGTTTAGTGCTATGTGCGCTACGAACGGCACGTTTATTTATTTGCCGCTTTGAAGTTTCACTAAAATAAATATGTGGAACTCTACGCACGCTGCGCTTTGGTCCACTCATTATAACGAACGTGACATGTAGACTTTACAGTGAAATGCTTACTGACAAGCACATTCCCAACAAATAAATATGAATAAGAATGATAAAGTGAAGTGACTATGCAACATTCTTTTCTAAGATATGCTAAAAAAAAATAGGACACCTGCCATTTTGAGGTAAAGAACTACTTTTAACATCTCTACTAATCCTCTTTTATAAACCAGATGCACAAAGATGATATCTTTCAATCACTTTTTACTTTGCTGACAACGCCATGTTCTGTTTGATACAGTATGGTATTAGTAGTTCTTGGAACCAGCCACAGATCTGGTTCCCATTGGTGTTTCACTCTTCCCTAATCCCACATTCGCTTTTGTCACTGCTATTATAATAATCTTCATGGCATAACATTTTATTTTGGAGGACATTTTGATTATTTGTGTCATTTATTGCGAGGATTTGTCTGGCTTGTCCTTCTTTTTTTGTACTATTGAATCCTTATCAGCTCTTAATTCTGTTTTCATTCTCTGCTGGAGTCCGGTGGAGAAGCAGACCATAGAAATAAGAATTAATAGAAAGGGTGTCTCCATTCAAGTCAATGATGGCATAATGAGTGGACTGGCAGCCATTTTGAATGTACCCATGACTTTACTATTCATTCTTATTTCTAGAAAGAGGACCAGATCCATGTTCTAGAATCGATTACAGTAGGGTCACAGTAGGCTTCACTAACTAGTTATGTAACTTCAATGAAAAGAAAGTTTCAATGAAATTAAATGAATCAATGTAATCAAATCTTGATTTCAGTTACTTTTCTATGCTATAATGACCTATAATGAACTAAAAGCATTTTCTTCTGAACCTCAATCAAAAACAAGATTCGGCTATAAAAAGATAGTTCAGGAGGAATTTTAAACTCTTCTCCCAGAAAACTCCAGAAAACAGCTCACACCAAATTAAACTCTAAATTACTTATCACCTGTTTCAAATCACCTCATCAATCAGAGGTTTATAAACCGCATTACCCAGACTTCCAGAGGCCCTGCTGTTTCCCTCATCCCTCTATCCCTCTGCCAAGTCCTTTCATCTCCCTCGTCTCTCTAATGTCTTCTCCTACTAACGACATTACAATGTCCTATTGGAGGGAGGGAGGGAGGGAGGGAGGGAGGGAGGGAGGGAGGGAGGGAGGGAGGGATGTAATCACCACCAAACTCCCCCAAAAAGGATGCAAAACAAATGTACTGTATCAGATCAAAACCCACTGTAAACCCAGAAGATTTTGATGACATGTAGCCCAAATAAAATAAAACGAAGAAAAACAGAGAGTTGAAGATTTGAAAGGATAATTGTCTACGTAAGCAAAATAACTTTACTTCCTTTCCCCTTTCTGCAGTGCACTTCGATTTTGCCGTCATGAATTAAAACATAGTAGAAACTCCCTCCAGCCAATGCTTACACCAATCCAATGCATTTGAAGTGGCACACTCCTGTCTCTTTTTCACCTCATTTACCACCTGATTTCCTTAACAAACGTCTCAATAGGTGGTCCAAATAAGTCATGACATAGCACAAGTTGTAAGGTGGACCTTTTCTCTTTAGTCCTCTATTGTCGCTCAAGCAAGTGGGGAAGCCGAAGACATCACAGATTCCCATCAGACCAACACCTAGAACGACCGACTCCTTGAAGTTTCCAGTTATGTCTAAATAAACAAATAGGCATTTTATTTTATTTTTTTACCCTTTAGTGTGTACTTTACTGTATTTATACTTAGGATTTCACTTTCAACATGAAAAGTTAAAACGTTGCTGGAGGATGTCTTTAAATCCATGGTGGAGAGTGTAAGTACAAGTGCACACTTGATACAAATTTGGAGAATCGGGATGCATAACAAAATACACACCAGATTATGGTTCCGGTTTCTAAATAAAAACCTTCCCCTCTGAAATGTGTATTTTTGGTATCCTACACTCATTTATTCATAACGGGTACTCTCAGTTGCATTTTCACTTTAGAGCGGCTGGCTGCAATGTTCCATCTGTTTATCAAGAGCTGATACAGAACGCTGCGTAATTCATCCAGTGAGGAGTGGAGGCGCTCACTGCAGTCAGTGAACATGAAAATTGGATTCAGGTAGATAAGTCAATCTGTGGCTCGGATCGTTTTATTGTTGACCTGGGGAGGAGGGAGGGAAAGGGAGGAAAGGAGAGACTGAGAAGGAGATAGAGATTATTTCCATATTCTAGATCGGTCTGAACAGAATGCTGTATGTTAATCTTAGTTGTACTTATTTATTGGGTAACATTTTAAATGAATTATAATTTATAAGGCTTAAAGCGGCAATCAGCAGTTGAAACAATAACAACGTTCCCTTCCCATCACTGTTTGGTTAACATCTGAGGGATGGGACTGGAGAAATGTAACCACTCTCAAATTCATTGACAGATCTATGGATGCAAGGACTGATGGTCAATCATATCAAAACTATAGGTTTAACCATGTTTTGATGGTATCCAATGTTTGTTTACATGAACTTTGTTTACAAACATTGGAGTTAAACAAGATTATATTTTGGGTTCTGATGAGGTACGAAAATTTTACTAAATGGAAAAAGTTATGTTCCTCAAGAATCAATGAATAATTAATTTATAAATCCAAAATTGTATGTAGTTACTACAGATTGCCCATTGTAGCTAAATGCAATCGAAAATGTAATCTGTGTAATCCCCAAAAGTAATTATTTATCATGAAAGGGCCATAAACAATAACTAGTAATGCTGCATACTCCAAGAAAGGTTAAAATATCACCTTTCTGGTAAAAAATATATGGAACAAAAATATAAACGCAACAATTTCAAAGATTTTTCTGAGTTACAGTTCTAATAAGGAAATCAGGCCCTAATCTATGGATTTCATGACTGGGAATACAGATATGCATCTATTGGTCACAGATACCTTAAAAAAAAGTAGGGGTGTGGATCAGAAAATCAGTCAGTTCTGGTGTGACCACCATTTGCCTCACACACCTCCATTGCATTGAGTTGATCAGGCTGTTGATTGTGGCATGTTGAATGTTGTCCCACTCCTCTTCAATGGTTGTGTGAAGTTAATGGATATTGGCAGGAAATGGAACACGCTGTTGAACATGTCGATCCAGAGCATCCCAAACATGCTCAATGGGTGACATGATTGATGTGTATGCAGGCCATGGAAGGACTGGGAACATGAGGTGATGGCAGCGGATGAACGGCACAACAATGGGCCTCAAGATCTGTTCACGGTAACTCTGTGCATTCAAATTGCCATTGATTGTCCGTAGTTTATGCCTGCCCTTACCCACAGCCACAATGGGGCACTCTGTTCACAAAGTTGACATCAGGAAACCGCTCGCCCACACGACGCCATACATGTGGTCTGCAGTTGTGAGACCGGTTGGACATACTGCCAAATTCTCTAAAATGACTTTGGAGGCAGCTTATGGTAGATAAATTCATATTCAATTCTCTGGCAACAGCTCTGGTGGACATTCCTGCAGTCATCATGCCAATTGCACGCTCCTTCAAAACTTGAGACATCTGTGGCATTGTGTTGTGTGACAAAACTGCACATTTTAGAGTGGCCTTATATTGATCTCTCTCTATAAATTGATCTCTGGATGTGCTACGAAACCACTCTCTCCTGCTGCGTTACAATGTAAGGATTCCTGGCATATGCGATGTTAGTGGCTGTGACGCAGGGTTCAGCCAGGAGTTGGTGGACATTCGGAAGAGCGAATTAAATGGTAAGAGGGACATCCCAGCTTCAAGTGGTGTCAGATTTCATATCCTGATTCATACAGGCAGAAGAGCCATACTCCTGTGTCTGTGTGAATTGGGGCTACTGCTCAATGCAAGCCATTTCGATCCACGGTGTCCACAGATGGATTTATAAGCCGACCCGGTACCAGAACCATGCAGGTCCCCTAAACATGGGACTATACATCGAAGAAGTTTTTAATGAAACCTTCATAAACCGTTTATCACGATATCACACATCATAAACAACAAATATATTCTCCAAAATGCTATTCTAATAATTTGTGGCTTGTGATTGACTACCATGTGAGTGGAGTTGTAGTATACACATAGTTTACAAGTTATTGTTCCCATTCTTGTCCCAGAAGAGAAGAAAATTATAATTACAGTTTGTGTGTTGTTAAATTAATTTACTCAACATCAAAACATCAAAACTCAACATCAAAACAAATCACTTCTATGTTTGGATGAAATTAAAGAGCACCTCACAGTTTAAATGGGTACACTGTAATTCCCTAAAAGCATACATTGTTAAAAACCTATTTCGTGATTATGTTCTATAATTCAACGTTAGATGAAGCCCTTGAGAAACAGAATGAGCACTTCTGGAAGGAATCCATAATGCAATAAACGTATCTAATATAAAAACTTTATAAGATCATTTCAATGGCAAACTCAATGATTCTGTTTATCTTCTTACACTCTGTGGGATTTGTGGGAACATTCACCTTGCACTTCATTTCGTGTTTACTGGTGCGCAGAGGATGAAGAAAAAAAATAGTATTTAAAGGTAATATTTTAATCCATTTTTGATCAAAGACGAGTACAGATGGATACAGATGCTGACTGTTGAGGAGAATGTGCTTCTCTCAGATCAGTAAATAAAGCAGTGGGTGAGGAGAGGAGAGGAGAGGAGAGGAGAGGTCTCGACAGACATGGCTGGGGTCTGTCATAGACTGTCAGGTTAGAACAGGCTTAAACACTTCTGAGATCAGAGGCAATATTCATGTTTTCATGTTTACAGTATTTCAACAAACAGTATAAAACACATTTTACACTGTCCAGCATTGCTTCTGTAAAGAAACACTTAAATGTTAAATGTAACTGTAAAAGGACAAAACATGATACAGCGTACGTTATTCTAACATAATATAGGTGTGATTACAGAAATTGCATCGATTGAGTTCAGTCTCAGTCCATTCCCAGCCTCCATCTGCTTCTTTGTATGTGCTCATCGGTTAATATAATGACCTAACATAATACAAACACTATTTAGAAATACAGTGCATTCGGAAAGTATTCAGACCCCTTCCCTTTTTCCACATTTGGTTATTTTACAGCCTCATTCCAAAATGTATTAAATAGTTTTTTTCCCCCTCATCAATCTACAAACAATACCCCATAATGACAGAGCAAAAATAGGTTTTTAGAAAATGTTTCAAATGTATTGAAAATAAAAACTGAATTATCACATTTACATACATATTCAGACCCTTTACTCGGTACTTTGTTGAAGTTTCGAGTCTTCTTGGGTATAATGCTACAAGCTTGGCACACCTGTATTTGGGGAGTTTCTGCCATTCTTCCCTGCAGATCCTCTCAAGCTCTGTCAGGTTTTTTCAGGTCTCTCCAGAGATGTTCGATCGGGTTCAAGTCCAGACTCTGGCTGGGCCACTCAAGGACATTCAGAGACTTGTCCCGAAGCCACTGCTGCATTGTCTTGGCTGTGTCCTTAGGGTTATTGTCCTGTTAGAAGGTTCACCTTCGCCCCAGTCTGAGGTCCTGAGAGCTCTGCATCAGGTTTTCATCAAGGATCTCTCTTTCCCTCGATCCTGACTAGTGTCCCAGTCCTTGCTGCTGAAAAACATCCCCACAGCATGATGCTGCCACCACCATGCTTCACCTTAGTGATGGTGCCAGGTTTCTTCCAGATGTGACATTTGGCATTCAGGCCAAAGAGTTCAATCTTGGTTTCATCAGACCAGAGAATCTTGTTTCTCATGGTCTGAGAGTCCTTTAGGTGCCTTTTGGCAAACTCCAAGAGGGCCATCTTGTGCCTTTTACTGAGGAGTGGCTTCTGTCTGGCCACTCTACCGTAAAGGCCTGATTGTTAGAGTGCTGGTGAGATGGTTGTCCTTCTGAAAGGTTCTCCCATCTTCACAGAGGAACTCTAGAGCTCTGTCAGAGTGACCATCAGGTTCTTGGTCACCCCCCTGACCAAGGCTCTTCTCCCCCCATTTGCTCAGTTTGGCCAGCTCTAGGAAGAGTCTTGGTGTTTCCAAACTGCTTTGATTTAGGAATGATGGAGACCACTTGGGGTCCTTCAATGCTGCAGACATTTTTTGGTACCCTTCCCCAGTTCTGTGCCTCGACACAATCTTGTCTCGGAGCTCTACGGACAATTCCTTCGACATCATGGCTTGGTTTTTGCTCTGACATGCACTGTTAACTGTGGGATCTTATATAGACAAGTGTGTGCCTATCCAAATCATGCCCAATCAATTGAATTTACCACAAGTGGACTCCAATAAAGTTGTAGAAATATCTCAAGGATGATCAATGGATACAGGATCCACCTGAGCTCAATTTTGAGTGTCATAGCAAAGGGTCTGAATACTAATGTTAATAAGCTATTTCATTTTATACTTTTTTTTAAACGTCTAAAAACTTGTTTTTTTGCTTTGCCATTATGGGGAAAATTTGTATTTAATCAATTTTAGAATATGTCTGAATACTTTCCAAACTGTATATGCTAATTCAGCTGACACTTTTATCCAAAGCGACTTAGAGACATGTGTGCATAAATGTTTTATGTATGTTTGGTCCCCAGAATATATCCCACTATCCAGGCGTTACAAGCTCCATGCTCTACCAACTGAGCTACAGAGGACCATGCTCTACCAACTGATCTACAGAGGACCATGCTCTACCAACTGATCTACAGAGGACCGTGCTCTACCAACTGAGATACAGAGGACCGTGCTCTACCAACTGGTCTACAGAGGACCATGCTCTACCAACTGAGATACAGAGGACCATGCTCTACCAACTGAGATACAGAGGACCGTGCTCTACCAACTGGTCTACAGAGGACCATGCTCTACCAACTGAGCTACAGAGGACCGTGCTCTACTAACTGATCTACAGAGGACCATGCTCTTCCAACTGAGCTACAGAGGACCGTGCTCTACTAACTGATCTACAGAGGACCATGCTCTTCCAACTGAGCTACAGAGGACCGTGCTCTACTAACTGATCTACAGAGGACCGTGCTCTACTAACTGATCTACAGAGGACTGTGCTCTACCAACTGATCTACAGAGGACCGTGCTCTACCAACTGATCTACAGAGGACCATGCTCTACCAACTGATCTACAGAGGACCATGCTCTACCAACTGATCTACAGAGGACCATGCTCTACTAACTGAGCTACAGAGGACCATGCTCTACCAACTGATCTACAGAGGACCATGCTCTACTAACTGATCTACAGAGGACTGTGCTCTACTAACTGAACTACAGAGGACCATGCTCTATCAACTGATCTACAGAGGACCATGCTCTACCAACTGATCTACAGAGGACCATGCTCTACTAACTGAACTACAGAGGACCATGCTCTATCAACTGATCTACAGAGGACCATGCTCTACCAACTGATCTACAGAGGACCATGCTCTACTAACTGAACTACAGAGGACCATGCTCTACTAACTGATCTACAGAGGACCATGCTCTACCAACTGATCTACAGAGGACCATGCTCTACCAACTGATCTACAGAGGACCATACTCTACCAACTGATCTACAGAGGACCGTGCTCTACCACCTGAGATACAGAGGACCATGCTCTACTAACTGAGATACAGAGGACCATGCTCTACCAACTGGTCTACAGAGGACCATGTTCTACCAACTGAGATACAGAGGACCGTGCTGTACCAACTGGTCTACAGAGGACCATGCTCTACCAACTGATCTACAGAGGACCATGCTCTACCAACTGATCTACAGAGGACCATGCTCTACCAACTGATCTACAGAGGACCATACTCTACCAACTGATCTACAGAGGACCGTGCTCTACCACCTGAGATACAGAGGACCATGCTCTACTAACTGAGATACAGAGGACCATGCTCTACCAACTGGTCTACAGAGGACCATGTTCTACCAACTGAGATACAGAGGACCGTGCTGTACCAACTGGTCTACAGAGGACCATGCTCTACCAACTGAGATACAGAGGACCATGCTCTACCAACTGAGAAACAGAGGACCGTGCTCTACCAACTGGTCTACAGAGGACCATGCTCTACCAACTGAGCTACAGAGGACCGTGCTCTACCAACTGAGCTACAGAGGACCGTGCTCTACTAACTGATCTACAGAGGACTGTGCTCTACTAACTGAACTACAGAGGACCATGCTCTACCAACTGAGCTACAGAGGACCATGCTCTACTAACTGATCTACAGAGGACCATGCTCTTCCAACTGAGCTACAGAGGACCGTGCTCTACTAACTGATCTACAGAGTACCATGCTCTTCCAACTGAGCTACAGAGGACCGTGCTCTACTAACTGATCTACAGAGGACCGTGCTCTACTAACTGATCTACAGAGGACTGTGCTCTACCAACTGATCTACAGAGGACCATGCTCTACTAACTGATCTACAGAGGACTGTGCTCTACCAACTGAGCTACAGAGGACCGTGCTCTACCAACTGATCTACAGAGGACCGTGCTCTACTAACTGAGCTACAGAGGACCATGCTCTACCAACTGATCTACAGACGACCATGCTCTACTAACTGATCTACAGACGACCATGCTCTACTAACTGATCTACAGAGGACCATGCTCTACCAACTGAGCTACAGAGGACCGTGCTCTACCAACTGATCTACAGAGGACCGTGCTCTACTAACTGATCTACAGAGGACCATGCTCTACTAACTGAGCTACAGAGGACCATGCTGATGAGGGATACATGGAGGGATAGATGAAGGATACATTAAGGGATAGATGAGGGATACATTAAGGGATAGATGAGGGATACATTAAGGGATAGATGAGGGATACATTAAGGGATAGATGAGGGACAGATGGAGGGATAGATGAGGGATACATGGAGGGATAGATGAGGGATACATTAAGGGATAGATGAGGGATAAATGGAGGGATCGATGAGGGATACATGGAGGGATAGATGAGGGATAAATGGAGGGATCAATGAGGGATACATGGAGGGATAGATGCGGGATACATGGAGGGATAGATGAGGGATACATTAAGGGATAGATGAGGGATACATGGAGGGATAGATAAGGGATACATGGAAGAATAGATGAGGGATACATTCAGGGATAGATGAGGGATACATGGAGGGATAGATGAGGGATACATGGAGGGATACATGAGGGATACATGGAGGGATAGATGAGGGATACATTAAGGGATAGATGAGGGATACACTAAGGGATAGATGAGGGATACATGGAGGGATAGATGAGGGATACATGGAGGGATAGATGAGGGATACATTCAGGGATAGATGAGGGATACATGGAGGGATAGATGAGGGATACATGGAGGGATAGATGAGGGATAAATGGAGGGATCGATGAGGGATACATGGAGGGATAGATGAGGGATACATGGAGGGATAGATGAGGGATACATTAAGGGATAGATGAGGGATAGACAGATCTTTCATTGGTATCACGTCTGCTCCCACTCCCCCCCCCCCCCCCCCCCCAGTGCTCGAGGGCGCCAGGCTGCCCTGCATTACGCACTCCTGCCATCATCATTACGCACTCCTGCCACCATCATTATGCTCACCTGCCTTCCCTTGTAACGCGCATCAGCGATTAATTGGACTCACCTGGATTCAATTACCTGTTTTATTACCTCCCCTATTACCTCCCCTATATCTGTCTGCTCCATTCCCCGCCTCAGCATTGATTGTCATCTGTCTTTGTGTTACCCAATTCTGACGCTGTTCCTGTCCTGTTGCATGTCTGTTCCAAATTAAATGTCAACTCCCCGTACTTGCTTCTCTTCTCCAGCGTCGTTCCTTACAATTGGGGTGCTCAGTCTCAGATTGAAGCAATTCAGCAGTAGCAGGATTATCACCACGCTATTGGGTGATATTTTGGCAAGGGTTGGGGGTGGTACTGGTGTGCGTGCGTGCATACATTCGTGCATGTATGCGTGCGTGTGTGCGCACACGTGTGAGGTGGTGAGATTCTCATGGCATGCATAGAGGATTAGTCGCACAGAAAGGAGACTAGTCCCAGTGGGGAGGAAGTGGGGAGGATGTGAAGAGAGAGAGGGATGGAAAAAAAGAGAGGGAAGTGGAAAGGTAGAGCAGAGAGAGAGATGGGCCTAGCACTCGTTTGTTTATCAGAGCAGCAGAGGCTTGACCGAGCACATTTGTTATCAACTCTCTGCGCTGAAGCCCCTGTGTTAACAGAAGGTACAGGAAGGCTGAGCCCCGAAGCCTCTCTCAACTGGAGGACAACACATCAGTTTAGTATTAACCACATAGATCAGGCTATCTGGCTAGCACTAACCACATAGATCAGGCTATCACTAACCAAATAGATCAGGCTATCAGGCTAGCACTAACCACATAGATCAGGCTATCAGGCTATCACTAACCACAAAAATCAAACTATCAGGCTAGCACTAACCACATAGATCAGGGTATCAGGCTATCACTAATCACATAGATCAGGCTATCAAGCTAGCACTAACCACATATATCAGGCTAGCACTAACCACATATATCAGGCTAGTACTAACCACATATATCAGGCTAGTACTAACCACATATATCAGGCTAGTACTAACCACATATATCAGGCTAGTACTAACCACATATATCAGGCTGTACTAACCACATATATCAGGCTAGTACTAACCACATATATCAGGCTAGTACTAACCACATATATCAGGCTAGTACTAACCACATATATCAGGCTAGTACTAACCACATATATCAGGCTAGCACTAACCACATATATCAGGCTGTACTAACCACATATATCAGGCTAGTACTAACCACATATATCAGGCTAGTACTAACCACATATATCAGGCTAGTACTAACCACATATATCAGGCTAGTACTAACCACATATATCAGGCTAGTACTAACCACATATATCAGGCTAGTACTAACCACATATATCAGGCTAGTACTAACCACATATATCAGGCTAGCCGTAACTGCAGAGAGCAGGCTATAGCCCTTTTCCCAAAAGCTGCAAGCTAGACCTAAACGCACACTACCAAACAACAGATCAGGCTAGCCTTACCTACTAACTCATAGAGAAGGGTGATGAGGGGTGGGATGTATATTTTGTTTAGTCTTTTTCTCAGCTAATTTTCCACTCCAGAGTGTTGTCACCTTGTTTTTAATACTGTACCCTTTTTCAAACTCTGGATTGATTTTTACTGCTGTACATCCCAGGACAAATCACCACTGAGGTTGTCACCACAGACAGACAAGACGAGGAGGAATACATTTAGCATATTATTGACATGTTTCTTTCAAATGACGACCTTCATGAATCCACAGTTAGAAAATGTCTGTAGCAGGAAGACGGAAAGAAGAGGCTCCATTTGCAATTCCCTGTCCCTCTGCACAAAAACGTGTGGCGCCTGGTGAGATGCGAGGAACCCTCACTCTCAGTGGTGACATTTTACAGTAAAGATCTCAGGAGTCAGCCGGCCTGTCTGTTTTCAGTAGCCTTGAATATTACCAAAGCACTGGTGTTGGTGTATTGTCATTGGTATCCAATTGTCCTGACCATTTCTATATCTAATAATGTAGTCATGACCGCTGGAATGCTGGGTAAGTAAAGGACTGAGGACAGACAAACTGTCTGTGTCTGTGTTGTAGCCTGGTCCCAGATCTGTTTGTCACTGTCTTGTGGTCAATTGTTTGGCCAGACGGCTTAAACAGCTCTGGGATCAGGCCACCTATATGCCACAATACAGACATGAATATGTTTGGTAGGGGAATGACCATAGTAGTTGGCTCCAAAGTACAGACAGACTTGAGACCAGGCTACACAGTATAGGCCCACCTTGTCAGTCACAAGCTTTTAAAAACATGTCCCTACTAACTAAGCAGCTGGCTAGGGTAACATCCTGTATTTGTGTTTCGGCATGCTCAGATGGTCCCATGATGGGTTTCCTGGCTGTCAGCCCTCTAAGCCCTCCGCCCTCCACACGTGATGTGGAAAAAGGCCCCACTTTTAGCATAATGAAGTGTAGGAACCAATCACTGAGAGCTCAGATGGAATAGAGGGTGACACCTGGTATATTTCCTGCTTGGGGATGGAATAAAGGGTGACACCTGGTATATTTCCTACTTGGGGACGGAATAAAGGGTGACACCTGGTGTATTTCCTACTTGGGGACGAAATAAAGGGTGACACCTGGTATATTTCCTACTTGGGGATGAAATAAAGGGTGACACCTGGTATATTTCCTACTTGGGGAGAAGTCTAATGCGGTTTATGTTCACATCCAGTCTCATAACAGAGTAAATAGATACAGGTGGTGCTATCCAGACTCACTTTAACTCAGTAATTTACACAGACAGACACAAACACACATGCACAGAATGCCAGTATGCACGCATGAACACACACACATATTGTGAATTCTTCAGCCCACCTTCTCCTAATTTAGGACTTGCTAACTGAACAGACACACACACATATTGTGAATGCTTCAGCCCACCTTCTCCTAATTTAGGACTTGCTAACTGATTGATTCATGGAGATCTGTGATTTGCTCCCTGTTTTTCCTTGCCCCTTTATAACCTTTGTTTTCTTTGTTTGAGGTGCAGCCGCCCAGGGTAAGATGTAGGTGAGAGGGAAGCTAGGTTTGAAGCTGTAGCAGGGTTCCTATGAAGCCTTTGTTTGCAAAGAGAAGTATTGTTTTGATGGAATGATGACTTAAGTTAAAGTTGTGCTATGCTTTCCCTCCTTTCCCTGCTTTTTTGTTTGATTTAATTGTTGTTTGATTGTTTTGTGTTGTATCATCATGGTTTATTGAAGCTGAAATTGGAAGAGAAATGCATTTGTGAACCGTTACCTGCCTCTGGCTTCCTTTCATGTATTTCCACTCAAGCCCATTCTCAAAGAACCTGTGTGGCTGGCATATGTTATGAGTTATTCAGAGCTCCCTACGCGCTTGGTGTAAACCTTGGCTGGTGTAGTCAGATCTATGGTACTGAATTGAGTTTAGTCACAACCTCTCTCAGCCAGGGTGTGACATAGGTGAAGGTCTACTTCATACACATATGAACAAACACACACACAAGCACATACGCTAAAGAGATCACTTAGTTTGAAGTCGCAGTTAGACGTCCATCCAGGTCCCAAGAATGTTTAGAATTGCCTTCAAAACCAGCCGCTAGGGGCAACCGTGAGTGCTATTACCTTCAAGTAGGCTGGCGACTTGCTAGGACGGGGATGGCGAGGGTTGCTTCAATCAAAGTGCTGTTTTTCTGTTGTAATCCTTTCCAAACTTTAACCCTTAATGAATTCCTAAACTTAAACCTATTTTAGCCCTATCCCAAACCTGAACCCTTAATTTAACAAGATGTGAAACCACCAGTGTTTTTGGTTTCACTTTTGCGGAGTCAGGTAACGGTGTCTCAACTTAAACTTCAAAAGTCTACTTTTACCTTGACCTCACCCTTAGACATTTAGAGAAACATGGACAAACATCAAATTTGCAAGTCAAACTGTAATACATTGTCACATACACACAAACACACACACACACACACACGTACATAAGCAAACACTCACAGCGGTCCTTGCCTCTATCTCCACACATACAAACATGCACACAGTGGGCTAACTCAGAGAGGTGTTTTTCCGTTAACTGCACCCATGGGTAGGTCGGGGTCCAAGACATAATAGTGACATGCCTCAACAAGGGGAAAATGAATGGGACATCTGTCCTAGGGTGCCATGCTTTTGCACAAAGGCTCAGCTTTTGTCTGACTCCTCTCTTTCTCTCCTCTCTCTCTCTCTCTCTCTCTCTCTCTCTCGGCGCCTCCATACACCTGCTGCCAAGGCTGCTCTCCTCTCCAGACTGGCAGGGGGACAGCTCAGTCCCTCCAGTAGAGCTGTCAATCAAAGCACCAGGGGACCTGGACACATATGCACGCACGCACACACACACACACCTTTCCATGGCCCTGAAATTCACTGGAGGGTATTTAGCCCCCCTCTCTCATTTCCTGGCTGACATTGGTGTTATTTCTCTCAGTGGGCTTTATTAGGTCATTTTGGCAATAGGGTTAATACTGGTGTGTGCATGCGTGTGTGTGTAAGAGTTTGTGTGTGTGGGGCCTTCTAAAGCATTTTTACAGCTATAGTACATTTGCTTGCAGGCCTTTTCAGCTGTGAGTGATTCCTTGTAAGGATAAAATGATGCAGGACAATTTTTCACCCTGTTAGGTAATGAGTGAGAAATACTCTGGGATTGATTACCGGGCAGTAGGAGGCCTCAGTGACATTTACGAGTGAGAGAGATTGAGAGAAAGAGAGAGAGAGAGAGAGAGAGAGAGAGAGAGAGAGAGGAGAGAGAGAGAGAGAGAGAGAGAGAGAGAGAGAGAGAGAGAGAGAGAGATTGTGGTGCTATAGAAAAGCCCACGGTAGTGTCACTCATTCCAGCAGTGCATGATGACGTGTCTCCCCTAAAGGCATGGGCAGACCGCTAGGTCTTTCGAGCATCTGCCGGCCAAGAGTACTAAAAGTAGCACCTCTGAACAGAGCGCTGCCGTAATTTGCAAACCGAGCACAAATTCCATCCGTCAGTTGCCCACCGGTGGAGGGTCCATAACGCTGCACCGTCAGCAAGCGAAAGAACAGGGAACGAACAGCCCCCTACTGTGCAGACCAACAATCTGTCTGGTGAGTTTTCTCCTTTAAAGAACCAACACAAACACACTGTATCAGCCTGCCTTCCTCCCTTCTCTCTACCCCTAAAGCTACCCACATTAACATACAGCCAGGTCATTTAAATCTAACAAACAGCTCATGGAACTCATGAAACGCAGCTTACCTTTTATTCCCCTGCCTCCCTAGCCTCTCCACAGAAGTGTGCCATGCTCTATTTCCAGCTTCAGTGAGAACGAAGAAAGATAGAGGGAGAAAATTGGAAGTTGGGTTTGAAATGCAGACAGGGCCCGGGCTTTCTGCTTGACGGCCTGTGACATCTCTCCACCACTCCGCTCCGCGCTGTGGCCCTGCAGTGTGTGTGTGTGTGTGTCGCCATACTCTGCATGACAGAATACCTGCTCGTAATAGAACCCGCCAGAGAAGGATAATTACATTCCCTTCTTCTTTCTCTCATTCCTGTCACCCCACCATCATGGATAAATCCTAAATAAAATAAAAACACACGCACACACAACTACACACACACGCTTATGCACACACACACACACTACACTGTCTATATGGCTGTCTGTCAGTATATCAGGGACAGCATTGCGTCTCTCCCATTCTGGCTGTCACCATCTACTGGCGGTGGTTTCAGTTCCAGGTTAACGTCTGACATCATGCATATTAATACCGGTGCTTGGAACTCCCAGGAGCGCCAGCGAGCCTGTGGCAAAGTGAGTGACATGACAGCAATACGGAGATGAGAGGGATACAGCAGGGGAAAAGGGCAGAGTGTCACAACGGTTACCAGAGAGAAAGGTGAACATGTAACTGGAGGGCAGTGACGGAAAAAACGATGAGGCTGATGATTCTACCACTTCATGACATGTTATGTATCCATATTGGGCTGGTAGTTTCTGTGCCATCTTTCTCAACACACAGAGAGAGAGAGAGAGAGAGAGAGAGAGAGAGAGAGAGAGAGAGAGAGAGAGAGAGAGAGAGAGAGAGAGAGAGAGAGAGAGAGAGAGAGAGAGAGAGAGAGAGAGAGAGAGAGAGAGAGAGATTAGTTTTATCACTCCCGTCATAGATAATGAAGCCCTCTGGTCTTCTAGTCTTTGATCCTCTGTTCAGAGTGGTAGTTATCTATCAGAGTGGAGTGCAGCAGAGCACCAGGCTCCAAACAGAGAACCAGGGTTGGGGGCTTCAACACAGTGGTCAGACCCACCACAGGGCTCTCTTATGTGGGCGAGAAGAGGGGGTGAACACGGACCTCCTCCACAGACCTCCCGGGGGGGCCTCTCCTACCTTTCAGTAGCTGTGTGTGTGTGTGTGTGTGTGTGTGTGTGTGTGTGTGTGTGTGTGTGTGTGTGTGTGTGTGTGTGTGTGTGTGTGTGTGTGTGTGTGTGTGTGGTGTGTGTGGTGTGTGTGTGTGTACGTATGTGTGTGTGTACGTTTGTGTGTCATGGACCTCCAGTAGCCATGGCAAAGGGGATTTAAATTTGCACTGGTCGAGGAAGGCAAGATGGCCGCCTGCCCAGGACTCAATAGCAAGAGCCTATTCTGACTTCTTTTTTGATAAAGTTTAAAATGCATTTTTTTCTTATGCTGTATTTATTTCCTCTGTCTTGAATTTAGAAAGTCATTGAATTCTGGTAATTATCCTCAATAGGTGATATTCTTTTAGTAGGCCACTACATCTGTATATACACAGGGCCTTCAGAAAGTATTCCGACCACTTGACGTTTTCCACATTTTGTGACGTTACAGCCTTATTCTAAAACTGATTAAATTGATTTGTTCCTCATCAATCTACACACAATGCCCCATAATGACAAAGCAAAAAATGTTTTTTATACATTTTTGCAAATGTATAAACAACAAAAAACTGAAATATGACATTTACATAAGTATTCAGACCCTTTTACTCGTACTTTGTGGAAGCACCTTTGGCAGCGATTACAGCCTTGATTCTTCTTGGCTATTACACTACAAGCTTGGCACACCTGTATTTAAGGAGTTTCTCCCATTCTTCTCTGCAGATCCTCTCTAGCTCTGTCAGGTTGGAATGGGAGCGTCGCTACACAGATATTTTCAGGTCTCTCCAGAGATGTTAGATCGTGTTCAAGTCCGAGCTCTGGCTGGGCCACTCAAGGACATTCAGAGACTTGTCCCGAAGCCACTCTTGCATTGTCTTGGCTGTGTGCTTAGGGTTGTTGTCCTGTTGGAAGGTGAACCTTTACCCCAGTCTGAGGTCCAGAGCACTCTGGAGCAGGTTTTCATCAAGGATCTCTCTGTACTTTGCTCCGTTCATCTTTCCCTCGATCCTGACTAGTCTCCTAGTCCCTGCCTTTGGAAAAACATCCCCACAGCATGATGCTGCCCACCACCATGCTTCACCGTAGGGATGGTGCCAGGTTTCCTCCAGACGTGACACTTGGCATTCAGGTCAAAGAGTTCAATCTTGGTTTCATCAGACCAGAGAATCTTGTTTCTCATGGTCTAAGAGTCTTTAGGTGCCTTTTGGCAAACTCCAAGCAGGCTGTCATGTGCCTTTTACTGAGGATTGGCTTCCATCTGGCCACTCTACCATAAAGGCCTGACTGGTGGAGTGCTTGCACAGATGGTTGTCCTTCTGGAAGTTTCTCCCATCTCCACAGAGGAACTCTGGAGCTCTGTCAGAGTGACCATCGGGTTCTTGGTCACCTTCCTGACCTAGGCCCTTCTCCCCCAATTGCTCAGTTTGGCCAGGCGGCCAGCACTAGGATGAGTCTTGGTGTTTCCAAACTTCTTCCATTTAGGAATGATGGAGACCACTGTGTTCTTGGGGACCTTCAATGCTGCAGACATTTTTTGGTACCCTTCCCCAGTTCTGTGCCTCAACAAAATCCTGTCTCGGAGCTCTTCGACAATTCCTTCAACCTCATGGCTTGGTTTTTGCTCTGACATGCACTGTCAACTGTAGGACCTTATAAACAGGTATGTGCCTTTCCAAATCATGCCCAATCAATTGAATGTGGACTCCAATAAAGTTGTAGAAACATCTCAAGGATGATCAATAGAAAAATGATGGACCTGAGCTCAATTTTCGAATTTCATAGGGTCTGAATACTTCTGTAAATAAGGTATTTCCGTTTTTTGTATTTAATAAATTTACAAACATTTCAAAAAATCTGTTTTCACTTTGTCATTATGGGGTATTGTGTGTAGATTGATGAGGAAAAAAAATGTATTTGATCAATTTTAGAATAAGGCTGTAACCCCAACAAACGGTTGAAAAAGTCAAGGGGTCTGAATACTTTCTGAATGCACTGTACAGTAGTTAAAGACAAAGTTATATATGCGGGGAAGACGAGGTGACAAAACCTACTTTTTCCTCTAAGAGGACTGCAGACAGAGTAACAGTTCATGACTTTTGCGTAGTCTACTGTAGATTACAACTGTCAGACTTTTCAAACCTAATTCAGTGTGTTTATTCCAACCTAAACAATGAGAAGATTACATTTGATATTATTGTAATATTGTAATAATATAACGGATGAGCTGAGATGTAATCCCAAGTTTAATCAACCCTCTCTGGGAGCTTATATGACCTTTATATTAAAAAGGATAGCAATAATATGTTTCCCAAAAATAGGCGGTCAAACTCTTCTAAACATGAGTTGGCAGAAGGATGAGGATGAGGGATGTTTAAATTCATTTCCACTCCTCTGACCACGAAGCTGTTTGTTGTTGTGTTGACGTACTTTCTTTTTAGATAAAGCTTTAAGAAAAATAAACTGTATGAAAAAGAAAACAAACATTTTGGGAGGGGTTATTTTGTTTTTCTCCCTAAACTTAATTATATTTCCTCAACGCCTCAGTGGGGTTTTCAAGAGCAGCTATCTGTAATATGTAATATTTCATATTTATGAAGCATTTGCATAATACAGATAAGGTATTCAATTAACCAAACACATAAAATAGTCCATGCTATTAAATATTAATCATTCAGCATATTGCTTTGATTTCTAACTACTTTATTACTGATCTAGTGTTGTAAGTAAAGTTATTTTCTTCTCCCCTCCTTTTCTTGCCTATGAAGTGTTTACCAAAGCACTTCATGACAGGCCGTAAAATGAAATAAAACCTTCAAGGTATCAGAAGCAGAACAGCACCGTTAGCACCAGGCATGTCCAGCCCAACAACAGGGTAGGTAGATGTCTCCATCTCTCACTCTGTTCCCCTTATCTCTCTCTCTGTTTCCCATCTTGCTCTCTCTCTGTTCCCCATCTCCTTCTCTCTCTCTTTGTTCCCATCTCTCTCTCTCTCTTTGTTCCCATCTCCCTCTCTCTGTTCCCACTCTCTCTCTCTTTCTCTCTGTCCACCCCTCTGTCTTGTGGTGGCTAATTTCTGCATTACCAAATGAGGAGAGTTTACACAATTCACACACCAGTCAGAGTTATACTTAAAACGACATCTTTAATAATAAATGCTTTTGCAAAAGCACTTGACCTTCAATGAACCATTGAAAAGTGATTACACAAAAGTACAAAGATCTTTTATACCCAAGACCCACCCCTCTCAACGTACATGACGAACCACAGATCTTAGGAACTGTTCACAAAGGGACCTTATACTTAAGAAAGGGAGTATCCCTTAACCAGATAACATTCGCTATAAATTATCGTTCAGTTTGGTCCCTATGACGAGGTTCTAATCTCGTTCCTGGTACTTCATAGTACAAAAAACACCAACTCATCCAATGGCATAAATCAATTGACAACTCTAGATACTCCCATCTCAAGTAAACCCCCTCTTGACTCCACTCCTGGACAAGCTCACTGTGGGGAGTGACTTGCACACAGACATTGTGGAGACAAATAATTGGTTCCTCATTAATCACGCCATCTCTTCACATGGTTTAAGAATAGGTAAAGACACATTCACATATGAAGACAATGTTTCATTTTGTCCTCCTCTCTGTCTGATATTCTGCATAGCAACAAAGATATGTCAATGACAAGTCTGACCTCTCCCCTCTCTGGGCCCGAAAGTGACTGAGCCCCAGCTAAGGGAAAAGTGCAACTGAAAGACACCAGAGTCCAAAAGATACATTCTAATGACAAGTATCTCACATAAGCATATTATGCTAATAAAACATCTTAATTATGTTACCCAACTAATTCTGATTCATCCGCCAGTCTCTCTCTCTCTTTCTCTGTTCCCCAATCGCTCTCTCTGTTCCCCACCACTCTCTCTCTCTCTGTGTTCCCCTTCTCTCTCTGTTCCCCCCCCTCTCTCTGTGTGTGTGTTTCCCCTCTCTCTCTCTTTGCATTCCCCCCTCTCTCTCTCTCTCTGTTCCCCCTCTCTCTCTGTTCCCCCTACCTCTCTCTCTGTTCCCCTCTCTCTCTGTTCCCTCTCATCTCTGTTCCCCTCTCTCATCTCTGTTCCCCTCTCTCTTCTCTGTTCCTCCCCCCTCTCTCTGTGTGTGTGTTTCCCCTCTCTCTCTCTTTGTGGTCCCCCCTCTCTCTCATGTGTGTTCCCCTCTCTCTCTTTGTGTTCCCCCCTCTCTCTCTTTGTGTTCCCCCCTCTCTCTTTGTGTTCCCCCTCTCTCTCTTTGTGTTCCCCCCTCTCTCTGTGTTGTGTGTGTTCCCCCCTCTCTCTCTTTGTGTTCCCCCTCTCTCTCTTTGTGTTCCCCCTATCTCTCTCTCTGTTCCCCTCTTTCTCTGTTCCCTCTCATCTTTGTTGCCCTATCTCATCTCTGTTCTCCTCTCTCTTCCCTGTCCCCCCCCCTCTCTCTCTCTCTCTCTCTCTCTGTGTGTGTGTGTGTGTTCCCCCTCTCTCTCCTTGTGTTCCCCCTCTCTCTCTCTCTCTCTGTGTTCCCCCCTCTCTCTGTTCTGTTGTGTTCCCACCTCTCTTTCTCTCTTTGTGTTCCCCCCTCTCGTCTCTTTGTGTTACCCCCCTCTCTCTCTTTGTGTTCCCCCCCCTCTCTCTCTTTGTGTTCCCCCCTCTCTCTCTTTGTGTTCCCCCCTCTCTCTCTTTGTGTTACCCCCTTCTCTCTCTTTGTGTTCCCCCCTCTCTCTCTTTGTGTTCCCCTCTCTCTCTTTGTGTTCCCCCTCTCTCTCTTTGTGTTCCCCCCACTCTCTCTCTGTGTGTTCCCCCTCTCTCTCTTTGTGTTCCCCCTCACCTCTCCTTTGTGTTCCCCCCCTCTCTCTCTCTCTCTCTCTTTGTGTTCCCCTCTCTCTCTCTTTGTGTTCCCCGCCCCTCTGTGTGTGTGTGTACCCCTCTCTCTCTCTCTTTGTGATCCCCCTCTCCCTCTGTGTGTGTGTTCCCCCTCTCTCTCTCTGTTCCCCCCTCTCTCTCTACGTGTCTCTCTGTTCTCTCTGTTCTCTCTGTTCTCTCTGTTCTCTCTCTCTCTGTGTGTGTTCCCCCTCTCTCTCGTTGTGTTCTCCCCCTCTCTCTCTGTGTTCCCCCCTCTCTCTCTGTGTTCCCCCTCTCTCTCTCTGTGTGTTCCCCCCTCTCTCTCTCTCTCTCTCTCTTTGTGTTCCCCCTCTCTCTGTGTGTGTGTGTTCCCCCCTCTCTCTCTGTGTGTTCCCCCCTCTCTCTCTCTCTGTTCCCCCCTCTCTCTCTCTACATGTCTCTCTGTTCTCTTTCTCTCTCCGTACCCCCTCTCGTTCTCTCTGTAACCCCTTTCTCTCTCTCTCTGTCCCTCTCTCTCTGTGTGTTCCTCCCTCTTTCTCTGTTCTCCCTCTCTCTCTGTTCCCTCTCTCTCTGTCTCCCCTCTCTCTCTCACTCTCTCTGTCTCCCTCTCTGTTCAACTCTCTCTCTGTTCCCCCTCTCTCTCTGTGTGTGTGTGTGTTCCCCCTCTCTCTCTCTGTGTTCTCCCTCTCTCTCTCTCTGTTCCCCCTCTCTCTCTCTACGTGTCTCTCTGTTCTCTTTCTCTCTCCGTACCCCCTCTCGTTCTCTCTGTAACCCCTCTCTCTCTCGCTCTGTCCGCACCTCTTTCTCTCTCTCTCTGTCCCCCTCTCTCTCTGTGTGTTCCTCCCTCTTTCTCTGTTCTCCCTCTCTCTCTGTTCCCTCTCTCTGTTCCCCCTCTCTCTTTCACTCTCTCTGTCTCCCTCTCTGTTCCCCTCTCTCTCTGTTCCCCCTCTCTCTCTCTCTGCTCCCCCTCTCTCTTTCTCTCTGTTCCCCCATCTCGCTCTCTCTCTCTTTGTTCCCCATCTCTCTCTCACTCTCTGTTCCCCCAGCTCTCTCTTTCTCTCTGTCCCCCCTCTCTCTCTCTCTCTCTCTCTCTCTCTCTCTCTCTCTCTCTCTCTCTCTCTCTCTCTGTGTGTTCCCCTTCCTAATCTCTGTTCTTCCTCTCTCTGTTCCCTCTCTCTCTGTCCCCCCACCCTCTCTCTCTCTCTGTTCCCCCCTGTCTCTCTGTTCCCCCATCTCTCTCTCTGTTCCCCGCTCTCTCTGTCCCCCCTCTTTCTCTCTGTCCCCTCTCTCTCTCTCTCTCTCTCTCTGTGTGTTCCCCATCTCTATGCCTCTCTCTATATGTTCCGCCTCTCCCTCTCAGTTCCCCTCTCTCTGTTCCCTCTCTCTCTCTCTGTTCCCCCTCTCTCTCTCTGTTCCCCCCTCTCTCTCTCTGTTCCCCCTCTCTCTCTCTCTCTGTTCCCCCCTCTCTCTCTCTCACTCTCTGTTCCCCCTCTCTCTCACTGTCTCTGTCGCCCTCTCTCTCTCCGTACCCCCTCTCAATTCAATTCAATTCAATTCGCTTTTCAATTCGCCTCTCTCACTCTTTGTCCCCCCTCTCTCGCTGTCCCCCCGTCTCTCTCTGTGTGTTCCCTCCCTCTTTCTCTGTTCTCCCTCTCTCTCTGTTTCCTCTCTCTCTGATCCCCCTCTTTCTCTCTGGTCTCTCTCTCTCTCTCTCTCTCTGTCCCCCTTCTCTCTCTCTCTCTCTCTGTTCCCCATCTCTCTCTCTTGCTCTCTCTCTTTGTCCCACCTCTCTCTCGCTGTCCCCCCTGCCTCTCTCTGTGTGTTCCCTCCTCTTTCTCTGTTCCCCTCTCTCTCTCTCTGTTCCCCCTCTATCTCTCTCTCTCTATTCCACCCTCTCTCTCTGTTCCACCCTCTCTCTTTCTTCTCCTTTCTCTCCCCCTCTCGCTCTGTATTCCCCCTCTCTCCCTCTCTCTCTCTCTCTCCCTCTCTCTCTTTCTCTGTTCCCCCTGTCTCTCTCTCTGCCCCCACTCTTTCTCTGTTCCCTCTCTCTCTCTGTTCCCCCTCTCTCTCTTTCTGTCCCCCCCTCTCTGTTCCCCATCTCTCTCTCTATCTGTTCCCCATCTCTCTCTGTTCCCCATCTCTCTCTCTTTTTGTTCCCAATCTTGCTCTCTCTTTCTGTTCCCCCTCTCTCTGTTCCCCCTCTCTCTCTCACTCTCTTTCTCTCTGTGTTCCCCCTCTCCCTCTCTCTGTCCCACCCTCTCTGTGTTCCCCATTTATTTCTCTGTTCCCCCTCTCTCTCTGTTCCCCCTCTCTCCCTGTTCCCCCTCTCTCTCTGTCCCCTCTCTCTCTCCCTCTGTTCCCTCTCTCTCTCTCTGTGTGTGTGTTCCCCATCTCTCTCACTTTGTGTTCCCCCCTCTCTCTCTCTCTCTCTGTTCCCCCCTCTCTCTCTCCCCCTTTCTCTCTCTCTCTCTCTGTTCCCAACCTCTCCCTCTCTCTGTCTCCCCCTCTCTCTGTGTTCCCCATTTATCTCTCTGTTCCCCCTCTCCATCTGTTCCCTCTCTCTCTCTGTGTGTTCCCCGTCTCTCTCACTTTGTGTTCCCCCTTTCTCTCTGTTCCCCCTTCTCACTCTCCCCCTCTTTCTCTCTCAATTCAATTAAATTCAATTTAATTCGCTTTATTGGCATGACGTAACAATGTACATATTGCCAAAGCTTATTTTGGATATTTACAATATAAAAATAAATAAAATGAGAATCAAAATTGTCAGTGGGACAACAGTAACAACAATAACCAAGGGTCAAAATAACCATACATTCAACAATAACAATAAGCATACAGTACATGTGCAGGTTGATTGGTCTGTCAGACACTGTCCCTCAACTTATGGCAGGCAGCAATGTAGTACGCTGCCAACCTACAGCTCTCTGCGTCCTCCCCCAACAGGACGGGTAGCCTATCCTCATCAGAGAGGTCTTTGAAACCTTGAATAAGGGTTTCAAATTTGGGAAAATGACACAAATAATTGTTTTATATTTTTGACATTTTGTCAGGAAATGCAGCTCCGTCTTAGGTTCTGCTGTTGTGCAGTGGTTGCACAGCCTTTCCTCTACAGGGAGCCAGGTTTTCCTGTGTCTACCCCTTCTCAATGGCAAGGCTGTGCTCACTGAGCCTGTACTTTGTCCAAGGTTTTTCTAAGGTTTTGATCAGTAACCATGGTCAAATATTTAGCCACGGTGTACTGTCCGATTTAGGGCCAGATAGCACTGCATTTTGTTTTGTGTTTGTGCTTGTGTTTCCCAATAAGCAATGTAGTTTTGTTTTGACTGTGTTGTAATTTGGTTTATTCTGATTGATTGGATGTTCTGGTCCTGAGGCTTCAGTGTGTTAGTAGAACAGGTTGGATGAGGGGACTCTTTGCATTGCAGGGTTTGGTAATGATATGAGAGGGGGTCACTGTATTTGAGATGTTTCCCAAAACTTAATTGCTCTTTTTTGAGTTTTTTATTATTAGTGCATATTGGCCTAATTCTGCCCTGCATGTATTGTTTGTAGATTTCCTCTGGACATGTAGGAGAATCTTACAGAACTCTGCATGCAGGGTTTCAATGGGGTGTTTTGTCCCATTTGATGAAATCTTGTTTTGCAAGTGGACCCCACACCTCACTGCCATAAAGTGCAATTGGTTCAATGACACATTCAATTAGTTTTAGCCAAATTTAAATAGGTATTTCAATTTGAATTTGCTTTTTAATGGCTTAGAATGCCCTGCGTGCTTTCTCTCTCAGTTCATTCACTGCCTTTAAGGTGTCCAGTTGAGCTTATTTTTAAACCTAAGTAATTGTAGTGTGTACAGTACTCTATATACACTGCTCAAAAAAATAAAGGGAACACTTAAACAACACATCCTAGATCTGAATGAAAGAAATAATCTTATTAAATACTTTTTTCTTTACATAGTTGAATGTGCTGACAACAAAATCGCACAAAAATAATCAATGGAAATCCAATTTATCAACCCATGGAGGTCTGGATTTGGAGTCACACTCAAAATTAAAGTGGAAAACCACACTCCAGGCTGATCCAACTTTGATGTAATGTCCTTAAAACAAGTCAAAATGAGGCTCAGTAGTGTGTGTGGCCTCCACGTCCCTGTATGACCTCCCTACAACGCCTGGGCATGCTCCTGATGAGGTGGCGGATAGTCTCCTGAGGGATCTCCTCCCAGACCTGGACTAAAGCATCCGCCAACTCCTGGACAGTCTGTGGTGCAACGAGTCTGTTGGTGGATGGAGCGAGACATGAGTTCCCAGATGTGCTCAATTGGATTCAGGTCTGGGGAACGGGCGGGCCAGTCCATAGTATCAATGCCTTCCTCTTGCAGGAACTGCTGACACACTCCAGCCACATGAGGTCTAGCATTGTCTTGCATTAGGAGGAACCCAGGGCCATCCACACCAGCATATGGTCTCACAAGGGGTCTGAGGATCTCATCTCGGTACCTAATGGCAGTCAGGCTACCTCTGGCAAGCACATGGAGGGCTGTGCGGCCCCCCAAAGAAATGCCACCCCACACCATGACTGACCCACCGCCAAACCGGTCATGCTGGAGGATGTTGCAGGCAGCAGAAATGTTCTCCACGGCGTCTCCAGACTCTGTCACGTCTGTCACATGTGCTCAGTGTGAACCTGCTTTCACCTGTGAAGAGCACAGGGCGCCAGTGGCGAATTTGCCAATCTTGGTGTTCTCTGGCAAATGCCAAACGTCCTTTACGGTGTTGGGCTGTAAGCACAACCCCCACCTGTGGACGTCGGGCCCTCATACCACCCTCATGGAGTCTGTTTCTGACCGTTTTGAGCAGACACATGCACATTTGTGGCCTGCTGGAGGTCATTTTGCAGGGCTCTGGCAGTGCTCCTCCTGCTCCTCCTTGCACAAAGGTGGAGGTAGCGGTCCTGCTGCTGGGTTGTTGCCCTCCTACGGCCTCCTCCACTTCTCCTGATGTACTGGCCTGTGTCCTGGTAGTGCCTCCATGCTCTGGACACTACGCTGACAGACACAGCAAACCTTCTTGCCACAGCTCGCATTGATGTGCCATCCTGGATGAGCTGCACTACCTGAGCCACTTGTGTGGGTTGTAGACTCCGTCTCATGCTACCACTAGAGTGAAAGCACCGCCAGCATTCAAAAGTGACCAAAACATCAGCCAGGAAGCATAGGAACTGAGAAGTGGTCTGTGCTCTCCACCTGCAGAACCACTCCTTTATTGGGGGTGTCTTGCTTATTGCCTATAATTTCCACCTGTTGTCTATTCCATTTGCACAACAGCATGTGAAATTTATTGTCAATCAGTGTTGCTTCCTAAGTGGACAGTTTGATTTCACAGAAGTGTGATTGACTTGGAGTTACATTGTGTTGTTTAAGTGTTACCTTTATTTTTTTGAGCAGTATATTTTGTACCAATTGAGAACTTTGGTCTAATTCCCTGAGATCTGGATCTTCTCTGGAAAATCATTATTTTAGTCTTTTTGGGGTTTACTGCCAGGGCCCAGGTCTGGCAGTACTGCTCTATGCAGGTCCAGGCTCTGCTGTTGGCCATGTGCTGTGGGTGACAGCAGGCATAGGTCATCTGCGAAGAGTAGGCATTTAACTTCTGAATTGTGGAGACTAACACCAGGGGCTGAGGATTTTTCTAGAATAGTGGCCAATTCGTTGATGTAAATATTGAAGAGTGCAGGGCTCAGATTGCAACCCTGACAAAGGCCCCGCCCCTGGTTAAAGAATTCAGTTATTTTCTTACCAATTTTAATGCTATTATACATTATATTATTGCCCGTATACATTGATTTAATTATGTCATTATGTTATTATGTTTTACCCCTACACCACTTTCAATAACTTTGTAGAACAGAATCAAATGCTTTTTGGAAGTCGATAAAGCAAGCGTATATTTTGGTATTATTTTGGTGGAAATGTTTATCTATCAGGGTGTGTAGGGTGTAAATATGATCAGTTGTGCGATGTTTTGGTATAAATCCAATTTGGCTTTTACTCAAGTGATTGTGCTTATTAAGGAAGTTTAGAACTCTAACATTTATAATACTACAGAAAACCTTCCCCAGGTTACTGTTCACACAAATGCCTCTGTAATTGTAAAAAAAAGAAAAAAAAGAAATGCATGAAATCTCCCATTCTCTCTCTGTTCCCTCTCTCTGTTCCCCACTCTCTCGCTCTCTCTGTTCCCCCTCTCTCTCTGTTCCCATTCTCTCTCTGTTCCCTCTCTCTCTGTTCCCCCACTCTCTCGCTCTCTCTGTTCCCCCTCTCTCTCTGTTCCCATTCTCTCTCTGTTCCCTCTCTCTCTGTTCTCCCACTCTCTCGCTCTCTCTGTTCCCCCTCTTTCTCTGTTCCCCCTCTCTCTCTGTTCCCCCCTCTCTCTCTCTCTCTGTTCCCCCTCTTTCTCTCTCTTTCGCTCTGTGTTCCCCCATCTCTCTCTTTGTGTTCCCCCTCTCTCTCTCTGTTCACCCTTCTCTCTCTCTCCCCCCCTTTCTCTCTCTGTGTCCCCCCCTCTCTCTCTCTCTGTTTCCCCCCCCCTCTCTCTCTCTTTCTGTGTCACCCCTCTCTCTCTTTGAGTTCCCCCTCTCTCTCTCTCTCTCTCTCTCTCTCACTCTCTCTCTCTGTTCCCCCCTCTCTCTCTCTCTCTCTTTCTCTCTCTCTCTCTTGCCCCTCTCTCTCTCTCTCCTCCACCCCCCCTCTCTCTCTGTGTCCCCTCTCTCTCTCTCTGTTCCCCCTCTCTCTCTCTGTCTCTCTCTGTTCCCCCTCTCTCTTGCACTCTCTGTTCCCCTCTCTCTCTGTCCCCTCTCTCTCTGTTCCCCCGCTCTCTCTCTGTTCCCCCTCTCTCTCTCTGTCTCTCTGTTCCCCCTCTCTCTTGCACTCTCTGTTCCCCCCTCTCTCTCTGTCCCCTCTCTCTCTGTTTCCCCTTCTCTCTCTCCCCCCCTCTCTCTCTCTGTGTGTTCCCCCTCGCTGTCTCTCTCTGTACCCCCCACTCTCTTTCTGTGTTCCCCCTCTCTTTCTCTCTCTCCTCCCCTTCTCTCTTTCTCTCACTCTGTTCCCCCCTTTCTCTCTCTGTACCCCATCTCTCTCACTCTTTTGTTCACCATCTCTCCCTCTCTCTGTTCCTCCAGCTCTTTCTCTCTCACTCCCACCTCTCTTTCTTTCTGTTCCCCTTGTCTCTCGCTCTCTCTGTTCCCCCCCTCTCTCTCTCTCTCATTCTATTCCCCCTCTCTCTCTGTTCCCTCTCTCTCTGTTCCCCCTCTCTCTCTGTCTCTCTGTCCCCACTCTCTCTCTGTTCTCCCTCTCTCTCTGTTCCTCTTCTCTCTCACTCTCTCTGTTCCCCCCTCTCTCTTGCTCTCTCTCTGTTCCACCTTTCTCTCTCTGTTCCCCCCTCTCTCTCACACAATCTATCTGTGATCAACCTCTCTCTCTCTCTCTCTCTCTCTCTCTCTCTCTCTCTCTCTCTCTCTCTCTCTCTCTCTCTCTCTCTCTCTCTCTCTCTCTCTCTCTCTCTCTCTCTCCTCTCTCTCTGCTGTGTGTTCCCCCTTCTCTCTTTCTCTCTCACCCCTCTCTCGCTGTGTGCTCCCCTCTCTCTCTCTCTCTCTCTCTCTGTTCCCCCTCTCTCTCTGTTTCCCCTGTCTCTCTGTTCCCCTCTCTCTCTCTCTCTCTCTCTCTCTCTGTTCCCCCTCTCTCTCTGTTTCCCCTGTCTCTCTGTTCCCCTCTCTCTCTCTCTCTCTCTCTGTGTGTCTCTCTGTTCCCCTCTCTCTCTGTGTGTTCCCCTCTCCCTGTTCCACCTCTCTCTTGTTCCCTCTCTCTGTTCCCCCTCTCTCTCTGTTCCTCTTCTCTCTCACTCTCTCTGTTCCCCCCTCTCTCTCTATCTCTCTCTGTTCCACATTTCTCTCTCTGTTCCCCCCTCTCTCTCACACAATCTATCTGTGATCAACCTCTCTCTCTTCCTGTGTCCCCACTCTCTCTCTCTCTCTCTCTCTCTCTCTCTCTGTTCCCCCCTCTCTCTCTGTTTCCCCTGTCTCTCTGTTCCCCTCTCTCTCTCTCTCTCTGTCTCTCTGTTCCCCTGTCTCTCTCTGGGTTTTCCTCTCCCTCTTCCACCTCTCTCTGTTCCCTCTCTCTGTTCCCCCTCTCTCTCTGCTCCCTCTCTCTCTGTTCCCCCGCTCTCTCGCTCTCTCTGTTCCCCCTCTCTTTCTGTTCCCCCTCTCTCTCTCTGTTCCCTCTCTCTCTCGCTCTGTTCCCCCTCTATCTCTCTCTATCTCTCTCCGTGTCCCCCCTCTCTCTCTCTCTCTCTCTCTCTCTCTCTCTCTCTCTCTCTCTCTCTCTCTCTCTTTCTGTGTCACCCCTCTCTCTCTTTGAGTTACCCATCTTCTCTCTCTCTCGCTCTCGCTCTCTCTCTCTGTCCCCCCCTCTCTCTTTCTGTGTCACCCCTCTCTCTTTGAGTTCCCCCTCTCTCTCTCGCTCTCTCTCTGTTCCCCTTCTCTCTCTCTCTGTTCCCCCCTCTCTCTCTCTGTGTTCCCCTTCTCTCTCTCTGTTCCCCTCTCTCTCCCTGTTCCCCCTCTCTCTGTTCCCCCTCTCTCTCTCACTCTCCCCCCTCTCTCTCTCTCTCTCTGTGTGTCGCCCTCTCTCTATCTCACTCTCTCTCTGTTCCCCCTCTCTCTTTCTCTCTCTGTTTCCTCTCTCTCTCTGTTCCCCCTCTCTCTCTCTGTTCCCCCTCTCTCTGTTCCCCCCCTCTCTCTCTCTCTCTGTGTTCCCTCTCTCTCTGTCACTCTCTCTCTGTTCCCCCTCTCTCTCTGTGTCTCTCTGCTTCACCTCTCTCTCTTTCTCTGTGTTCCCTCTCTCTTTCTGTTCCCTCTCTCTCTCACTCTCTCTCTGTCCCCCTCTCTCTCTCTCTCTATGTTCCCCTTCTCTCTCTCTCTGTGTTCCCCCTGTCTCTCTCTCTCAGGTGGATGAAGAGAGCAGAGGGGTGGAGAGTAAAGGGGTGGAGAGAACAGGGGATGAAGAGAGCAGAGGAGTGGAGAGAGCAGGGGGATGGAGAAAGCAGAGAGTTGGAGAGAGCAGAGAGAACAGAGGGGTGGAGAGAGCAGGGGGGTGGAGAAAGCAGAGAGGTGGAGAGAGCAGAGAGGTGGAGAGAACAGAGGGGTGGAAAGAACAGAGGAGTGGAGAGTGCAGAGAGGTGGAGAGAACAGAGGGGTGGAGAGAGCAGAGGGGTGGAGAGAGAGCAGAGAGGTGGAGAGAACAGAGGGGTGGAGAGAACAGAGGGGTGGAGAGAGCAGAGAGGTGGAGAGAACAGAGAGGTGGAGAGAGCAGAGGGGTGGAGAGAACAGAGAGGTGGAGAGAGCAGAGGGGTGGAGAGTGCAGAGGGGGTGGAGAGAGCAGAGAGGTGGAGAGAGCAGAGAGGTGGAGAGAGCAGAGAGGTGGAGAGAACAGAGAGGTGGAGAGAGCAGAGGGGTGGAGAGAACAGAGGAGGTGGAGAGAGCAGAGGGGTGGAGAGTGCAGAGGGGTGGAGAGTGCAGAGAGGTGGAGAGAGCAGAGGTGGAGAGAGCAGAGAGGTGGAGAGAACAGAGAGGTGGAGAGAACAGAGAGGTGGAGAGAACAGAGAGGTGGAGAGTGCAGAGAGGTGGAGAGAGCAGAGGGGTGGAGAGTGCAGAGGGGTGGAGAGTGCAGAGAGGTGGAGAGAGCAGAGAGGTGGAGAGAACAGAGAGGTGGAGAGAACAGAGAGGTGGAGAGAGCAGAGGGGTGGAGAGTGCAGAGAGGTGGAGAGAGCAGAGGGGTGGAGAGAGCAGAGAGGTGGAGAGAACAGAGAGGTGGAGAGAACAGAGAGGTGGAGAGAACAGAGAGGTGGAGAGAGCAGAGGGGTGGAGAGTGCAGAGAGGTGGAGAGAACAGAGAGGTGGAGAGAACAGAGGAGTGGAGAGAGCAGAGGGATGGAGAAAGCAGAGGGTTGGAGAGAACAGAGAGGTGGAGAGAGCAGGGGGTGGAGAGAGCAGAGAGGTGGAGAAAGCAGAGGGTTGGAGAGAACAGAGAGGTGGAGAGAACAGGGGGTTGGAGAGAGCCTTTGAGGAAGAGAGGAGGTGTCTGTGTGAGATAGACTTGAAACAAGGGATCACCATTAGAGTATACTGTAAGTGGATGGGGTGAAGGACAGACCCAAGGCTGTTAGGATATAAGCAGGTAGGTGGAAGAAACATATCCACACATATAGGGTGACCTTCTCTGTCTACAAATAAATAAAGTGAGGATGGCCATATCATGAAACACTGGTGGACGAGAAGGTTTGGAATATTGCAGCTGTAGGCAATTGTATGATTGGCAACGGATAGGGAAATCTAAACATGAAGGTCTTTTCAACAAGCAACGCATATGAGACTGTTCCCTTTTGGGCCTTCTTTCTGGTTTCTAAGGTGCTAAAGAATAAAATCAATAAGACCACTACAAAGGGAGAAATATCTCTTACCAATTATTCCAGTCATAACCTTTCACCTTTCACCTCTAAGCCTTTTGACCTTTGTACTTGCATGGCTTTCCTGACCATCTCATTGGATCGATTACTTATGTTCTATTCATTGCTTCATTGATTTAGTTGTAATTTAATAACGATAATGAAATGGATGTGGGCCCAATTTAATCAACCCCCATTGCAGTATTTACATGGTAGCTTATGTTTAAAAAAAAATCTATGGCCACATACAATTGCAAAAGGATTGGGTAGGTCTGTAAGATACTTAGTACAAGACCTCCCCACAGGTCGATGATCGTGGTCATCAGAGGGAGACGAGGCTCCCAAGCTGCAGCCAAGCAAGAAATTCTACAATAAACATGACGGCATGAATCCTGTCCTTAGCCTGCCAGTCATGAAGAGAGCTAGCAAACCAACCCCTCCGTCAACACTGTCTGCAGCCTCAGATCCAGCCTGAGTAGAGAAGAGAGAGAGAGAGAGAGAGAGAGAGAGAGAGAGAGAGGGATTTGGGTTCTGGCTCTATGAGGCCAGGCCGGGCGTTGCATGGCTGGCCATCACTGGCTGTCTGGCAGCTAGACAACCATAGCCTCCCTCTTATCTGCCCGGTTCACAATCAAGCTTCTACCCTCCTACCTCGCCACGCCGGGCGGTGCATAAGCAATATTTCCACCAGCATCCTCCTCCAAACCCTCCCCTGAGATCTGGCTGTTGAAGTAGAAAATGAATATTTTACAGTTCACTTGTGTGATCAATTACCTACAAGCTGTTGCTGTATTTTGTGAATGGTGGGAAAGAAGACAGAGGAGAGGAGAGGAGAGGAGAGGAGAGGAGAGGAGAGGAGAGGAGAGGAGAGGAGAGGAGAGGAGAGAGGAGAGGAGAGGAGAGGAGAGTGATTGTAGGTAGCATGATAGAGAGGTCCATAGGGAATCTTTACTCCCAATAATGCAAGAAAGACAAAGAGAGACACGATAGAGAGAGAGAGATAGAGAGATAGAGAGAGAGAGAGCGCAAAGGAAGGAATTTGTGAACGAGACAATAGTCTCAAGAGAACCTCTTCTTTTCTGTATGCACAGAGCCCCGGAATTGTTGGGAAACAAATGAAAGCTTTCAGATTATAATTATCCTGGTAATCTGTGGAGGTTAGAGACAGCGCTGATTAGGAAATGCTAAGTGCTACTTGATTCAAGGCCAATATGAATTTTTCCGAAATTATGTATCGAGGTTGAGATCTACAGTGCCTTCAGAAAGTATTCCTACCCCTTGACTTATTCCACATTTTGTTATTACAGCCTGAATTGAAAATGGATTAAATTTAGTTTTTTTCTCACCCATCTACACACTATACCCATAATGACAATGTAAAACATGGTTTTAGAAATGTTTGCACATTTATTGAAAATGAAATACAGAAATATCTCATTTACATAAGTATTCACACCCCTGACTCAATACTTTGTACAAGCACCTTTGGCAGCGATTACAGCTTTGAGTCATCTTGGGTATGTCTGTATCAGCTTTGAGTCATCTTGGGTATGTCTGTGTTAGCTTTGAGTCATCTTGGGTATGTCTGTATCAGCTTTGAGTCATCTTGGGTATGTCTGTATCAGCTTTGAGTCATCTTGGGTATGTCTGTGTTAGCTTTGAGTCATCTTGGGTATGTCTGTGTTAGCTTTGAGTCATCTTGGGTATGTCTGTATCAGCTTTGAGTCATCTTGGGTATGTCTATGTTAGCTTTGAGTCATCTTGGGTATGTCTGTATCAGCTTTGAGCCATCTTTGGTATGTCTGTGTTAGCTTTGAGTCATCTTGGGTATGTCTGTTAGCTTTGTACATCAGGATTTGGTGATTTTCTCCCATTCTTACTTGCAGATTTTCTCAAGCTCTAGGAACACCCTTTGTAGCGTCATGTAGAGTCATGCATAGACATGTTTCAGGATTTGAAGGCCCATGACAAACTTTTTCAACCTCCAGAGGGGGAAGAGGTGCTGTCTCGCTTTCTTCACAACTGTGCGCATGTGTGTCGACCATTTTAAGTCTATAGTGATTTGGACCCCGAGGAACTTGAAGCTGAGGTGATGCCTACCCTCACTACCTGGGGTCAGCCAATAAGGAAGTCAAGGATCCAGTTGCAGAGGGAGGTGTTCAGTCCCAGAGTCCTAAGATTGGTGACGAGCTTTCAAGGGGACAATGGTGTTGAACGCTGAGCTGTAGTCATTGAACAGCATTCTGTGACGACCCTCCCCCTCTGTCTGCCAAATTCTTTCTCTCTGCTCTTGTTTTCCTTAAAAGGGTGTCAGTGGGCGGAGCTGGGAGGGTCGTCTGCGAAATAGGACACACCTGGGCTCAGATGTGTCCCAGGATAAATACACCTGTCCCCCCATACATTGAGGAGACTCTCTCCATGTAGACACACTGTTATTTTTGTTTGTGGCATTTTGTGGCTTGTTTTGGCACCTCATAACACCCTTCATTATCACCACACAACCACTCACTTGGTATTTTTGTAGTATTTTATTAGGATCCGCATTACCCGTTGCAAAAGCAGCAGCTACTCTTCCTGGGGTCCACGCTTTACTGATTACTAACTACACACTCCATTGTAAATTGTATATAGTTTACTTTAGTTAATAAATACATTTTTGTTATTCCTTGATCTCGGCGTTGTCTCCCTTCTTGTTACAGGCTACGAGCCGGTTCGTGACAATTCTCAGAAAGGTATTCCTCTTATCTAGGTGGGTGAGGGCAATATGGAGTGCAAGTGAGATTGCGTCGTCTATGGATCTGTTGGAGCGGTATGCAAATAGGGGTGGGTCTAGGGTGTCTGGGATGATGCCGTTGATGTGTGCCATAACTAGCCTTTCAAAGCGCTTCATGATTACAGATATGAGTGCTACGGGGCGGTAGTCGTTGCAGCATGAAGCTTTAGAGTTCTTGTGTACTGGAATGATGATAGGCATCTTAAAACATGTGGGGACTAGACTGACAAGGAGAGGTTGGGGGTGGAGAGTGGAGGGAGAGGTTTTTATTGGGGGGTCTCGGATGTTTGAGGGGCAGCTCTCGGGGGAACTGTGGGGGGGATCTTGGATGGTTGGTGGCCTGGGGGTTGGGTGCTTGGGCCGGTGGCCGAGAGGTCACTGGTTCGGGTACCCGATTTGACTTGGTGGGAGATCTGTCGATGTGCTCTTGGGCAGGGAGCTTGACCCTGGTTGCTCCTGTGGTTCGCTCTGGAAGGGAGTGTCTGCTGGATGACTGAATGTAATGTAAATGCTGAGCGACTTCACTGCAGGTAGATTGTGTTTTAAAAAAAAGACAGGTTGAAAATGACCGTGAATATGCCTGCCAGCTGATCTGTGCATGCTCTGAGAATGGACCCTAGAATACCCTCCGGTCCCACGGCCTTGACCTGATTGTAGATCTTTCTCAAGTCGGCCTCGGAGAGTGAGATCAACCAGTTCTCTGGTTCGGTGGTGACCCTCACTCACATTATGGTGTTATTGTCAAAGCATGCATAAAATGTGTTGAGTTTGTCTGGTAGAGAGTCATCGTTGGGCAGATCATGGCTGGGTCTTTCTTTATAATTCGTAATGGACTGCAGCCCCATGTGACAGGTGTCGAAGCATTTGTAATATGATTCCACTTTATTCCTATATTGTCCTTTTGCTCATTTGATGACTCTGCGGAGGTCGTAGCGGGACTTCTTGTACTTGTTCCTGTCCTCAGCCGTAGCCTCAGGTTTGTGTGCAGTAGCCCTGTCCTTAGCGCCAATCTCAGTGTTAACCTGTTGGGTCTAGGGGGCAGCATTTGCACGTCTGGATAAAAAAAATGTACCCGATTTAATCTGGTTACTAATCCTACCCAGTAACTAGAATATGCATATACTTATTATATATGGATAGAAAACACTCTAAAGTTTCCAAAACTGTTTGAATGGTGTCTGTGAGTATAACAGAACTCATTTGGCAGGCAAAACCCTGAGACATTTTCTGACAGGAAGTGGATACCTGATGTGTTGTATTGACTTTAAACCTCTCCCATTGAAAAACACAGGGGTTTAGGAATATTTTGGCACTTCCTATTGCTTCCACTAGATGTCACCAGCCTTTACAAAGTGTTTTGAGTCTTCTGGAGGGAGATCTGACCGAACAAGAGCCATGGAACGGTGATGTCCCATTAGACACCTGGCGCGCTACTTCATGTTGGGTACCCTCGTTCCAATACGTTATAAAAGGCTATGCATTCGTCCACCTTGAATATTATTCATGTTCTGGTTAAAAAAGGCCCTAATGATTTATGCTATACAACGTTTGACATGTTTGAACGAACGGAAATATATTTTTTCCCCTCGTTCATGACGAGAAGTCCGGCTGGCTTACATCATGTGCTAACGAGACGGAGATTTTTGGACATAAATGATGAGCTTTTTTGAACAAAACTACATTCGTTATGGACCTGTGATACCTGGAAGTGACATCTGATGAAGAGAATCAAAGGTAATGGATTATTTACATAGTATTTTCGATTTTAGATCTCCCCAACATGACGTCTAGTCTGTATCGCAACGCGTATTTTTCTGGGCACAGTGCTCAGATTATTGCAAAGTGTGATTTCCCAGTAAGGTTATTTTTAAATCTGGCAAGTTGATTGCGTTCAAAAGATGTAAATCTATAATTCTTTAAATGACAATATAATATTTTACCAATGTTTTCTAATTTTAATTATTTAATTTCTGACGCTGACTTGACTGCCGGTTATTGGAGGGAAACGATTTCCTCAACATCAATGCCATAGTAAAACGCTGTTTTTGTATATAAATATGAACTTGATAGAACTAAAAATGCATGCATTGTCTAACATAATGTCCTAGGAGTGTCATCTGATGGAGATTGTAAAAGGTTAGTGTATCATTTTAGCTGGTTTTATGGTTTTGGTGACCCTGTCTTTGACTTGACAAAACATTACACACAACTCTTGTAAATGTACTGTCCTAACATACTCTAAATTTATGCTTTCGCCGTAAAACCTTTTTGAAATCGTAAAACGTGGTTAGATTAAGGAGATGTTTATCTTTCAAATGGTGTAACATAGTTGTATTTAATACTTATTTTCCACCATAATTTGCAAATAAATTCATTAAAAATCCTACAATGTGATTTTCTGGATATTTTTTTCTCATTTTGTCTGTCATAGTTGACGTGTACCTATGATGAAAATTACAGGCCTCTCTTCTTTTTAAGTGGGAGAACTTGCACAATTGGTGGCTGACTAAATACTTTTTTGCCCCACTGTAGGTGGTTAGCTTGTCGATGTTATCGGCGGTGTTTCAGAACATATTCCAATCAACGCTAGCAAAGCAGTCCTGTAGAATAATCTCTGATTGTGATGACCATTTCACAGTGGAGCAAGTCACAAATACTTCCTGTTTGAGCTTCTGCTTGTATACAGGAAGCAGGAGTACGGAGTCATGATCTGATTTGCCGAATGGCGGACGAGGGGGGGCCTTGTATGCTTGCTTGTGGATAGAGTAACAGTAGTCAAGGACTCTATCTCTCCTAGTGGTGAAGGAGACATGTAAACGGTAGCTGGGGCTAGAGACTGATGCCCCGTTTACATCATGGTGTATTTCATTACGGCATACGTCTTCACAGTCTTTCTCCGCTACTGAACGGACAAGTGTAGTGTTTGTAGCATTTATTTTGGGAAAAATATGACATTTTCATTCAAGACAGGATAAATGTATTGTTTCGGGTGATAATAAAACATGTTTTGTTTAGTTATTTTTTCTTCAACTTGTTTCTCTAACTTTATAGCAAGTCAATCTAGGTTGCATTGCAGAGCAGTAAAGTTGAAAACATTTTAAATTATGTGGCGTCCGTCTCGCAACGAAACCTTCAACCACAAGGGGGCGTTGCGTTTCCACTCCATTGTGGACGTCCCCATTGAAATGCATGACATCCCGCGCAATGTAATGGAGTGCTTATGGGTAATGTGAACGAGGCCTGAGAGAATGTTTAATGTAAATTTTGTTTCACCCATTTGATAGTATAGAGTATAACAAGAAAATCATTAAATAAACTGTCAGACTACAGGCTAATCTTCTCATATTTCAAATATCTGACAAAATGATATTATCAATGTGATCTGCTCACCTACAGTATAAGAAACCATCACACGTAGCAGATGTTCGTAACAAAACAACCCAAACTACATTGTCAATTGAGTTTTAATATTAAGTCAGTGTTAGACAAGTTCTGTCACCCTGTCACAGCATGACATGGACCTCCATGGCCAGCGATTGCGCTCCCCCCTTTAGAATGGTCACAAACATGTAAAACACAGTCCTTTACCTACTCTGTGATTTCACCATCATATTTTTCTGCCAGAGGCTGATTGTCCCTTTGAGGTTAAATTAATGAAGTGTCTCAATCAAACACGTCCATTTACCCTGCAATCAAATCCACACTGTGATTGTCAGAGGCTGCAGATGAGACAGAGGAAAAGAAGACGGTACCAGCGGGTTTAACCTCAATGACATTCTCTCTCATTGATCACATTCGGAATAATACTTTAGTTTTTTAGAGGGATTGAAAGAAGAAGAAATCAAGTTTTGGGGGGTTTATCATTTCAATGAAATTAAGTTGAACCAATGTGGAATAGACGTTGAATTGACGTCTGTGCCCAGTGGGAAGGCACAATTGACCAGGAAAAGCTCATTTTGTTGGAATTAGAGGCCAGAAACCAGAGAAATCAGATTGAGTCCATGCCAGGGCATGAGTTCATATATGACATGGGACTAGAAGTATTACAGGGTAACACTTGTTCTGACCTGGATAGTGTAAATGAAATGAGACTTTATTCTGGGTCTATTTATCAAAATGGAGATGATACAATAATCCGGATCATAAGAATCTGTGGATTACAGAAGCAATCATCACATTGGATGAGATTAAAACTTCTCAGACAAGTAAGGCAGGTCTGTTGTGTTCTTACTACCATATAAAGCTGATGACAATGACGATACTGTGATCATAGAAATAAGAAAGAATAGAATGGGCATCCCCATTTAAGTCAATGATGGCGTAATGGGTGGACTGGCGGCCATTGTGAGTGTACCCATAGGAGCATAGCAGGAAGTAAAATCAGGAAGTGTACCCATCAATCTGTGCTGTGATTTGTTGAATCAACTCAAATTACATTTTTTTAAATGCATTCCATTGCATGAGCCACATCAGTTAGCATCATTTGAAGGAACATTCTTCATTACCATGGGAATTATTACATCACAATACCAGGCACCCATTGTGAGTGTACCCATAAGTTTACCAGTCAAATTGCCAGGGTTAGAGGTTCCAAGCCAGTTCTATTTAAGTGATAATGCCCTCGAAGCCAGTGTTTGGAGGATACATTGGCACGGGTGTTGTTAGGCCCGAGACGAGGGAATTATCACTTTTATACAACGGGTTACCAACATATTCAAATAATTATATATATTTTAATTAAAAACAATTTATTCATACTATTTCATCCTTCCATAAATCTAGGGTTGCTACCAAAGCCGGCTGTTTTTTTGTTCTATCGGTTCGGTTGATAGAGACGTGACCCAGTCGTTTAGTCTTTTTGTTTTGTATCTATGGACGGGACCCAGTCGTTTAGTCTTTTTGTTTTGTATCTATGGACGGGACCCAGTCGTTTAGTCTTTTTGTTTTGTATCTATGGACGGGACCCAGTCGTTTAGTCTTTTTGTTTTGTATCTATGGACGGGACCCAGTCGTTCAGTCTTTTTGTTTTGTATCTATGGACGGGACCCAGTCGTTTAGTCTTTTTGTTCTGTATCTATGGACGGGACCCAGTCGTTTAGTCTTTTTGTTCTGTATCTATGGACGGGACCCAGTCGTTTAGTCTTTTTGTTTTGTATCTATAGACGGGACCCAGTCGTTTAGTCTTTTTGTTTTGTATCTATGGACAGTACCCAGTCGTTTAGTCTTTTTGTTTTGTATCTATGGACGGGACCCAGTCGTTTAGTCTTTTTGTTTTGTATCTATGGACGGGACCCAGTCGTTCAGTCTTTTTGTTTTGTATCTATGGACGGGACCCAGTCGTTTAGTCTTTTTGTTTTGTATCTATGGACGGGACCCAGTCGTTTAGTCTTTTTGTTTTGTATCTATGGACGGGACCCAGTCGTTTAGTCTTTTTGTTTTGTATCTATGGACGGGACCCAGTCGTTTAGTCTTTTTGTTTTGTATCTATGGACGGGACCCAGTCGTTCAGTCTTTTTGTTCTGTATCTATGGACGGGACCCAGTCGTTTAGTCTTTTTGTTTTGTATCTATGGACGGGACCCAGTCGTTTAGTCTTTTTGTTTTGTATCTATGGACGGGACCCAGTCGTTCAGTCTTTTTGTTTTGTATCTATGGACGGGACCCAGTCGTTTAGTCTTTTTGTTCTGTATCTATGGACGGGACCCAGTCGTTTAGTCTTTTTGTTTTGTATCTATGGACGGGACCCAGTCGTTCAGTCTTTTTGTTCTGTATCTATGGACGGGACCCAGTCGTTTAGTCTTTTTGTTCTGTATCTATGGACGGGACCCAGTCGTTTAGTCTTTTTGTTTTGTATCTATGGACGTGACCCAGTCGTTCAGTCTTTTTGTTTTGTATCTATGGACGGGACCCAGTCGTTCAGTCTTTTTGTTCTGTATCTATGGACGGGACCCAGTCGTTCAGTCTTTTTGTTCTGTATCTATGGACGGGACCCAGTCGTTCAGTCTTTTTGTTTTGTATCTATGGACGGGACCCAGTCGTTTAGTCTTTTTGTTTTGTATCTATGGACGTGACCCAGTCGTTTAGTCTTTTTGTTTTGTATCTATGGACGGGACCCAGTCGTTTAGTCTTTTTGTTTTGTATCTATGGACGGGACCCAGTCGTTTAGTCTTTTTGTTTTGTATCTATGGACGTGACCCAGTCGTTTAGTCTTTTTGTTTTGTATCTATGGACGGGACCCAGTCGTTTAGTCTTTTTGTTTTGTATCTATGGACGGGACCCAGTCGTTTAGTCTTTTTGTTTTGTATCTATGGACGTGACCCAGTCGTTTAGTCTTTTTGTTTTGTATCTATGGACGGGACCCAGTCGTTTAGTCTTTTTGTTTTGTATCTATGGACGGGACCCAGTCGTTTAGTCTTTTTGTTTTGTATCTATGGACGGGACCCAGTCGTTTAGTCTTTTTGTTTTGTATCTATGGACGGGACCCAGTCGTTTAGTCTTTTTGTTTTGTATCTATGGACGGGACCCAGTCGTTTAGTCTTTTTGTTTTGTATCTATGGACGGGACGCAGTCGTTCAGTCTTTTTGTTTTGTATCTATGGACGGGACCCAGTCGTTTAGTCTTTTTGTTTTGTATCTATGGACGGGACCCAGTCGTTCAGTCTTTTTGTTTTGTATCTATGGACGGGACCCAGTCGTTTAGTCTTTTTGTTTTGTATCTATGGACGGGACCCAGTCGTTTAGTCTTTTTGTTTTGTATCTATGGACGGGACCCAGTCGTTTAGTCTTTTTGTTTTGTATCTATGGACGGGACCCAGTCGTTTAGTCTTTTTGTTTTGTATCTATGGACGGGACCCAGTCGTTTAGTCTTTTTGTTTTGTATCTATGGACGGGACCCAGTCGTTTAGTCTTTTTGTTTTGTATCTATGGACGGGACCCAGTCGTTTAGTCTTTTTGTTTTGTATCTATGGACGGGACCCAGTCGTTCAGTCTTTTTGTTCTGTATCTATGGACGGGACCCAGTCGTTTAGTCTTTTTGTTTTGTATCTATGGACGGGACCCAGTCGTTTAGTCTTTTTGTTTTGTATCTATGGACGGGACCCAGTCGTTTAGTCTTTTTGTTTTGTATCTATGGACGTGACCCAGTCGTTTAGTCTTTTTGTTTTGTATCTATGGACGTGACCCAGTCGTTTAGTCTTTTTGTTTTGTATCTATGGACGGGACCCAGTCGTTTAGTCTTTTTGTTTTGTATCTATGGACGGGACCCAGTCGTTTAGTCTTTTTGTTTTGTATCTATGGACGGGACCCAGTCGTTTAGTCTTTTTGTTTTGTATCTATGGACGGGACCCAGTCGTTCAGTCTTTTTGTTTTGTATCTATGGACGGGACCCAGTCGTTTAGTCTTTTTGTTTTGTATCTATGGACGGGACGCAGTCGTTCAGTCTTTTTGTTTTGTATCTATGGACGGGACGCAGTCGTTCAGTCTTTTTGTTCTGTATCTATGGACGGGACCCAGTCGTTTAGTCTTTTTGTTTTGTATCTATGGACGGGACCCAGTCGTTTAGTCTTTTTGTTTTGTATCTATGGACGGGACCCAGTCGTTTAGTCTTTTTGTTTTGTATCTATGGACGGGACCCAGTCGTTCAGTCTTTTTGTTTTGTATCTATGGACGGGACCCAGTCGTTTAGTCTTTTTGTTCTGTATCTATGGACGGGACCCAGTCGTTTAGTCTTTTTGTTTTGTATCTATGGACGGGACCCAGTCGTTCAGTCTTTTTGTTCTGTATCTATGGACGGGACCCAGTCGTTTAGTCTTTTTGTTTTGTATCTATGGACGTGACCCAGTCGTTTAGTCTTTTTGTTTTGTATCTATGGACGGGACCCAGTCGTTCAGTCTTTTTGTTCTGTATCTATGGACTGGACCCAGTCGTTTAGTCTTTTTGTTCTGTATCTATGGACGGGACCCAGTCGTTTAGTCTTTTTGTTTTGTATCTATGGACGTGACCCAGTCGTTTAGTCTTTTTGTTTTGTATCTATGGACGTGACCCAGTCGTTTAGTCTTTTTGTTTTGTATCTATGGACGGGACCCAGTCGTTTAGTCTTTTTGTTTTGTATCTATGGACGTGACCCAGTCGTTTAGTCTTTTTGTTTTGTATCTATGGACGGGACCCAGCCGTTTAGTCTTTTTGTTTTGTATCTATGGACGGGACCCAGTCGTTTAGTCTTTTTGTTTTGTATCTATGGACGGGACCCAGTCGTTTAGTCTTTTTGTTTTGTATCTATGGACGGGACCCAGTCGTTTAGTCTTTTTGTTTTGTATCTATGGACGGGACCCAGTCGTTTAGTCTTTTTGTTTTGTATCTATGGACGGGACCCAGTCGTTTAGTCTTTTTGTTTTGTATCTATGGACGGGACCCAGTCGTTTAGTCTTTTTGTTTTGTATCTATGGACGGGACCCAGTCGTTCAGTCTTTTTCGTCTGTATCTATGGAAGGGACCCAGTCGTTTAGTCTTTTTGTTTTGTATCTATGGACGGGACCCAATCGTTTAGTCTTTTTGTTTTGTATCTATGGACGTGACCCAGTCATTTAGTCTTTTTGTTTTGTATCTATGGACGGGACCCAGTCGTTTAGTCTTTTTGTTTTGTATCTATGGACGTGACCCAGTCGTTTAGTCTTTTTGTTTTGTATCTATGGACGTGACCCAGTCGTTTAGTCTTTTTGTTTTGTATCTATGGACGGGACCCAGTCGTTTAGTCTTTTTGTTTTGTATCTATGGACGTGACCCAGTCGTTTAGTCTTTTTGTTTTGTATCTATGGACGGGACCCAGTCGTTTAGTCTTTTTGTTTTGTATCTATGGACGGGACCCAGTCGTTTAGTCTTTTTGTTTTGTATCTATGGACGGGACCCAGTCGTTTAGTCTTTTTGTTTTGTATCTATGGACGGGACCCAGTCGTTTAGTCTTTTTATTTTGTATCTATGGACGGGACCCAGTTGTTCAGTCTTTTTGTTCTGTATCTATGGACGGGACCCAGTCGTTTAGTCTTTTTGTTTTGTATCTATGGACGGGACCCAGTCGTTCAGTCTTTTTCGTCTGTATCTATGGAAGGGACCCAGTCGTTTAGTCTTTTTGTTTTGTATCTATGGACGGGACCCAATCGTTTAGTCTTTTTGTTTTGTATCTATGGACGTGACCCAGTCATTTAGTCTTTTTGTTTTGTATCTATGGACGGGACCCAGTCGTTTAGTCTTTTTGTTTTGTATCTATGGACGGGACCCAGTCGTTCAGTCTTTTTGTTTTGTATCTATGGACGGGACCCAGTCGTTAGTCTTTTTGTTTTGTATCGATGGACGGGACCCAGTCGTTCAGTCTTTTTGGTCTGTATCTATGGACGGGACCCAGTCGTTTAGTCTTTTTGTTTTGTATCTATGGACGGGACCCAGTCGTTCAGTCTTTTTGGTTTGTATCTATGGACGGGACCCAGTCGTTAGTCTTTTTGTTTTGTATCTATGGACGGGACCCAGTCGTTCAGTCTTTTTGGTCTGTATCTATGGACGGGACCCAGTCGTTTAGTCTTTTTGTTTTGTATCTATGGACGGGACCCAGTCGTTTAGTCTTTTTGTTTTGTATCTATGGACGGGACCCAGTCGTTCAGTCTTTTTGGTCTGTATCTATGGACGGGACCCAGTCGTTTAGTCTTTTTGTTTTGTATCTATGGACGGGACCCAGTCGTTTAGTCTTTTTGTTTTGTATCTATGGACGGGACCCAGTCGTTTAGTCTTTTTGTTTTGTATCTATGGACGGGACCCAGTCGTTCAGTCTTTTTGTTCTGTATCTATGGACGGGACCCAGTCGTTTAGTCTTTTTGTTTTGTATCTATGGACGGGACCCAGTCGTTTAGTCTTTTTGTTTTGTATCTATGGACGGGACCCAGTCGTTCAGTCTTTTTGTTTTGTATCTATGGACGGGACCCAGTCGTTTAGTCTTTTTGTTTTGTATCTATGGACGGGACGCAGTCGTTCAGTCTTTTTGTTTTGTATCTATGGACGGGACGCAGTCGTTCAGTCTTTTTGTTCTGTATCTATGGACGGGACCCAGTCGTTTAGTCTTTTTGTTTTGTATCTATGGACGGGACCCAGTCGTTCAGTCTTTTTGTTTTGTATCTATGGACGTGACCCAGTCGTTTAGTCTTTTTGTTTTGTATCTATGGACGTGACCCAGTCGTTTAGTCTTTTTGTTTTGTATCTATGGACGGGACCCAGTCGTTTAGTCTTTTTGTTTTGTATCTATGGACGGGACCCAGTCGTTCAGTCTTTTTGTTTTGTATCTATGGACGGGACCCAGTCGTTTAGTCTTTTTGTTCTGTATCTATGGACGGGACCCAGTCGTTTAGTCTTTTTGTTTTGTATCTATGGACGGGACCCAGTCGTTCAGTCTTTTTGTTCTGTATCTATGGACGGGACCCAGTCGTTTAGTCTTTTTGTTTTGTATCTATGGACGTGACCCAGTCGTTTAGTCTTTTTGTTTTGTATCTATGGACGGGACCCAGTCGTTCAGTCTTTTTGTTCTGTATCTATGGACGGGACCCAGTCGTTTAGTCTTTTTGTTTTGTATCTATGGACGTGACCCAGTCGTTTAGTCTTTTTGTTTTGTATCTATGGACGGGACCCAGTCGTTTAGTCTTTTTATTTTGTATCTATGGACGGGACCCAGTTGTTCAGTCTTTTTGTTCTGTATCTATGGACGGGACCCAGTCGTTTAGTCTTTTTGTTTTGTATCTATGGACGGGACCCAGTCGTTCAGTCTTTTTCGTCTGTATCTATGGAAGGGACCCAGTCGTTTAGTCTTTTTGTTTTGTATCTATGGACGGGACCCAATCGTTTAGTCTTTTTGTTTTGTATCTATGGACGTGACCCAGTCGTTTAGTCTTTTTGTTTTGTATCTATGGACGGGACCCAGTCGTTTAGTCTTTTTGTTTTGTATCTATGGACGGGACCCAGTCGTTCAGTCTTTTTGTTTTGTATCTATGGACGGGACCCAGTCGTTAGTCTTTTTGTTTTGTATCGATGGACGGGACCCAGTCGTTCAGTCTTTTTGGTCTGTATCTATGGACGGGACCCAGTCGTTTAGTCTTTTTGTTTTGTATCTATGGACGGGACCCAGTCGTTCAGTCTTTTTGTTTTGTATCTATGGACGGGACCCAGTCGTTTAGTCTTTTTGTTTTGTATCTATGGACGTGACCCAGTCGTTTAGTCTTTTTGTTTTGTATCTATGGACGGGACCCAGTCGTTTAGTCTTTTTGTTTTGTATCTATGGACGGGACCCAGTCGTTTAGTCTTTTTATTTTGTATCTATGGACGGGACCCAGTTGTTCAGTCTTTTTGTTCTGTATCTATGGACGGGACCCAGTCGTTTAGTCTTTTTGTTTTGTATCTATGGACGGGACCCAGTCGTTCAGTCTTTTTCGTCTGTATCTATGGAAGGGACCCAGTCGTTTAGTCTTTTTGTTTTGTATCTATGGACGGGACCCAGTCGTTTAGTCTTTTTGTTTTGTATCTATGGACGTGACCCAGTCATTTAGTCTTTTTGTTTTGTATCTATGGACGGGACCCAGTCGTTCAGTCTTTTTGTTTTGTATCTATGGACGGGACCCAGTCGTTCAGTCTTTTTGTTTTGTATCTATGGACGGGACCCAGTCGTTCAGTCTTTTTCGTTTTGTATCGATGGACGGGACCCAGTCGTTCAGTCTTTTTGGTCTGTATCTATGGACGGGACCCAGTCGTTTAGTCTTTTTGTTTTGTATCTATGGACGGGACCCAGTCGTTCAGTCTTTTTGTTTTGTATCTATGGACGGGACCCAGTCGTTTAGTCTTTTTGTTTTGTATCTATGGACGTGACCCAGTCGTTTAGTCTTTTTGTTTTGTATCTATGGACGGGACCCAGTCGTTTAGTCTTTTTGTTTTGTATCTATGGACGGGACCCAGTCGTTTAGTCTTTTTGTTTTGTATCTATGGACGGGACCCAGTCGTTTAGTCTTTTTGTTTTGTATCTATGGACGGGACCCAGTCGTTTAGTCTTTTTGTTTTGTATCTATGGACGGGACCCAGTCGTTCAGTCTTTTTGTTCTGTATCTATGGACGGGACCCAGTCGTTTAGTCTTTTTGTTTTGTATCTATGGACGGGACCCAGTCGTTTAGTCTTTTTATTTTGTATCTATGGACGGGACCCAGTTGTTCAGTCTTTTTGTTCTGTATCTATGGACGGGACCCAGTCGTTCAGTCTTTTTGTTTTGTATCTATGGACGGGACCCAGTCGTTCAGTCTTTTTCGTCTGTATCTATGGAAGGGACCCAGTCGTTTAGTCTTTTTGTTTTGTATCTATGGACGGGACCCAATCGTTTAGTCTTTTTGTTTTGTATCTATGGACGTGACCCAGTCATTTAGTCTTTTTGTTTTGTATCTATGGACGGGACCCAGTCGTTTAGTCTTTTTGTTTTGTATCTATGGACGGGACCCAGTCGTTCAGTCTTTTTGTTTTGTATCTATGGACGGGACCCAGTCGTTAGTCTTTTTGTTTTGTATCGATGGACGGGACCCAGTCGTTCAGTCTTTTTGGTCTGTATCTATGGACGGGACCCAGTCGTTTAGTCTTTTTGTTTTGTATCTATGGACGGGACCCAGTCGTTCAGTCTTTTTGTTTTGTATCTATGGACGGGACCCAGTCGTTAGTCTTTTTGTTTTGTATCTATGGACGGGACCCAGTCGTTCAGTCTTTTTGGTCTGTATCTATGGACGGGACCCAGTCGTTTAGTCTTTTTGTTTTGTATCTATGGACGGGACCCAGTCGTTTAGTCTTTTTGTTTTGTATCTATGGACGGGACCCAGTCGTTCAGTCTTTTTGGTCTGTATCTATGGACGGGACCCAGTCGTTTAGTCTTTTTGTTTTGTATCTATGGACGGGACCCAGTCGTTTAGTCTTTTTGTTTTGTATCTATGGACGTGACCCAGTCGTTTAGTCTTTTTGTTTTGTATCTATGGACGGGACCCAGTCGTTTAGTCTTTTTGTTTTGTATCTATGGACGGGACCCAGTCGTTTAGTCTTTTTGTTTTGTATCTATGGACGGGACCCAGTCGTTTAGTCTTTTTGTTTTGTATCTATGGACGGGACCCAGTCGTTTAGTCTTTTTATTTTGTATCTATGGACGGGACCCAGTTGTTCAGTCTTTTTGTTCTGTATCTATGGACGGGACCCAGTCGTTTAGTCTTTTTGTTTTGTATCTATGGACGGGACCCAGTCGTTCAGTCTTTTTCGTCTGTATCTATGGAAGGGACCCAGTCGTTTAGTCTTTTTGTTTTGTATCTATGGACGGGACCCAATCGTTTAGTCTTTTTGTTTTGTATCTATGGACGTGACCCAGTCATTTAGTCTTTTTGTTTTGTATCTATGGACGGGACCCAGTCGTTTAGTCTTTTTGTTTTGTATCTATGGACGGGACCCAGTCGTTCAGTCTTTTTGTTTTGTATCTATGGACGGGACCCAGTCGTTAGTCTTTTTGTTTTGTATCGATGGACGGGACCCAGTCGTTCAGTCTTTTTGGTCTGTATCTATGGACGGGACCCAGTCGTTCAGTCTTTTTGTTTTGTATCTATGGACGGGACCCAGTCGTTCAGTCTTTTTGTTTTGTATCTATGGACGGGACCCAGTCGTTAGTCTTTTTGTTTTGTATCTATGGACGGGACCCAGTCGTTCAGTCTTTTTGGTCTGTATCTATGGACGGGACCCAGTCGTTTAGTCTTTTTGTTTTGTATCTATGGACGGGACCCAGTCGTTTAGTCTTTTTGTTTTGTATCTATGGACGGGACCCAGTCGTTCAGTCTTTTTGGTCTGTATCTATGGACGGGACCCAGTCGTTTAGTCTTTTTGTTTTGTATCTATGGACGGGACCCAGTCGTTTAGTCTTTTTGTTTTGTATCTATGGACGGGACCCAGTCGTTTAGTCTTTTTGTTTTGTATCTATGGACGGGACCCAGTCGTTCAGTCTTTTTGTTTTGTATCTATGGACGGGACCCAGTCGTTTAGTCTTTTTGTTTTGTATCTATGGACGGGACGCAGTCGTTCAGTCTTTTTGTTCTGTATCTATGGACGGGACCCAGTCGTTTAGTCTTTTTGTTTTGTATCTATTGACGGGACCCAGTCGTTTAGTCTTTTTGTTTTGTATCTATGGACGTGACCCAGTCGTTTAGTCTTTTTGTTTTGTATCTATGGACGGGACCCAGTCGTTTAGTCTTTTTGTTTTGTATCTATGGACGGGACCCAGTCGTTTAGTCTTTTTGTTTTGTATCTATGGACGGGACCCAGTCGTTTAGTCTTTTTGTTTTGTATCTATGGACGGGACCCAGTCGTTCAGTCTTTTTGTTCTGTATCTATGGACGGGACCCAGTCGTTTAGTCTTTTTGTTTTGTATCTATGGACGTGACCCAGTCGTTTAGTCTTTTTGTTTTGTATCTATGGACGGGACCCAGTCGTTCAGTCTTTTTGTTCTGTATCTATGGACGGGACCCAGTCGTTTAGTCTTTTTGTTCTGTATCTATGGACGGGACCCAGTCGTTTAGTCTTTTTGTTTTGTATCTATGGACGTGACCCAGTCGTTTCGTCTTTTTGTTTTGTATCTATGGACGTGACCCAGTCGTTTAGTCTTTTTGTTTTGTATCTATGGACGGGACCCAGTCGTTTAGTCTTTTTGTTTTGTATCTATGGACGTGACCCAGTCGTTTAGTCTTTTTGTTTTGTATCTATGGACGGGACCCAGTCGTTTAGTCTTTTTGTTTTGTATCTATGGACGGGACCCAGTCGTTTAGTCTTTTTGTTTTGTATCTATGGACGGGACCCAGTCGTTTAGTCTTTTTATTTTGTATCTATGGACGGGACCCAGTTGTTCAGTCTTTTTGTTCTGTATCTATGGACGGGACCCAGTCGTTTAGTCTTTTTGTTTTGTATCTATGGACGGGACCCAGTCGTTCAGTCTTTTTCGTCTGTATCTATGGAAGGGACCCAGTCGTTTAGTCTTTTTGTTTTGTAGCTATGGACGGGACCCAATCGTTTAGTCTTTTTGTTTTGTATCTATGGACGTGACCCAGTCATTTAGTCTTTTTGTTTTGTATCTATGGACGGGACCCAGTCGTTTAGTCTTTTTGTTTTGTATCTATGGACGGGACCCAGTCGTTCAGTCTTTTTGTTTTGTATCTATGGATGGGACCCAGTCGTTAGTCTTTTTGTTTTGTATCGATGGACGGGACCCAGTCGTTCAGTCTTTTTGGTCTGTATCTATGGACGGGACCCAGTCGTTTAGTCTTTTTGTTTTGTATCTATGGACGGGACCCAGTCGTTCAGTCTTTTTGTTTTGTATCTATGGACGGGACCCAGTCGTTCAGTCTTTTTATTTTGTATCTATGGACGGGACCCAGTTGTTCAGTCTTTTTATTTTGTATCTATGGACGGGACCCAGTCGTTCAGTCTTTTTCGTCTGTATCTATGGAAGGGACCCAGTCGTTTAGTCTTTTTGTTTTGTATCTATGGACGGGACCCAATCGTTTAGTCTTTTTGTTTTGTATCTATGGACGTGACCCAGTCATTTAGTCTTTTTGTTTTGTATCTATGGACGGGACCCAGTCGTTTAGTCTTTTTGTTTTGAATCTATGGACGGGACCCAGTCGTTCAGTCTTTTTGTTTTGTATCTATGGACGGGACCCAGTCGTTCAGTCTTTTTGTTTTGTATCTATGGACGGGACCCAGTCGTTAGTCTTTTTGTTTTGTATCTATGGACGGGACCCAGTCGTTCAGTCTTTTTGGTCTGTATCTATGGACGGGACCCAGTCGTTTAGTCTTTTTGTTTTGTATCTATGGACGGGACCCAGTCGTTTAGTCTTTTTGTTTTGTATCTATGGACGGGACCCAGTCGTTCAGTCTTTTTGGTCTGTATCTATGGACGGGACCCAGTCGTTTAGTCTTTTTGTTTTGTATCTATGGACGGGACCCAGTCGTTTAGTCTTTTTGTTTTGTATCTATGGACGGGACCCAGTCGTTCAGTCTTTTTGTTTTGTATCTATGGACGGGACCCAGTCGTTTAGTCTTTTTGTTTTGTATCTATGGACGGGACGCAGTCGTTCAGTCTTTTTGTTCTGTATCTATGGACGGGACCCAGTCGTTTAGTCTTTTTGTTTTGTATCTATTGACGGGACCCAGTCGTTTAGTCTTTTTGTTTTGTATCTATGGACGTGACCCAGTCGTTTAGTCTTTTTGTTTTGTATCTATGGACGGGACCCAGTCGTTTAGTCTTTTTGTTTTGTATCTATGGACGGGACCCAGTCGTTTAGTCTTTTTGTTTTGTATCTATGGACGGGACCCAGTCGTTTAGTCTTTTTGTTTTGTATCTATGGACGGGACCCAGTCGTTCAGTCTTTTTGTTCTGTATCTATGGACGGGACCCAGTCGTTTAGTCTTTTTGTTTTGTATCTATGGACGTGACCCAGTCGTTTAGTCTTTTTGTTTTGTATCTATGGACGGGACCCAGTCGTTCAGTCTTTTTGTTCTGTATCTATGGACGGGACCCAGTCGTTTAGTCTTTTTGTTCTGTATCTATGGACGGGACCCAGTCGTTTAGTCTTTTTGTTTTGTATCTATGGACGTGACCCAGTCGTTTCGTCTTTTTGTTTTGTATCTATGGACGTGACCCAGTCGTTTAGTCTTTTTGTTTTGTATCTATGGACGGGACCCAGTCGTTTAGTCTTTTTGTTTTGTATCTATGGACGTGACCCAGTCGTTTAGTCTTTTTGTTTTGTATCTATGGACGGGACCCAGTCGTTTAGTCTTTTTGTTTTGTATCTATGGACGGGACCCAGTCGTTTAGTCTTTTTGTTTTGTATCTATGGACGGGACCCAGTCGTTTAGTCTTTTTGTTTTGTATCTATGGACGGGACCCAGTCGTTTAGTCTTTTTGTTTTGTATCTATGGACGGGACCCAGTCGTTCAGTCTTTTTGTTCTGTATCTATGGACGGGACCCAGTCGTTTAGTCTTTTTGTTTTGTATCTATGGACGGGACCCAGTCGTTCAGTCTTTTTGTTTTGTATCTATGGACGGGACCCAGTCGTTTAGTCTTTTTGTTTTGTATCTATGGACGGGACCCAGTCGTTTAGTCTTTTTGTTTTGTATCTATGGACGGGACCCAGTCGTTTAGTCTTTTTGTTTTGTATCTATGGACGGGACCCAGTCGTTTAGTCTTTTTGTTTTGTATCTATGGACGGGACCCAGTCGTTTAGTCTTTTTGTTTTGTATCTATGGACGGGACCCAGTCGTTTAGTCTTTTTGTTTTGTATCTATGGACGGGACCCAGTCGTTTAGTCTTTTTGTTTTGTATCTATGGACGGGACCCAGTCGTTCAGTCTTTTTGTTTTGTATCTATGGACGGGACCCAGTCGTTTAGTCTTTTTGTTTTGTATCTATGGACGGGACCCAGTCGTTCAGTCTTTTTGTTTTGTATCTATGGACGGGACCCAGTCGTTTAGTCTTTTTGTTTTGTATCTATGGACGGGACCCAGTCGTTCAGTCTTTTTGTTTTGTATCTATGGACGGGACCCAGTCGTTTAGTCTTTTTGTTTTGTATCTATGGACGGGACCCAGTCGTTTAGTCTTTTTGTTTTGTATCTATGGACGGGACCCAGTCGTTTAGTCTTTTTGTTTTGTATCTATGGACGGGACCCAGTCGTTTAGTCTTTTTGTTTTGTATCTATGGACGGGACCCAGTCGTTTAGTCTTTTTGTTTTGTATCTATGGACGGGACCCAGTCGTTTAGTCTTTTTGTTTTGTATCTATGGACGGGACCCAGTCGTTTAGTCTTTTTGTTTTGTATCTATGGACGGGACCCAGTCGTTCAGTCTTTTTGTTTTGTATCTATGGACGGGACCCAGTCGTTTAGTCTTTTTGTTTTGTATCTATGGACGGGACCCAGTCGTTTAGTCTTTTTGTTTTGTATCTATGGACGGGACCCAGTCGTTTAGTCTTTTTGTTTTGTATCTATGGACGGGACCCAGTCGTTTAGTCTTTTTGTTTTGTATCTATGGACGGGACCCAGTCGTTTAGTCTTTTTGTTTTGTATCTATGGACGGGACCCAGTCGTTTAGTCTTTTTGTTTTGTATCTATGGACGGGACCCAGTCGTTTAGTCTTTTTGTTTTGTATCTATGGACGGGACCCAGTCGTTTAGTCTTTTTGTTTTGTATCTATGGACGGGACCCAGTCGTTCAGTCTTTTTGTTCTGTATCTATGGACGGGACCCAGTCGTTTAGTCTTTTTGTTTTGTATCTATGGACGGGACCCAGTCGTTCAGTCTTTTTGGTCTGTATCTATGGACGGGACCCAGTCGTTTAGTCTTTTTGTTTTGTATCTATGGACGGGACCCAGTCGTTTAGTCTTTTTGTTTTGTATCTATGGACGGGACCCAGTCGTTTAGTCTTTTTGTTTTGTATCTATGGACGGGACCCAGTCGTTTAGTCTTTTTGTTTTGTATCTATGGACGGGACCCAGTCGTTTAGTCTTTTTGTTTTGTATCTATGGACGGGACCCAGTCGTTTAGTCTTTTTGTTTTGTATCTATGGACGGGACCCAGTCGTTCAGTCTTTTTGTTTTGTATCTATGGACGGGACCCAGTCGTTTAGTCTTTTTGTTTTGTATCTATGGACGGGACCCAGTCGTTTAGTCTTTTTGTTTTGTATCTATGGACGGGACCCAGTCGTTCAGTCTTTTTGTTCTGTATCTATGGACGGGACCCAGTCGTTTAGTCTTTTTGTTTTGTATCTATGGACGGGACCCAGTCGTTTAGTCTTTTTGTTTTGTATCTATGGACGGGACCCAGTCGTTCAGTCTTTTTGTTTTGTATCTATGGACGGGACCCAGTCGTTTAGTCTTTTTGTTCTGTATCTATGGACGGGACCCAGTCGTTTAGTCTTTTTGTTTTGTATCTATGGACGGGACCCAGTCGTTCAGTCTTTTTGTTCTGTATCTATGGACGGGACCCAGTCGTTTAGTCTTTTTGTTTTGTATCTATGGACGGGACCCAGTCGTTCAGTCTTTTTGTTTTGTATCTATGGACGGGACCCAGTCGTTCAGTCTTTTTGTTCTGTATCTATGGACGGGACCCAGTCGTTTAGTCTTTTTGTTTTGTATCTATGGACGGGACCCAGTCGTTTAGTCTTTTTGTTTTGTATCTATGGACGTGACCCAGTCGTTTAGTCTTTTTGTTTTGTATCTATGGACGTGACCCAGTCGTTTAGTCTTTTTGTTTTGTATCTATGGACGGGACCCAGTCGTTTAGTCTTTTTGTTTTGTATCTATGGACGGGACCCAGTCGTTTAGTCTTTTTGTTTTGTATCTATGGACGGGACCCAGTCGTTTAGTCTTTTTGTTTTGTATCTATGGACGGGACCCAGTCGTTTAGTCTTTTTGTTTTGTATCTATGGACGGGACCCAGTCGTTTAGTCTTTTTGTTTTGTATCTATGGACGGGACCCAGTCGTTCAGTCTTTTTGTTCTGTATCTATGGACGGGACCCAGTCGTTTAGTCTTTTTGTTTTGTATCTATGGACGGGACCCAGTCGTTCAGTCTTTTTGGTCTGTATCTATGGACGGGACCCAGTCGTTTAGTCTTTTTGTTTTGTATCTATGGACGGGACCCAGTCGTTTAGTCTTTTTGTTTTGTATCTATGGACGTGACCCAGTCGTTTAGTCTTTTTGTTTTGTATCTATGGACGGGACCCAGTCGTTTAGTCTTTTTGTTTTGTATCTATGGACGGGACCCAGTCGTTTAGTCTTTTTGTTTTGTATCTATGGACGGGACCCAGTCGTTTAGTCTTTTTGTTTTGTATCTATGGACGGGACCCAGTCGTTTAGTCTTTTTGTTTTGTATCTATGGACGGGACCCAGTCGTTTAGTCTTTTTGTTTTGTATCTATGGACGTGACCCAGTCGTTTAGTCTTTTTGTTTTGTATCTATGGACGGGACCCAGTCGTTTAGTCTTTTTGTTTTGTATCTATGGACGGGACCCAGTCGTTCAGTCTTTTTGGTCTGTATCTATGGACGGGACCCAGTCGTTTAGTCTTTTTGTTTTGTATCTATGGACGGGACCCAGTCGTTTAGTCTTTTTGTTTTGTATCTATGGACGTGACCCAGTCGTTTAGTCTTTTTGTTTTGTATCTATGGACGGGACCCAGTCGTTTAGTCTTTTTGTTTTGTATCTATGGACGGGACCCAGTCGTTCAGTCTTTTTGTTTTGTATCTATGGACGGGACCCAGTCGTTTAGTCTTTTTGTTTTGTATCTATGGACGGGACCCAGTCGTTTAGTCTTTTTGTTTTGTATCTATGGACGGGACCCAGTCGTTCAGTCTTTTTGTTCTGTATCTATGGACGGGACCCAGTCGTTTAGTCTTTTTGTTTTGTATCTATGGACGGGACCCAGTCGTTCAGTCTTTTTGTTTTGTATCTATGGACGTGACCCAGTCGTTTAGTCTTTTTGTTTTGTATCTATGGACGGGACCCAGTCGTTTAGTCTTTTTGTTTTGTATCTATGGACGGGACCCAGTCGTTTAGTCTTTTTGTTTTGTATCTATGGACGGGACCCAGTCGTTTAGTCTTTTTGTTTTGTATCTATGGACGGGACCCAGTCGTTTAGTCTTTTTGTTCTGTATCTATGGACGGGACCCAGTCGTTTAGTCTTTTTGTTTTGTATCTATGGACGGGACCCAGTCGTTTAGTCTTTTTGTTTTGTATCTATGGACGGGACCCAGTCGTTCAGTCTTTTTGTTTTGTATCTATGGACGGGACCCAGTCGTTCAGTCTTTTTGTTCTGTATCTATGGACGGGACCCAGTCGTTTAGTCTTTTTGTTTTGTATCTATGGACGGGACCCAGTCGTTTAGTCTTTTTGTTTTGTATCTATGGACGTGACCCAGTCGTTTAGTCTTTTTGTTTTGTATCTATGGACGTGACCCAGTCGTTTAGTCTTTTTGTTTTGTATCTATGGACGGGACCCAGTCGTTTAGTCTTTTTGTTTTGTATCTATGGACGGGACCCAGTCGTTTAGTCTTTTTGTTTTGTATCTATGGACGGGACCCAGTCGTTCAGTCTTTTTGTTTTGTATCTATGGACGGGACCCAGTCGTTTAGTCTTTTTGTTTTGTATCTATGGACGTGACCCAGTCGTTTAGTCTTTTTGTTTTGTATCTATGGACGGGACCCAGTCGTTCAGTCTTTTTGTTCTGTATCTATGGACGGGACCCAGTCGTTTAGTCTTTTTGTTTTGTATCTATGGACGGGACCCAGTCGTTCAGTCTTTTTGGTCTGTATCTATGGACGGGACCCAGTCGTTTAGTCTTTTTGTTTTGTATCTATGGACGGGACCCAGTCGTTCAGTCTTTTTCGTCTGTATCTATGGAAGGGACCCAGTCGTTTAGTCTTTTTGTTTTGTATCTATGGACGTGACCCAGTCGTTTAGTCTTTTTGTTTTGTATCTATGGACGTGACCCAGTCGTTTAGTCTTTTTGTTTTGTATCTATGGACGTGACCCAGTCGTTTAGTCTTTTTGTTTTGTATCTATGGACGGGACCCAGTCGTTCAGTCTTTTTGTTTTGTATCTATGGACGGGACCCAGTCGTTTAGTGTTTTTGTTTTGTATCTATGGACGGGACCCAGTCGTTTAGTCTTTTTGTTTTGTATCTATGGACGGGACGCAGTCTTTCAGTCTTTTTGTTCTGTATCTATGGACGGGACCCAGTCGTTTAGTCTTTTTGTTTTTTATCTATGGACGGGACCCAGTCGTTCAGTCTTTTTGTTTTGTATCTATGGACGTGACCCAGTCGTTTAGTCTTTTTGTTTTGTATCTATGGACGGGACCCAGTCGTTCAGTCTTTTTGTTTTGTATCTATGGACGGGACCCAGTCGTTTAGTCTTTTTGTTCTGTATCTATGGACGGGACCCAGTCGTTTAGTCTTTTTGTTTTGTATCTATGGACGGGACCCAGTCGTTCAGTCTTTTTGTTCTGTATCTATGGACGGGACCCAGTCGTTTAGTCTTTTTGTTCTGTATCTATGGACGGGACCCAGTCGTTTAGTCTTTTTGTTTTGTATCTATGGACGTGACCCAGTCGTTCAGTCTTTTTGTTTTGTATCTATGGACGGGACCCAGTCGTTCAGTCTTTTTGTTCTGTATCTATGGACGGGACCCAGTCGTTTAGTCTTTTTGTTCTGTCTCTATGGACGGGACCCAGTCGTTTAGTCTTTTTGTTTTGTATCTATGGACGTGACCCAGTCGTTTAGTCTTTTTGTTTTGTATCTATGGACGTGACCCAGTCATTTAGTCTTTTTGTTTTGTATCTATGGACGGGACCCAGTCGTTTAGTCTTTTTGTTTTGTATCTATGGACGGGACCCAGTCGTTTAGTCTTTTTGTTTTGTATCTATGGACGTGACCCAGTCGTTTAGTCTTTTTGTTTTGTATCTATGGACGGGACCCAGTCGTTTAGTCTTTTTGTTTTGTATCTATGGACGGGACCCAGTCGTTTAGTCTTTTTGTTTTGTATCTATGGACGGGACCCAGTCGTTTAGTCTTTTTGTTTTGTATCTATGGACGGGACCCAGTCGTTTAGTCTTTTTGTTTTGTATCTATGGACGGGACCCAGTCGTTCAGTCTTTTTGTTCTGTATCTATGGACGGGACCCAGTCGTTTAGTCTTTTTGTTTTGTATCTATGGACGGGACCCAGTCGTTCAGTCTTTTTGGTCTGTATCTATGGACGGCACCCAATCGTTTAGTCTTTTTGTTTTGTATCTATGGACGGGACCCAGTCATTTAGTCTTTTTGTTTTGTATCTATGGACGGGACCCAGTAGTTTAGTCTTTTTGTTTTGTATCTATGGACGGGACCCAGTCGTTCAGTCTTTTTGTTTTGTATCTATGGACGGGACCCAGTCGTTTAGTCTTTTTGTTTTGTATCTATGGACGTGACCCAGTCGTTTAGTCTTTTTGTTTTGTATCTATGGACGGGACCCAGTCGTTCAGTCTTTTTGTTCTGTATCTATGGACGGGACCCAGTCGTTTAGTCTTTTTGTTTTGTATCTATGGACGGGACCCAGTCGTTCAGTCTTTTTGGTCTGTATCTATGGACGGGACCCAGTCGTTTAGTCTTTTTGTTTTGTATCTATGGACGGGACCCAGTCGTTCAGTCTTTTTCGTCTGTATCTATGGAAGGGACCCAGTCGTTTAGTCTTTTTGTTTTGTATCTATGGACGTGACCCAGTCGTTTAGTCTTTTTGTTTTGTATCTATGGACGTGACCCAGTCGTTTAGTCTTTTTGTTTTGTATCTATGGACGTGACCCAGTCGTTTAGTCTTTTTGTTTTGTATCTATGGACGGGACCCAGTCGTTCAGTCTTTTTGTTTTGTATCTATGGACGGGACCCAGTCGTTTAGTGTTTTTGTTTTGTATCTATGGACGGGACCCAGTCGTTTAGTCTTTTTGTTTTGTATCTATGGACGGGACGCAGTCTTTCAGTCTTTTTGTTCTGTATCTATGGACGGGACCCAGTCGTTTAGTCTTTTTGTTTTGTATCTATGGACGGGACCCAGTCGTTCAGTCTTTTTGTTTTGTATCTATGGACGTGACCCAGTCGTTTAGTCTTTTTGTTTTGTATCTATGGACGTGACCCATTCGTTTAGTCTTTTTGTTTTGTATCTATGGACGGGACCCAGTCGTTTAGTCTTTTTGTTTTGTATCTATGGACGGGACCCAGTCGTTCAGTCTTTTTGTTCTGTATCTATGGACGGGACCCAGTCGTTTAGTCTTTTTGTTTTGTATCTATGGACGGGACCCAGTCGTTCAGTCTTTTTGGTCTGTATCTATGGACGGCACCCAATCGTTTAGTCTTTTTGTTTTGTATCTATGGACGGGACCCAGTCATTTAGTCTTTTTGTTTTGTATCTATGGACGGGACCCAGTAGTTTAGTCTTTTTGTTTTGTATCTATGGACGGGACCCAGTCGTTCAGTCTTTTTGTTTTGTATCTATGGACGGGACCCAGTCGTTTAGTCTTTTTGTTTTGTATCTATGGACGTGACCCAGTCGTTTAGTCTTTTTGTTTTGTATCTATGGACGGGACCCAGTCGTTCAGTCTTTTTGTTCTGTATCTATGGACGGGACCCAGTCGTTTAGTCTTTTTGTTTTGTATCTATGGACGGGACCCAGTCGTTCAGTCTTTTTGGTCTGTATCTATGGACGGGACCCAGTCGTTTAGTCTTTTTGTTTTGTATCTATGGACGGGACCCAGTCGTTCAGTCTTTTTCGTCTGTATCTATGGAAGGGACCCAGTCGTTTAGTCTTTTTGTTTTGTATCTATGGACGTGACCCAGTCGTTTAGTCTTTTTGTTTTGTATCTATGGACGTGACCCAGTCGTTTAGTCTTTTTGTTTTGTATCTATGGACGTGACCCAGTCGTTTAGTCTTTTTGTTTTGTATCTATGGACGGGACCCAGTCGTTCAGTCTTTTTGTTTTGTATCTATGGACGGGACCCAGTCGTTTAGTGTTTTTGTTTTGTATCTATGGACGGGACCCAGTCGTTTAGTCTTTTTGTTTTGTATCTATGGACGGGACGCAGTCTTTCAGTCTTTTTGTTCTGTATCTATGGACGGGACCCAGTCGTTTAGTCTTTTTGTTTTGTATCTATGGACGGGACCCAGTCGTTCAGTCTTTTTGTTTTGTATCTATGGACGTGACCCAGTCGTTTAGTCTTTTTGTTTTGTATCTATGGACGTGACCCAGTCGTTTAGTCTTTTTGTTTTGTATCTATGGACGGGACCCAGTCGTTTAGTCTTTTTGTTTTGTATCTATGGATGGGATCCAGTCGTTTAGTCTTTTTGTTTTGTATCTATGGACGGGACACAGTCGTTTAGTCTTTTTGTTTTGTATCTATGGACGGGACCCAGTCGTTTAGTCTTTTTGTTTTGTATCTATGGACGGGACCCAGTCGTTTAGTCTTTTTGTTTTGTATCTATGGACGGGACCAAGTCGTTCAGTCTTTTTGTTTTGTATCTATGGACGGGACCCAGACGTTAGTCTTTTTGTTTTGTATCTATGGACGGGACCCAGTCGTTCAGTCTTTTTGGTCTGTATCTATGGACGGGACCCAGTCGTTCAGTCTTTTTGTTTTGTATCTATGGACGGGACCCAGTCGTTAGTCTTTTTGTTTTGTATCTATGGACGGGACCCAGTCGTTCAGTCTTTTTGGTCTGTATCTATGGACGGGACCCTGTCGTTTAGTCTTTTTGTTTTGTATCTATGGACGGGACCCAGTCGTTTAGTCTTTTTGGTCTGTATCTATGGACGGGACCCTGTCGTTTAGTCTTTTTGTTTTGTATCTATGGACGGGACCCAGTCGTTTAGTCTTTTTGTTTTGTATCTATGGACGGGACCCAGTCGTTTAGTCTTTTTGTTTTGTATCTATGGACGGGACGCAGTCTTTCAGTCTTTTTGTTCTGTATCTATGGACGGGACCCAGTCGTTTAGTCTTTTTGTTTTGTATCTATGGACGGGACCCAGTCGTTTAGTCTTTTTGTTTTGTATCTATGGACGGGACGCAGTCTTTCAGTCTTTTTGTTCTGTATCTATGGACGGGACCCAGTCGTTTAGTCTTTTTGTTTTTTATCTATGGACGGGACCCAGTCGTTCAGTCTTTTTGTTTTGTATCTATGGACGGGACCCAGTCGTTTAGTCTTTTTGTTTTGTATCTATGGACGTGACCCAGTCGTTTAGTCTTTTTGTTTTGTATCTATGGACGTGACCCAGTCATTTAGTCTTTTTGTTTTGTATCTATGGACGGGACCCAGTCGTTTAGTCTTTTTGTTTTGTATCTATGGACGGGACCCAGTCGTTTAGTCTTTTTGTTTTGTATCTATGGACGTGACCCAGTCGTTTAGTCTTTTTGTTTTGTATCTATGGACGGGACCCAGTCGTTTAGTCTTTTTGTTTTGTATCTATGGACGGGACCCAGTCGTTTAGTCTTTTTGTTTTGTATCTATGGACGGGACCCAGTCGTTTAGTCTTTTTGTTTTGTATCTATGGACGGGACCCAGTCGTTTAGTCTTTTTGTTTTGTATCTATGGACGGGACCCAGACGTTCAGTCTTTTTGTTCTGTATCTATGGACGGGACCCAGTCGTTTAGTCTTTTTGTTTTGTATCTATGGACGGGACCCAGTCGTTCAGTCTTTTTGGTCTGTATCTATGGACGGGACCCAATCGTTTAGTCTTTTTGTTTTGTATCTATGGACGGGACCCAGTCTTTAGTCTTTTTGTTTTGTATCTATGGACGGGACCCAGTAGTTTAGTCTTTTTGTTTTGTATCTATGGACGGGACCCAGTCGTTCAGTCTTTTTGTTTTGTATCTATGGACGGGACCCAGTCGTTTAGTCTTTTTGTTTTGTATCTATGGACGTGACCCAGTCGTTTAGTCTTTTTGTTTTGTATCTATGGACGGGACCCAGTCGTTCAGTCTTTTTGTTCTGTATCTATGGAAGGGACCCAGTCGTTTAGTCTTTTTGTTTTGTATCTATGGACGGGACCCAGTCGTTCAGTCTTTTTGGTCTGTATCTATGGACGGGACCCAGTCGTTTAGTCTTTTTGTTTTGTATCTATGGACGGGACCCAGTCGTTCAGTCTTTTTCGTCTGTATCTATGGAAGGGACCCAGTCGTTTAGTCTTTTTGTTTTGTATCTATGGACGTGACCCAGTCGTTTAGTCTTTTTGTTTTGTATCTATGGACGTGACCCAGTCGTTTAGTCTTTTTGTTTTGTATCTATGGACGTGACCCAGTCGTTTAGTCTTTTTGTTTTGTATCTATGGACGGGACCCAGTCGTTCAGTCTTTTTGTTTTGTATCTATGGACGGGACCCAGTCGTTTAGTGTTTTTGTTTTGTATCTATGGACGGGACCCAGTCGTTTAGTCTTTTTGTTTTGTATCTATGGACGGGACGCAGTCTTTCAGTCTTTTTGTTCTGTATCTATGGACGGGACCCAGTCGTTTAGTCTTTTTGTTTTTTATCTATGGACGGGACCCAGTCGTTCAGTCTTTTTGTTTTGTATCTATGGACGTGACCCAGTCGTTTAGTCTTTTTGTTTTGTATCTATGGACGGGACCCAGTCGTTCAGTCTTTTTGTTTTGTATCTATGGACGGGACCCAGTCGTTTAGTCTTTTTGTTCTGTATCTATGGACGGGACCCAGTCGTTTAGTCTTTTTGTTTTGTATCTATGGACGGGACCCAGTCGTTCAGTCTTTTTGTTCTGTATCTATGGACGGGACCCAGTCGTTTAGTCTTTTTGTTCTGTATCTATGGACGGGACCCAGTCGTTTAGTCTTTTTGTTTTGTATCTATGGACGTGACCCAGTCGTTCAGTCTTTTTGTTTTGTATCTATGGACGGGACCCAGTCGTTCAGTCTTTTTGTTCTGTATCTATGGACGGGACCCAGTCGTTTAGTCTTTTTGTTCTGTCTCTATGGACGGGACCCAGTCGTTTAGTCTTTTTGTTTTGTATCTATGGACGTGACCCAGTCGTTTAGTCTTTTTGTTTTGTATCTATGGACGTGACCCAGTCATTTAGTCTTTTTGTTTTGTATCTATGGACGGGACCCAGTCGTTTAGTCTTTTTGTTTTGTATCTATGGACGGGACCCAGTAGTTTAGTCTTTTTGTTTTGTATCTATGGACGGGACCCAGTCGTTCAGTCTTTTTGTTTTGTATCTATGGACGGGACCCAGTCGTTTAGTCTTTTTGTTTTGTATCTATGGACGTGACCCAGTCGTTTAGTCTTTTTGTTTTGTATCTATGGACGGGACCCAGTCGTTCAGTCTTTTTGTTCTGTATCTATGGACGGGACCCAGTCGTTTAGTCTTTTTGTTTTGTATCTATGGACGGGACCCAGTCGTTCAGTCTTTTTGGTCTGTATCTATGGACGGGACCCAGTCGTTTAGTCTTTTTGTTTTGTATCTATGGACGGGACCCAGTCGTTCAGTCTTTTTCGTCTGTATCTATGGAAGGGACCCAGTCGTTTAGTCTTTTTGTTTTGTATCTATGGACGTGACCCAGTCGTTTAGTCTTTTTGTTTTGTATCTATGGACGTGACCCAGTCGTTTAGTCTTTTTGTTTTGTATCTATGGACGTGACCCAGTCGTTTAGTCTTTTTGTTTTGTATCTATGGACGGGACCCAGTCGTTCAGTCTTTTTGTTTTGTATCTATGGACGGGACCCAGTCGTTTAGTGTTTTTGTTTTGTATCTATGGACGGGACCCAGTCGTTTAGTCTTTTTGTTTTGTATCTATGGACGGGACGCAGTCTTTCAGTCTTTTTGTTCTGTATCTATGGACGGGACCCAGTCGTTTAGTCTTTTTGTTCTGTATCTATGGACGGGACCCAGTCGTTTAGTCTTTTTGTTTTGTATCTATGGACGGGACCCAGTCGTTCAGTCTTTTTGGTCTGTATCTATGGACGGGACCCAGTCGTTTAGTCTTTTTGTTTTGTATCTATGGACGGGACCCAGTCGTTCAGTCTTTTTCGTCTGTATCTATGGAAGGGACCCAGTCGTTTAGTCTTTTTGTTTTGTATCTATGGACGTGACCCAGTCGTTTAGTCTTTTTGTTTTGTATCTATGGACGTGACCCAGTCGTTTAGTCTTTTTGTTTTGTATCTATGGACGTGACCCAGTCGTTTAGTCTTTTTGTTTTGTATCTATGGACGGGACCCAGTCGTTCAGTCTTTTTGTTTTGTATCTATGGACGGGACCCAGTCGTTTAGTGTTTTTGTTTTGTATCTATGGACGGGACCCAGTCGTTTAGTCTTTTTGTTTTGTATCTATGGACGGGACGCAGTCTTTCAGTCTTTTTGTTCTGTATCTATGGACGGGACCCAGTCGTTTAGTCTTTTTGTTTTGTATCTATGGACGGGACCCAGTCGTTCAGTCTTTTTGTTTTGTATCTATGGACGTGACCCAGTCGTTTAGTCTTTTTGTTTTGTATCTATGGACGTGACCCAGTCGTTTAGTCTTTTTGTTTTGTATCTATGGACGGGACCCAGTCGTTTAGTCTTTTTGTTTTGTATCTATGGATGGGATCCAGTCGTTTAGTCTTTTTGTTTTGTATCTATGGACGGGACACAGTCGTTTAGTCTTTTTGTTTTGTATCTATGGACGGGACCCAGTCGTTTAGTCTTTTTGTTTTGTATCTATGGACGGGACCCAGTCGTTTAGTCTTTTTGTTTTGTATCTATGGACGGGACCAAGTCGTTCAGTCTTTTTGTTTTGTATCTATGGACGGGACCCAGACGTTAGTCTTTTTGTTTTGTATCTATGGACGGGACCCAGTCGTTCAGTCTTTTTGGTCTGTATCTATGGACGGGACCCAGTCGTTCAGTCTTTTTGTTTTGTATCTATGGACGGGACCCAGTCGTTAGTCTTTTTGTTTTGTATCTATGGACGGGACCCAGTCGTTCAGTCTTTTTGGTCTGTATCTATGGACGGGACCCTGTCGTTTAGTCTTTTTGTTTTGTATCTATGGACGGGACCCAGTCGTTTAGTCTTTTTGGTCTGTATCTATGGACGGGACCCTGTCGTTTAGTCTTTTTGTTTTGTATCTATGGACGGGACCCAGTCGTTTAGTCTTTTTGTTTTGTATCTATGGACGGGACCCAGTCGTTTAGTCTTTTTGTTTTGTATCTATGGACGGGACGCAGTCTTTCAGTCTTTTTGTTCTGTATCTATGGACGGGACCCAGTCGTTTAGTCTTTTTGTTTTGTATCTATGGACGGGACCCAGTCGTTTAGTCTTTTTGTTTTGTATCTATGGACGGGACGCAGTCTTTCAGTCTTTTTGTTCTGTATCTATGGACGGGACCCAGTCGTTTAGTCTTTTTGTTTTTTATCTATGGACGGGACCCAGTCGTTCAGTCTTTTTGTTTTGTATCTATGGACGGGACCCAGTCGTTTAGTCTTTTTGTTTTGTATCTATGGACGTGACCCAGTCGTTTAGTCTTTTTGTTTTGTATCTATGGACGTGACCCAGTCATTTAGTCTTTTTGTTTTGTATCTATGGACGGGACCCAGTCGTTTAGTCTTTTTGTTTTGTATCTATGGACGGGACCCAGTCGTTTAGTCTTTTTGTTTTGTATCTATGGACGTGACCCAGTCGTTTAGTCTTTTTGTTTTGTATCTATGGACGGGACCCAGTCGTTTAGTCTTTTTGTTTTGTATCTATGGACGGGACCCAGTCGTTTAGTCTTTTTGTTTTGTATCTATGGACGGGACCCAGTCGTTTAGTCTTTTTGTTTTGTATCTATGGACGGGACCCAGTCGTTTAGTCTTTTTGTTTTGTATCTATGGACGGGACCCAGACGTTCAGTCTTTTTGTTCTGTATCTATGGACGGGACCCAGTCGTTTAGTCTTTTTGTTTTGTATCTATGGACGGGACCCAGTCGTTCAGTCTTTTTGGTCTGTATCTATGGACGGGACCCAATCGTTTAGTCTTTTTGTTTTGTATCTATGGACGGGACCCAGTCTTTAGTCTTTTTGTTTTGTATCTATGGACGGGACCCAGTAGTTTAGTCTTTTTGTTTTGTATCTATGGACGGGACCCAGTCGTTCAGTCTTTTTGTTTTGTATCTATGGACGGGACCCAGTCGTTTAGTCTTTTTGTTTTGTATCTATGGACGTGACCCAGTCGTTTAGTCTTTTTGTTTTGTATCTATGGACGGGACCCAGTCGTTCAGTCTTTTTGTTCTGTATCTATGGAAGGGACCCAGTCGTTTAGTCTTTTTGTTTTGTATCTATGGACGGGACCCAGTCGTTCAGTCTTTTTGGTCTGTATCTATGGACGGGACCCAGTCGTTTAGTCTTTTTGTTTTGTATCTATGGACGGGACCCAGTCGTTCAGTCTTTTTCGTCTGTATCTATGGAAGGGACCCAGTCGTTTAGTCTTTTTGTTTTGTATCTATGGACGTGACCCAGTCGTTTAGTCTTTTTGTTTTGTATCTATGGACGTGACCCAGTCGTTTAGTCTTTTTGTTTTGTATCTATGGACGTGACCCAGTCGTTTAGTCTTTTTGTTTTGTATCTATGGACGGGACCCAGTCGTTCAGTCTTTTTGTTTTGTATCTATGGACGGGACCCAGTCGTTTAGTGTTTTTGTTTTGTATCTATGGACGGGACCCAGTCGTTTAGTCTTTTTGTTTTGTATCTATGGACGGGACGCAGTCTTTCAGTCTTTTTGTTCTGTATCTATGGACGGGACCCAGTCGTTTAGTCTTTTTGTTTTTTATCTATGGACGGGACCCAGTCGTTCAGTCTTTTTGTTTTGTATCTATGGACGTGACCCAGTCGTTTAGTCTTTTTGTTTTGTATCTATGGACGGGACCCAGTCGTTCAGTCTTTTTGTTTTGTATCTATGGACGGGACCCAGTCGTTTAGTCTTTTTGTTCTGTATCTATGGACGGGACCCAGTCGTTTAGTCTTTTTGTTTTGTATCTATGGACGGGACCCAGTCGTTCAGTCTTTTTGTTCTGTATCTATGGACGGGACCCAGTCGTTTAGTCTTTTTGTTCTGTATCTATGGACGGGACCCAGTCGTTTAGTCTTTTTGTTTTGTATCTATGGACGTGACCCAGTCGTTCAGTCTTTTTGTTTTGTATCTATGGACGGGACCCAGTCGTTCAGTCTTTTTGTTCTGTATCTATGGACGGGACCCAGTCGTTTAGTCTTTTTGTTCTGTCTCTATGGACGGGACCCAGTCGTTTAGTCTTTTTGTTTTGTATCTATGGACGTGACCCAGTCGTTTAGTCTTTTTGTTTTGTATCTATGGACGTGACCCAGTCATTTAGTCTTTTTGTTTTGTATCTATGGACGGGACCCAGTCGTTTAGTCTTTTTGTTTTGTATCTATGGACGGGACCCAGTAGTTTAGTCTTTTTGTTTTGTATCTATGGACGGGACCCAGTCGTTCAGTCTTTTTGTTTTGTATCTATGGACGGGACCCAGTCGTTTAGTCTTTTTGTTTTGTATCTATGGACGTGACCCAGTCGTTTAGTCTTTTTGTTTTGTATCTATGGACGGGACCCAGTCGTTCAGTCTTTTTGTTCTGTATCTATGGACGGGACCCAGTCGTTTAGTCTTTTTGTTTTGTATCTATGGACGGGACCCAGTCGTTCAGTCTTTTTGGTCTGTATCTATGGACGGGACCCAGTCGTTTAGTCTTTTTGTTTTGTATCTATGGACGGGACCCAGTCGTTCAGTCTTTTTCGTCTGTATCTATGGAAGGGACCCAGTCGTTTAGTCTTTTTGTTTTGTATCTATGGACGTGACCCAGTCGTTTAGTCTTTTTGTTTTGTATCTATGGACGTGACCCAGTCGTTTAGTCTTTTTGTTTTGTATCTATGGACGTGACCCAGTCGTTTAGTCTTTTTGTTTTGTATCTATGGACGGGACCCAGTCGTTCAGTCTTTTTGTTTTGTATCTATGGACGGGACCCAGTCGTTTAGTGTTTTTGTTTTGTATCTATGGACGGGACCCAGTCGTTTAGTCTTTTTGTTTTGTATCTATGGACGGGACGCAGTCTTTCAGTCTTTTTGTTCTGTATCTATGGACGGGACCCAGTCGTTTAGTCTTTTTGTTTTTTATCTATGGACGGGACCCAGTCGTTCAGTCTTTTTGTTTTGTATCTATGGACGTGACCCAGTCGTTTAGTCTTTTTGTTTTGTATCTATGGACGGGACCCAGTCGTTCAGTCTTTTTGTTTTGTATCTATGGACGGGACCCAGTCGTTTAGTCTTTTTGTTCTGTATCTATGGACGGGACCCAGTCGTTTAGTCTTTTTGTTTTGTATCTATGGACGGGACCCAGTCGTTCAGTCTTTTTGTTCTGTATCTATGGACGGGACCCAGTCGTTTAGTCTTTTTGTTCTGTATCTATGGACGGGACCCAGTCGTTTAGTCTTTTTGTTTTGTATCTATGGACGTGACCCAGTCGTTCAGTCTTTTTGTTTTGTATCTATGGACGGGACCCAGTCGTTCAGTCTTTTTGTTCTGTATCTATGGACGGGACCCAGTCGTTTAGTCTTTTTGTTCTGTCTCTATGGACGGGACCCAGTCGTTTAGTCTTTTTGTTTTGTATCTATGGACGTGACCCAGTCGTTTAGTCTTTTTGTTTTGTATCTATGGACGTGACCCAGTCATTTAGTCTTTTTGTTTTGTATCTATGGACGGGACCCAGTCGTTTAGTCTTTTTGTTTTGTATCTATGGACGGGACCCAGTCGTTTAGTCTTTTTGTTTTGTATCTATGGACGTGACCCAGTCGTTTAGTCTTTTTGTTTTGTATCTATGGACGGGACCCAGTCGTTTAGTCTTTTTGTTTTGTATCTATGGACGGGACCCAGTCGTTTAGTCTTTTTGTTTTGTATCTATGGACGGGACCCAGTCGTTTAGTCTTTTTGTTTTGTATCTATGGACGGGACCCAGTCGTTTAGTCTTTTTGTTTTGTATCTATGGACGGGACCCAGTCGTTCAGTCTTTTTGTTCTGTATCTATGGACGGGACCCAGTCGTTTAGTCTTTTTGTTTTGTATCTATGGACGGGACCCAGTCGTTCAGTCTTTTTGGTCTGTATCTATGGACGGCACCCAATCGTTTAGTCTTTTTGTTTTGTATCTATGGACGGGACCCAGTCATTTAGTCTTTTTGTTTTGTATCTATGGACGGGACCCAGTAGTTTAGTCTTTTTGTTTTGTATCTATGGACGGGACCCAGTCGTTCAGTCTTTTTGTTTTGTATCTATGGACGGGACCCAGTCGTTTAGTCTTTTTGTTTTGTATCTATGGACGTGACCCAGTCGTTTAGTCTTTTTGTTTTGTATCTCTGGACGGGACCCAGTCGTTCAGTCTTTTTGTTCTGTATCTATGGACGGGACCCAGTCGTTTAGTCTTTTTGTTTTGTATCTATGGACGGGACCCAGTCGTTCAGTCTTTTTGGTCTGTATCTATGGACGGGACCCAGTCGTTTAGTCTTTTTGTTTTGTATCTATGGACGGGACCCAGTCGTTCAGTCTTTTTCGTCTGTATCTATGGAAGGGACCCAGTCGTTTAGTCTTTTTGTTTTGTATCTATGGACGTGACCCAGTCGTTTAGTCTTTTTGTTTTGTATCTATGGACGTGACCCAGTCGTTTAGTCTTTTTGTTTTGTATCTATGGACGTGACCCAGTCGTTTAGTCTTTTTGTTTTGTATCTATGGACGGGACCCAGTCGTTCAGTCTTTTTGTTTTGTATCTATGGACGGGACCCAGTCGTTTAGTGTTTTTGTTTTGTATCTATGGACGGGACCCAGTCGTTTAGTCTTTTTGTTTTGTATCTATGGACGGGACGCAGTCTTTCAGTCTTTTTGTTCTGTATCTATGGACGGGACCCAGTCGTTTAGTCTTTTTGTTTTGTATCTATGGACGGGACCCAGTCGTTCAGTCTTTTTGTTTTGTATCTATGGACGTGACCCAGTCGTTTAGTCTTTTTGTTTTGTATCTATGGACGTGACCCATTCGTTTAGTCTTTTTGTTTTGTATCTATGGACGGGACCCAGTCGTTTAGTCTTTTTGTTTTGTATCTATGGACGGGACCCAGTCGTTCAGTCTTTTTGTTCTGTATCTATGGACGGGACCCAGTCGTTTAGTCTTTTTGTTTTGTATCTATGGACGGGACCCAGTCGTTCAGTCTTTTTGGTCTGTATCTATGGACGGCACCCAATCGTTTAGTCTTTTTGTTTTGTATCTATGGACGGGACCCAGTCATTTAGTCTTTTTGTTTTGTATCTATGGACGGGACCCAGTAGTTTAGTCTTTTTGTTTTGTATCTATGGACGGGACCCAGTCGTTCAGTCTTTTTGTTTTGTATCTATGGACGGGACCCAGTCGTTTAGTCTTTTTGTTTTGTATCTATGGACGTGACCCAGTCGTTTAGTCTTTTTGTTTTGTATCTATGGACGGGACCCAGTCGTTCAGTCTTTTTGTTCTGTATCTATGGACGGGACCCAGTCGTTTAGTCTTTTTGTTTTGTATCTATGGACGGGACCCAGTCGTTCAGTCTTTTTGGTCTGTATCTATGGACGGGACCCAGTCGTTTAGTCTTTTTGTTTTGTATCTATGGACGGGACCCAGTCGTTCAGTCTTTTTCGTCTGTATCTATGGAAGGGACCCAGTCGTTTAGTCTTTTTGTTTTGTATCTATGGACGTGACCCAGTCGTTTAGTCTTTTTGTTTTGTATCTATGGACGTGACCCAGTCGTTTAGTCTTTTTGTTTTGTATCTATGGACGTGACCCAGTCGTTTAGTCTTTTTGTTTTGTATCTATGGACGGGACCCAGTCGTTCAGTCTTTTTGTTTTGTATCTATGGACGGGACCCAGTCGTTTAGTGTTTTTGTTTTGTATCTATGGACGGGACCCAGTCGTTTAGTCTTTTTGTTTTGTATCTATGGACGGGACGCAGTCTTTCAGTCTTTTTGTTCTGTATCTATGGACGGGACCCAGTCGTTTAGTCTTTTTGTTTTGTATCTATGGACGGGACCCAGTCGTTCAGTCTTTTTGTTTTGTATCTATGGACGTGACCCAGTCGTTTAGTCTTTTTGTTTTGTATCTATGGACGTGACCCAGTCGTTTAGTCTTTTTGTTTTGTATCTATGGACGGGACCCAGTCGTTTAGTCTTTTTGTTTTGTATCTATGGATGGGATCCAGTCGTTTAGTCTTTTTGTTTTGTATCTATGGACGGGACACAGTCGTTTAGTCTTTTTGTTTTGTATCTATGGACGGGACCCAGTCGTTTAGTCTTTTTGTTTTGTATCTATGGACGGGACCCAGTCGTTTAGTCTTTTTGTTTTGTATCTATGGACGGGACCAAGTCGTTCAGTCTTTTTGTTTTGTATCTATGGACGGGACCCAGACGTTAGTCTTTTTGTTTTGTATCTATGGACGGGACCCAGTCGTTCAGTCTTTTTGGTCTGTATCTATGGACGGGACCCAGTCGTTCAGTCTTTTTGTTTTGTATCTATGGACGGGACCCAGTCGTTAGTCTTTTTGTTTTGTATCTATGGACGGGACCCAGTCGTTCAGTCTTTTTGGTCTGTATCTATGGACGGGACCCTGTCGTTTAGTCTTTTTGTTTTGTATCTATGGACGGGACCCAGTCGTTTAGTCTTTTTGTTTTGTATCTATGGACGGGACCCAGTCGTTTAGTCTTTTTGTTTTGTATCTATGGACGGGACGCAGTCTTTCAGTCTTTTTGTTCTGTATCTATGGACGGGACCCAGTCGTTTAGTCTTTTTGTTTTGTATCTATGGACGGGACCCAGTCGTTCAGTCTTTTTGTTTTGTATCTATGGACGTGACCCAGTCGTTTAGTCTTTTTGTTTTGTATCTATGGACGTGACCCAGTCGTTTAGTCTTTTTGTTTTGTATCTATGGACGGGACCCAGTCGTTTAGTCTTTTTGTTTTGTATCTATGGACGGGACCCAGTCGTTTAGTCTTTTTGTTTTGTATCTATGGACGGGACCCAGTCGTTTAGTCTTTTTGTTTTGTATCTATGGACGGGACCCAGTCGTTTAGTCTTTTTGTTTTGTATCTATGGACGGGACCCAGTCGTTTAGTCTTTTTGTTTTGTATCTATGGACGGGACCCAGTCGTTCAGTCTTTTTGTTTTGTATCTATGGACGGGACCCAGTCGTTAGTCTTTTTGTTTTGTATCTATGGACGGGACCCAGTCGTTCAGTCTTTTTGGTCTGTATCTATGGACGGGACCCAGTCGTTTAGTCTTTTTGTTTTGTATCTATGGACGGGACCCAGTCGTTCAGTCTTTTTGTTTTGTATCTATGGACGGGACCCAGTCGTTAGTCTTTTTGTTTTGTATCTATGGACGGGACCCAGTCGTTCAGTCTTTTTCGTCTGTATCTATGGAAGGGACCCAGTCGTTTAGTCTTTTTGTTTTGTATCTATGGACGTGACCCAGTCGTTTAGTCTTTTTGTTTTGTATCTATGGACGTGACCCAGTCGTTTAGTCTTTTTGTTTTGTATCTATGGACGTGACCCAGTCGTTTAGTCTTTTTGTTTTGTATCTATGGACGGGACCCAGTCGTTCAGTCTTTTTGTTTTGTATCTATGGACGGGACCCAGTCGTTTAGTGTTTTTGTTTTGTATCTATGGACGGGACCCAGTCGTTTAGTCTTTTTGTTTTGTATCTATGGACGGGACGCAGTCTTTCAGTCTTTTTGTTCTGTATCTATGGACGGGACCCAGTCGTTTAGTCTTTTTGTTTTGTATCTATGGACGGGACCCAGTCGTTTAGTCTTTTTGTTTTGTATCTATGGACGTGACCCAGTCGTTTAGTCTTTTTGTTTTGTATCTATGGACGTGACCCAGTCGTTTAGTCTTTTTGTTTTGTATCTATGGACGGGACCCAGTCGTTTAGTCTTTTTGTTTTGTATCTATGGACGGGACCCAGTCGTTTAGTCTTTTTGTTTTGTATCTATGGACGGGACACAGTCGTTTAGTCTTTTTGTTTTGTATCTATGGACGGGACCCAGTCGTTTAGTCTTTTTGTTTTGTATCTATGGACGGGACCCAGTCGTTTAGTCTTTTTGTTTTGTATCTATGGACGGGACCAAGTCGTTCAGTCTTTTTGTTTTGTATCTATGGACGGGACCCAGACGTTAGTCTTTTTGTTTTGTATCTATGGACGGGACCCAGTCGTTCAGTCTTTTTGGTCTGTATCTATGGACGGGACCCAGTCGTTTAGTCTTTTTGTTTTGTATCTATGGACGGGACCCAGTCGTTCAGTCTTTTTGTTTTGTATCTATGGACGGGACCCAGTCGTTAGTCTTTTTGTTTTGTATCTATGGACGGGACCCAGTCGTTCAGTCTTTTTGGTCTGTATCTATGGACGGGACCCTGTCGTTTAGTCTTTTTGTTTTGTATCTATGGACGGGACCCAGTCGTTTAGTCTTTTTGTTTTGTATCTATGGACGGGACCCAGTCGTTTAGTCTTTTTGTTTTGTATCTATGGACGGGACGCAGTCTTTCAGTCTTTTTGTTCTGTATCTATGGACGGGACCCAGTCGTTTAGTCTTTTTGTTTTGTATCTATGGACGGGACCCAGTCGTTCAGTCTTTTTGTTTTGTATCTATGGACGTGACCCAGTCGTTTAGTCTTTTTGTTTTGTATCTATGGACGTGACCCAGTCGTTTAGTCTTTTTGTTTTGTATCTATGGACGGGACCCAGTCGTTTAGTCTTTTTGTTTTGTATCTATGGATGGGACCCAGTCGTTTAGTCTTTTTGTTTTGTATCTATGGACGGGACACAGTCGTTTAGTCTTTTTGTTTTGTATCTATGGACGGGACCCAGTCGTTTAGTCTTTTTGTTTTGTATCTATGGACGGGACCCAGTCGTTTAGTCTTTTTGTTTTGTATCTATGGACGGGACCAAGTCGTTCAGTCTTTTTGTTTTGTATATATGGACGGGACCCAGACGTTAGTCTTTTTGTTTTGTATCTATGGACGGGACCCAGTCGTTCAGTCTTTTTGGTCTGTATCTATGGACGGGACCCAGTCGTTTAGTCTTTTTGTTTTGTATCTATGGACGGGACCCAGTCGTTCAGTCTTTTTGTTTTGTATCTATGGACGGGACCCAGTCGTTAGTCTTTTTGTTTTGTATCTATGGACGGGACCCAGTCGTTCAGTCTTTTTGGTCTGTATCTATGGACGGGACCCTGTCGTTTAGTCTTTTTGTTTTGTATCTATGGACGGGACCCAGTCGTTTAGTCTTTTTGTTTTGTATCTATGGACGGGACCCAGTCGTTTAGTCTTTTTGTTTTGTATCTATGGACGTGACCCAGTCGTTTAGTCTTTTTGTTTTGTATCTATGGACGGGACCCAGTCTTTTAGTCTTTTTGTTTTGTATCTATGGACGGGACCCAGGCGTTTAGTCTTTTTGTTTTGTATCTATGGACGGGACCCAGTCGTTCAGTCTTTTTGTTTTGTATCTATGGACGGGACCCAGTCGTTTAGTCTTTTTGTTTTGTATCTATGGACGGGACCCAGTCTTTCAGTCTTTTTGTTCTGTATCTATAGACGGGACCCAGTCGTTTAGTCTTTTTGTTTTGTATCTATGGACGGGACCCAGTCGTTCAGTCTTTTTGGTCTGTATCTATGGACGGGACCCAGTCGTTTAGTCTTTTTGTTTTGTATCTATGGACGGGACCCAGTCGTTTAGTCTTTTTGTTTTGTATCTATGGACGTGACCCAGTCGTTTAGTCTTTTTGTTTTGTATCTATGGACGGGACCCAGTCGTTTAGTCTTTTTGTTTTGTATCTATGGACGGGACCCAGTCGTTTAGTCTTTTTGTTTTGTATCTATGGACAGGACCCAGTCGTTCAGTCTTTTTGTTTTGTATCTATGGACGGGACCCAGTCGTTCAGTCTTTTTGTTCTGTATCTATGGACGGGACCCAGTCGTTTAGTCTTTTTGTTTTGTATCTATGGACGGGACCCAGTCGTTCAGTCTTTTTGGTCTGTATCTATGGACGGCACCCAATCGTTTAGTCTTTTTGTTTTGTATCTATGGACGGGACCCAGTCATTTAGTCTTTTTGTTTTGTATCTATGGACGGGACCCAGTAGTTTAGTCTTTTTGTTTTGTATCTATGGACGGGACCCAGTCGTTCAGTCTTTTTGTTTTGTATCTATGGACGGGACCCAGTCGTTTAGTCTTTTTGTTTTGTATCTATGGACGTGACCCAGTCGTTTAGTCTTTTTGTTTTGTATCTATGGACGGGACCCAGTCGTTCAGTCTTTTTGTTCTGTATCTATGGACGGGACCCAGTCGTTTAGTCTTTTTGTTTTGTATCTATGGACGGGACCCAGTCGTTCAGTCTTTTTGGTCTGTATCTATGGACGGGACCCAGTCGTTTAGTCTTTTTGTTTTGTATCTATGGACGGGACCCAGTCGTTCAGTCTTTTTCGTCTGTATCTATGGAAGGGACCCAGTCGTTTAGTCTTTTTGTTTTGTATCTATGGACGTGACCCAGTCGTTTAGTCTTTTTGTTTTGTATCTATGGACGTGACCCAGTCGTTTAGTCTTTTTGTTTTGTATCTATGGACGTGACCCAGTCGTTTAGTCTTTTTGTTTTGTATCTATGGACGGGACCCAGTCGTTCAGTCTTTTTGTTTTGTATCTATGGACGGGACCCAGTCGTTTAGTGTTTTTGTTTTGTATCTATGGACGGGACCCAGTCGTTTAGTCTTTTTGTTTTGTATCTATGGACGGGACGCAGTCTTTCAGTCTTTTTGTTCTGTATCTATGGACGGGACCCAGTCGTTTAGTCTTTTTGTTTTGTATCTATGGACGGGACCCAGTCGTTCAGTCTTTTTGTTTTGTATCTATGGACGTGACCCAGTCGTTTAGTCTTTTTGTTTTGTATCTATGGACGTGACCCATTCGTTTAGTCTTTTTGTTTTGTATCTATGGACGGGACCCAGTCGTTTAGTCTTTTTGTTTTGTATCTATGGACGGGACCCAGTCGTTCAGTCTTTTTGTTCTGTATCTATGGACGGGACCCAGTCGTTTAGTCTTTTTGTTTTGTATCTATGGACGGGACCCAGTCGTTCAGTCTTTTTGGTCTGTATCTATGGACGGCACCCAATCGTTTAGTCTTTTTGTTTTGTATCTATGGACGGGACCCAGTCATTTAGTCTTTTTGTTTTGTATCTATGGACGGGACCCAGTAGTTTAGTCTTTTTGTTTTGTATCTATGGACGGGACCCAGTCGTTCAGTCTTTTTGTTTTGTATCTATGGACGGGACCCAGTCGTTTAGTCTTTTTGTTTTGTATCTATGGACGTGACCCAGTCGTTTAGTCTTTTTGTTTTGTATCTATGGACGGGACCCAGTCGTTCAGTCTTTTTGTTCTGTATCTATGGACGGGACCCAGTCGTTTAGTCTTTTTGTTTTGTATCTATGGACGGGACCCAGTCGTTCAGTCTTTTTGGTCTGTATCTATGGACGGGACCCAGTCGTTTAGTCTTTTTGTTTTGTATCTATGGACGGGACCCAGTCGTTCAGTCTTTTTCGTCTGTATCTATGGAAGGGACCCAGTCGTTTAGTCTTTTTGTTTTGTATCTATGGACGTGACCCAGTCGTTTAGTCTTTTTGTTTTGTATCTATGGACGTGACCCAGTCGTTTAGTCTTTTTGTTTTGTATCTATGGACGTGACCCAGTCGTTTAGTCTTTTTGTTTTGTATCTATGGACGGGACCCAGTCGTTCAGTCTTTTTGTTTTGTATCTATGGACGGGACCCAGTCGTTTAGTGTTTTTGTTTTGTATCTATGGACGGGACCCAGTCGTTTAGTCTTTTTGTTTTGTATCTATGGACGGGACGCAGTCTTTCAGTCTTTTTGTTCTGTATCTATGGACGGGACCCAGTCGTTTAGTCTTTTTGTTTTGTATCTATGGACGGGACCCAGTCGTTCAGTCTTTTTGTTTTGTATCTATGGACGTGACCCAGTCGTTTAGTCTTTTTGTTTTGTATCTATGGACGTGACCCAGTCGTTTAGTCTTTTTGTTTTGTATCTATGGACGGGACCCAGTCGTTTAGTCTTTTTGTTTTGTATCTATGGATGGGATCCAGTCGTTTAGTCTTTTTGTTTTGTATCTATGGACGGGACACAGTCGTTTAGTCTTTTTGTTTTGTATCTATGGACGGGACCCAGTCGTTTAGTCTTTTTGTTTTGTATCTATGGACGGGACCCAGTCGTTTAGTCTTTTTGTTTTGTATCTATGGACGGGACCAAGTCGTTCAGTCTTTTTGTTTTGTATCTATGGACGGGACCCAGACGTTAGTCTTTTTGTTTTGTATCTATGGACGGGACCCAGTCGTTCAGTCTTTTTGGTCTGTATCTATGGACGGGACCCAGTCGTTCAGTCTTTTTGTTTTGTATCTATGGACGGGACCCAGTCGTTAGTCTTTTTGTTTTGTATCTATGGACGGGACCCAGTCGTTCAGTCTTTTTGGTCTGTATCTATGGACGGGACCCTGTCGTTTAGTCTTTTTGTTTTGTATCTATGGACGGGACCCAGTCGTTTAGTCTTTTTGTTTTGTATCTATGGACGGGACCCAGTCGTTTAGTCTTTTTGTTTTGTATCTATGGACGGGACGCAGTCTTTCAGTCTTTTTGTTCTGTATCTATGGACGGGACCCAGTCGTTTAGTCTTTTTGTTTTGTATCTATGGACGGGACCCAGTCGTTCAGTCTTTTTGTTTTGTATCTATGGACGTGACCCAGTCGTTTAGTCTTTTTGTTTTGTATCTATGGACGTGACCCAGTCGTTTAGTCTTTTTGTTTTGTATCTATGGATGGGACCCAGTCGTTTAGTCTTTTTGTTTTGTATCTATGGATGGGACCCAGTCGTTTAGTCTTTTTGTTTTGTATCTATGGACGGGACACAGTCGTTTAGTCTTTTTGTTTTGTATCTATGGACGGGACCCAGTCGTTTAGTCTTTTTGTTTTGTATCTATGGACGGGACCCAGTCGTTTAGTCTTTTTGTTTTGTATCTATGGACGGGACCAAGTCGTTCAGTCTTTTTGTTTTGTATCTATGGACGGGACCCAGACGTTAGTCTTTTTGTTTTGTATCTATGGACGGGACCCAGTCGTTCAGTCTTTTTGGTCTGTATCTATGGACGGGACCCAGTCGTTTAGTCTTTTTGTTTTGTATCTATGGACGGGACCCAGTCGTTCAGTCTTTTTGTTTTGTATCTATGGACGGGACCCAGTCGTTAGTCTTTTTGTTTTGTATCTATGGACGGGACCCAGTCGTTCAGTCTTTTTCGTCTGTATCTATGGAAGGGACCCAGTCGTTTAGTCTTTTTGTTTTGTATCTATGGACGGGACCCAGTCATTTAGTCTTTTTGTTTTGTATCTATGGACGGGACCCAGTAGTTTAGTCTTTTTGTTTTGTATCTATGGACGGGACCCAGTCGTTCAGTCTTTTTGTTTTGTATCTATGGACGGGACCCAGTCGTTTAGTCTTTTTGTTTTGTATCTATGGACGTGACCCAGTCGTTTAGTCTTTTTGTTTTGTATCTATGGACGGGACCCAGTCGTTCAGTCTTTTTGTTCTGTATCTATGGACGGGACCCAGTCGTTTAGTCTTTTTGTTTTGTATCTATGGACGGGACCCAGTCGTTCAGTCTTTTTGGTCTGTATCTATGGACGGGACCCAGTCGTTTAGTCTTTTTGTTTTGTATCTATGGACGGGACCCAGTCGTTCAGTCTTTTTCGTCTGTATCTATGGAAGGGACCCAGTCGTTTAGTCTTTTTGTTTTGTATCTATGGACGTGACCCAGTCGTTTAGTCTTTTTGTTTTGTATCTATGGACGTGACCCAGTCGTTTAGTCTTTTTGTTTTGTATCTATGGACGTGACCCAGTCGTTTAGTCTTTTTGTTTTGTATCTATGGACGGGACCCAGTCGTTCAGTCTTTTTGTTTTGTATCTATGGACGGGACCCAGTCGTTTAGTGTTTTTGTTTTGTATCTATGGACGGGACCCAGTCGTTTAGTCTTTTTGTTTTGTATCTATGGACGGGACGCAGTCTTTCAGTCTTTTTGTTCTGTATCTATGGACGGGACCCAGTCGTTTAGTCTTTTTGTTTTGTATCTATGGACGGGACCCAGTCGTTCAGTCTTTTTGTTTTGTATCTATGGACGTGACCCAGTCGTTTAGTCTTTTTGTTTTGTATCTATGGACGTGACCCATTCGTTTAGTCTTTTTGTTTTGTATCTATGGACGGGACCCAGTCGTTTAGTCTTTTTGTTTTGTATCTATGGACGGGACCCAGTCGTTCAGTCTTTTTGTTCTGTATCTATGGACGGGACCCAGTCGTTTAGTCTTTTTGTTTTGTATCTATGGACGGGACCCAGTCGTTCAGTCTTTTTGGTCTGTATCTATGGACGGCACCCAATCGTTTAGTCTTTTTGTTTTGTATCTATGGACGGGACCCAGTCATTTAGTCTTTTTGTTTTGTATCTATGGACGGGACCCAGTAGTTTAGTCTTTTTGTTTTGTATCTATGGACGGGACCCAGTCGTTCAGTCTTTTTGTTTTGTATCTATGGACGGGACCCAGTCGTTTAGTCTTTTTGTTTTGTATCTATGGACGTGACCCAGTCGTTTAGTCTTTTTGTTTTGTATCTATGGACGGGACCCAGTCGTTCAGTCTTTTTGTTCTGTATCTATGGACGGGACCCAGTCGTTTAGTCTTTTTGTTTTGTATCTATGGACGGGACCCAGTCGTTCAGTCTTTTTGGTCTGTATCTATGGACGGGACCCAGTCGTTTAGTCTTTTTGTTTTGTATCTATGGACGGGACCCAGTCGTTCAGTCTTTTTCGTCTGTATCTATGGAAGGGACCCAGTCGTTTAGTCTTTTTGTTTTGTATCTATGGACGTGACCCAGTCGTTTAGTCTTTTTGTTTTGTATCTATGGACGTGACCCAGTCGTTTAGTCTTTTTGTTTTGTATCTATGGACGTGACCCAGTCGTTTAGTCTTTTTGTTTTGTATCTATGGACGGGACCCAGTCGTTCAGTCTTTTTGTTTTGTATCTATGGACGGGACCCAGTCGTTTAGTGTTTTTGTTTTGTATCTATGGACGGGACCCAGTCGTTTAGTCTTTTTGTTTTGTATCTATGGACGGGACGCAGTCTTTCAGTCTTTTTGTTCTGTATCTATGGACGGGACCCAGTCGTTTAGTCTTTTTGTTTTGTATCTATGGACGGGACCCAGTCGTTCAGTCTTTTTGTTTTGTATCTATGGACGTGACCCAGTCGTTTAGTCTTTTTGTTTTGTATCTATGGACGTGACCCAGTCGTTTAGTCTTTTTGTTTTGTATCTATGGACGGGACCCAGTCGTTTAGTCTTTTTGTTTTGTATCTATGGATGGGATCCAGTCGTTTAGTCTTTTTGTTTTGTATCTATGGACGGGACACAGTCGTTTAGTCTTTTTGTTTTGTATCTATGGACGGGACCCAGTCGTTTAGTCTTTTTGTTTTGTATCTATGGACGGGACCCAGTCGTTTAGTCTTTTTGTTTTGTATCTATGGACGGGACCAAGTCGTTCAGTCTTTTTGTTTTGTATCTATGGACGGGACCCAGACGTTAGTCTTTTTGTTTTGTATCTATGGACGGGACCCAGTCGTTCAGTCTTTTTGGTCTGTATCTATGGACGGGACCCAGTCGTTCAGTCTTTTTGTTTTGTATCTATGGACGGGACCCAGTCGTTAGTCTTTTTGTTTTGTATCTATGGACGGGACCCAGTCGTTCAGTCTTTTTGGTCTGTATCTATGGACGGGACCCTGTCGTTTAGTCTTTTTGTTTTGTATCTATGGACGGGACCCAGTCGTTTAGTCTTTTTGTTTTGTATCTATGGACGGGACCCAGTCGTTTAGTCTTTTTGTTTTGTATCTATGGACGGGACGCAGTCTTTCAGTCTTTTTGTTCTGTATCTATGGACGGGACCCAGTCGTTTAGTCTTTTTGTTTTGTATCTATGGACGGGACCCAGTCGTTCAGTCTTTTTGTTTTGTATCTATGGACGTGACCCAGTCGTTTAGTCTTTTTGTTTTGTATCTATGGACGTGACCCAGTCGTTTAGTCTTTTTGTTTTGTATCTATGGATGGGACCCAGTCGTTTAGTCTTTTTGTTTTGTATCTATGGATGGGACCCAGTCGTTTAGTCTTTTTGTTTTGTATCTATGGACGGGACACAGTCGTTTAGTCTTTTTGTTTTGTATCTATGGACGGGACCCAGTCGTTTAGTCTTTTTGTTTTGTATCTATGGACGGGACCCAGTCGTTTAGTCTTTTTGTTTTGTATCTATGGACGGGACCAAGTCGTTCAGTCTTTTTGTTTTGTATCTATGGACGGGACCCAGACGTTAGTCTTTTTGTTTTGTATCTATGGACGGGACCCAGTCGTTCAGTCTTTTTGGTCTGTATCTATGGACGGGACCCAGTCGTTTAGTCTTTTTGTTTTGTATCTATGGACGGGACCCAGTCGTTCAGTCTTTTTGTTTTGTATCTATGGACGGGACCCAGTCGTTAGTCTTTTTGTTTTGTATCTATGGACGGGACCCAGTCGTTCAGTCTTTTTCGTCTGTATCTATGGAAGGGACCCAGTCGTTTAGTCTTTTTGTTTTGTATCTATGGACGTGACCCAGTCGTTTAGTCTTTTTGTTTTGTATCTATGGACGTGACCCAGTCGTTTAGTCTTTTTGTTTTGTATCTATGGACGTGACCCAGTCGTTTAGTCTTTTTGTTTTGTATCTATGGACGGGACCCAGTCGTTCAGTCTTTTTGTTTTGTATCTATGGACGGGACCCAGTTGTTTAGTGTTTTTGTTTTGTATCTATGGACGGGACCCAGTCGTTTAGTCTTTTTGTTTTGTATCTATGGACGGGACGCAGTCTTTCAGTCTTTTTGTTCTGTATCTATGGACGGGACCCAGTCGTTTAGTCTTTTTGTTTTGTATCTATGGACGGGACCCAGTCGTTTAGTCTTTTTGTTTTGTATCTATGGACGTGACCCAGTCGTTTAGTCTTTTTGTTTTGTATCTATGGACGTGACCCAGTCGTTTAGTCTTTTTGTTTTGTATCTATGGACGGGACCCAGTCGTTTAGTCTTTTTGTTTTGTATCTATGGATGGGACCCAGTCGTTTAGTCTTTTTGTTTTGTATCTATGGACGGGACACAGTCGTTTAGTCTTTTTGTTTTGTATCTATGGACGGGACCCAGTCGTTTAGTCTTTTTGTTTTGTATCTATGGACGGGACCCAGTCGTTTAGTCTTTTTGTTTTGTATCTATGGACGGGACCAAGTCGTTCAGTCTTTTTGTTTTGTATCTATGGACGGGACCCAGACGTTAGTCTTTTTGTTTTGTATCTATGGACGGGACCCAGTCGTTCAGTCTTTTTGGTCTGTATCTATGGACGGGACCCAGTCGTTTAGTCTTTTTGTTTTGTATCTATGGACGGGACCCAGTCGTTCAGTCTTTTTGTTTTGTATCTATGGACGGGACCCAGTCGTTAGTCTTTTTGTTTTGTATCTATGGACGGGACCCAGTCGTTCAGTCTTTTTGGTCTGTATCTATGGACGGGACCCTGTCGTTTAGTCTTTTTGTTTTGTATCTATGGACGGGACCCAGTCGTTTAGTCTTTTTGTTTTGTATCTATGGACGGGACCCAGTCGTTTAGTCTTTTTGTTTTGTATCTATGGACGGGACGCAGTCTTTCAGTCTTTTTGTTCTGTATCTATGGACGGGACCCAGTCGTTTAGTCTTTTTGTTTTGTATCTATGGACGGGACCCAGTCGTTCAGTCTTTTTGTTTTGTATCTATGGACGTGACCCAGTCGTTTAGTCTTTTTGTTTTGTATCTATGGACGTGACCCAGTCGTTTAGTCTTTTTGTTTTGTATCTATGGACGGGACCCAGTCGTTTAGTCTTTTTGTTTTGTATCTATGGATGGGACCCAGTCGTTTAGTCTTTTTGTTTTGTATCTATGGACGGGACACAGTCGTTTAGTCTTTTTGTTTTGTATCTATGGACGGGACCCAGTCGTTTAGTCTTTTTGTTTTGTATCTATGGACGGGACCCAGTCGTTTAGTCTTTTTGTTTTGTATCTATGGACGGGACCAAGTCGTTCAGTCTTTTTGTTTTGTATCTATGGACGGGACCCAGACGTTAGTCTTTTTGTTTTGTATCTATGGACGGGACCCAGTCGTTCAGTCTTTTTGGTCTGTATCTATGGACGGGACCCAGTCGTTTAGTCTTTTTGTTTTGTATCTATGGACGGGACCCAGTCGTTCAGTCTTTTTGTTTTGTATCTATGGACGGGACCCAGTCGTTAGTCTTTTTGTTTTGTATCTATGGACGGGACCCAGTCGTTCAGTCTTTTTGGTCTGTATCTATGGACGGGACCCTGTCGTTTAGTCTTTTTGTTTTGTATCTATGGACGGGACCCAGTCGTTTAGTCTTTTTGTTTTGTATCTATGGACGGGACCCAGTCGTTTAGTCTTTTTGTTTTGTATCTATGGACGTGACCCAGTCGTTTAGTCTTTTTGTTTTGTATCTATGGACGGGACCCAGTCTTTTAGTCTTTTTGTTTTGTATCTATGGACGGGACCCAGGCGTTTAGTCTTTTTGTTTTGTATCTATGGACGGGACCCAGTCGTTCAGTCTTTTTGTTTTGTATCTATGGACGGGACCCAGTCGTTTAGTCTTTTTGTTTTGTATCTATGGACGGGACCCAGTCTTTCAGTCTTTTTGTTCTGTATCTATAGACGGGACCCAGTCGTTTAGTCTTTTTGTTTTGTATCTATGGACGGGACCCAGTCGTTCAGTCTTTTTGGTCTGTATCTATGGACGGGACCCAGTCGTTTAGTCTTTTTGTTTTGTATCTATGGACGGGACCCAGTCGTTTAGTCTTTTTGTTTTGTATCTATGGACGTGACCCAGTCGTTTAGTCTTTTTGTTTTGTATCTATGGACGGGACCCAGTCGTTTAGTCTTTTTGTTTTGTATCTATGGACGGGACCCAGTCGTTTAGTCTTTTTGTTTTGTATCTATGGACAGGACCCAGTCGTTCAGTCTTTTTGTTTTGTATCTATGGACGGGACCCAGTCGTTTAGTCTTTTTGTTTTGTATCTATGGACGGGACGCAGTCGTTCAGTCTTTTTGTTCTGTATCTATGGACGGGACCAAGTCGTTTAGTCTTTTTGTTTTGTATCTATGGACGGGACCCAGTCGTTTAGTCTTTTTGTTTTGTATCTATGGACGTGACCCAGTCGTTTAGTCTTTTTGTTTTGTATCTATGGACGTGACCCAGTCGTTTATTGTTATTGTTTTGTATCTATGGACGTGACCCAGTCGTTTAGTCTTTTTGTTCTGTATCTATGGACGGGACCCAGTCGTTTAGTCTTTTTGTTTTGTATCTATGGACGGGACGCAGTCTTTCAGTCTTTTTGTTCTGTATCTATGGACGGGACCCAGTCGTTCAGTCTTTTTGTTTTGTATCTATGGACGGGACCCAGTCGTTTAGTCTTTTTGTTTTGTATCTATGGACGGGACCCAGTCTTTCAGTCTTTTTGTTCTGTATCTATAGACGGGACCCAGTCGTTTAGTCTTTTTGTTTTGTATCTATGGACGGGACCCAGTCGTTCAGTCTTTTTGGTCTGTATCTATGGACGGGACCCAGTCGTTTAGTCTTTTTGTTTTGTATCTATGGACAGGACCCAGTCGTTTAGTCTTTTTGTTTTGTATCTATGGACGTGACCCAGTCGTTTAGTCTTTTTGTTTTGTATCTATGGACGGGACCCAGTCGTTTAGTCTTTTTGTTTTGTATCTATGGACGGGACCCAGTCGTTTAGTCTTTTTGTTTTGTATCTATGGACAGGACCCAGTCGTTCAGTCTTTTTGTTTTGTATCTATGGACGGGACCCAGTCGTTTAGTCTTTTTGTTTTGTATCTATGGACGGGACGCAGTCGTTCAGTCTTTTTGTTCTGTATCTATGGACGGGACCAAGTCGTTTAGTCTTTTTGTTTTGTATCTATGGACGGGACCCAGTCGTTTAGTCTTTTTGTTTTGTATCTATGGACGTGACCCAGTCGTTTAGTCTTTTTGTTTTGTATCTATGGACGTGACCCAGTCGTTTATTGTTATTGTTTTGTATCTATGGACGTGACCCAGTCGTTTAGTCTTTTTGTTCTGTATCTATGGACGGGACCCAGTCGTTTAGTCTTTTTGTTTTGTATCTATGGACGGGACGCAGTCTTTCAGTCTTTTTGTTCTGTATCTATGGACGGGACCCAGTCGTTTAGTCTTTTTGTTTTGTATCTATGGACGGGACCCAGTCGTTTAGTCTTTTTGTTTTGTATCTATGGACGTGACCCAGTCGTTTAGTCTTTTTGTTTTGTATCTATGGACGGGACCCAGTCGTTCAGTCTTTTTGTTCTGTATCTATGGACGGGACCCAGTCGTTTAGTCTTTTTGTTCTGTATCTATGGACGGGACCCAGTCGTTTAGTCTTTTTGTTTTGTATCTATGGACGTGACCCAGTCGTTTAGTCTTTTTGTTTTGTATCTATGGACGTGACCCAGTCGTTTAGTCTTTTTGTTTTGTATCTATGGACGGGACCCAGTCGTTTAGTCTTTTTGTTTTGTATCTATGGACGGGACCCAGTCGTTTAGTCTTTTTGTTTTGTATCTATGGACGGGACCCAGTCGTTTAGTCTTTTTGTTTTGTATCTATGGACGGGACCCAGTCGTTTAGTCTTTTTGTTTTGTATCTATGGACGGGACCCAGTCGTTTAGTCTTTTTGTTTTGTATCTATGGACGGGACCCAGTCGTTCAGTCTTTTTGTTCTGTATCTATGGACGGGACCCAGTCGTTCAGTCTTTTTGTTTTGTATCTATGGATGGGACCCAGTCGTTCAGTCTTTTTCGTCTGTATCTATGGACGGGACCCAGTCGTTCAGTCTTTTTGGTCTGTATCTATGGACGGGACCCAGTCGTTTAGTCTTTTTGTTTTGTATCTATGGACGGGACCCAGTCGTTCAGTCTTTTTGTTTTGTATCTATGGACGGGACCCAGTCGTTAGTCTTTTTGTTTTGTATCTATGGACGGGACCCAGTCGTTTAGTCTTTTTGTTTTGTATCTATGGACGGGACCCAGTCGTTTAGTCTTTTTGTTTTGTATCTATGGACGGGACCCAGTCGTTTAGTCTTTTTGTTTTGTATCTATGGACGGGACCCAGTCGTTTAGTCTTTTTGTTTTGTATCTATGGACGGGACCCAGTCGTTCAGTCTTTTTGTTCTGTATCTATGGACGGGACCCAGTCGTTCAGTCTTTTTGTTTTGTATCTATGGATGGGACCCAGTCGTTCAGTCTTTTTCGTCTGTATCTATGGACGGGACCCAGTCGTTCAGTCTTTTTGGTCTGTATCTATGGACGGGACCCAGTCGTTTAGTCTTTTTGTTTTGTATCTATGGACGGGACCCAGTCGTTCAGTCTTTTTGTTTTGTATCTATGGACGGGACCCAGTCGTTAGTCTTTTTGTTTTTTATCTATGGACGGGACCCAGTCGTTCAGTCTTTTTGGTCTGTATCTATGGACGGGACCCAGTCGTTTAGTCTTTTTGTTTTGTATCTATGGACGGGACCCAGTCGTTCAGTCTTTTTGGTCTGTATCTATGGACGGGACCCAGTCGTTTAGTCTTTTTGTTTTGTATCTATGGACGGGACCCAGTCGTTTAGTCTTTTTGTTTTGTATCTATGGACGGGACCCAGTCGTTTAGTCTTTTTGTTTTGTATCTATGGACGGGACCCAGTCGTTTAGTCTTTTTGTTTTGTATCTATGGACGGGACCCAGTCGTTTAGTCTTTTTGTTTTGTATCTATGGACGGGACCCAGTCGTTCAGTCTTTTTGTTTTGTATCTATGGACGGGACCCAGTCGTTCAGTCTTTTTGTTTTGTATCTATGGACGGGACCCATTCGTTCAGTCTTTTTGTTTTGTATCTATGGACGGGACCCAGTCGTTAGTCTTTTTGTTTTGTATCTATGGACGGGACCCAGTCGTTCAGTCTTTTTGGTCTGTATCTATGGACGGGACCCAGTCGTTTAGTCTTTTTGTTTTGTATCTATGGACGGGACCCAGTCGTTCAGTCTTTTTGGTCTGTATCTATGGACGGGACCCAGTCGTTTAGTCTTTTTGTTTTGTATCTATGGACGGGACCCAGTCGTTCAGTCTTTTTGTTTTGTATCTATGGACGGGACCCAGTCGTTTAGTCTTTTTGTTTTGTATCTATGGACGGGACGCAGTCTTTCAGTCTTTTTGTTCTGTATCTATGGACGGGACCCAGTCGTTTAGTCTTTTTGTTTTGTATCTATGGACGGGACCCAGTCGTTTAGTCTTTTTGTTTTGTATCTATGGACGTGACCCAGTCGTTTAGTCTTTTTGTTTTGTATCTATGGACGTGACCCAGTCGTTTAGTCTTTTTGTTTTGTATCTATGGACGGGACCCAGTCGTTTAGTCTTTTTGTTTTGTATCTATGGACGGGACCCAGTCGTTTAGTCTTTTTGTTTTGTATCTATGGACGGGACCCAGTCGTTCAGTCTTTTTGTTCTGTATCTATGGACGGGACCCAGTCGTTCAGTCTTTTTGTTTTGTATCTATGGATGGGACCCAGTCGTTCAGTCTTTTTCGTCTGTATCTATGGACGGGACCCAGTCGTTTAGTCTTTTTGGTCTGTATCTATGGACGGGACCCAGTCGTTTAGTCTTTTTGTTTTGTATCTATGGACGGGACCCAGTCGTTCAGTCTTTTTGTTTTGTATCTATGGACGGGACCCAGTCGTTAGTCTTTTTGTTTTGTATCTATGGACGGGACCCAGTCGTTCAGTCTTTTTGGTCTGTATCTATGGACGGGACCCAGTCGTTTAGTCTTTTTGTTTTGTATCTATGGACGGGACCCAGTCGTTCAGTCTTTTTGGTCTGTATCTATGGACGGGACCCAGTCGTTTAGTCTTTTTGTTTTGTATCTATGGACGGGACCCAGTCGTTTAGTCTTTTTGTTTTGTATCTATGGACGGGACCCAGTCGTTTAGTCTTTTTGTTTTGTATCTATGGACGGGACCCAGTCGTTTAGTCTTTTTGTTTTGTATCTATGGACGGGACCCAGTCGTTTAGTCTTTTTGTTTTGTATCTATGGACGGGACCCAGTCGTTTAGTCTTTTTGTTTTGTATCTATGGACGGGACCCAGTCGTTCAGTCTTTTTGTTTTGTATCTATGGACGTGACCCAGTCGTTTATTGTTATTGTTTTGTATCTATGGACGTGACCCAGTCGTTTAGTCTTTTTGTTCTGTATCTATGGACGGGACCCAGTCGTTTAGTCTTTTTGTTTTGTATCTATGGACGGGACGCAGTCTTTCAGTCTTTTTGTTCTGTATCTATGGACGGGACCCAGTCGTTCAGTCTTTTTGTTTTGTATCTATGGACGGGACCCAGTCGTTTAGTCTTTTTGTTTTGTATCTATGGACGGGACCCAGTCTTTCAGTCTTTTTGTTCTGTATCTATAGACGGGACCCAGTCGTTTAGTCTTTTTGTTTTGTATCTATGGACGGGACCCAGTCGTTCAGTCTTTTTGGTCTGTATCTATGGACGGGACCCAGTCGTTTAGTCTTTTTGTTTTGTATCTATGGACGGGACCCAGTCGTTTAGTCTTTTTGTTTTGTATCTATGGACGTGACCCAGTCGTTTAGTCTTTTTGTTTTGTATCTATGGACGGGACCCAGTCGTTTAGTCTTTTTGTTTTGTATCTATGGACGGGACCCAGTCGTTTAGTCTTTTTGTTTTGTATCTATGGACGGGACCCAGTCGTTCAGTCTTTTTGTTTTGTATCTATGGACGGGACCCAGTCGTTTAGTCTTTTTGTTTTGTATCTATGGACGGGACGCAGTCGTTCAGTCTTTTTGTTCTGTATCTATGGACGGGACCAAGTCGTTTAGTCTTTTTGTTTTGTATCTATGGACGGGACCCAGTCGTTTAGTCTTTTTGTTTTGTATCTATGGACGTGACCCAGTCGTTTAGTCTTTTTGTTTTGTATCTATGGACGTGACCCAGTCGTTTATTGTTATTGTTTTGTATCTATGGACGTGACCCAGTCGTTTAGTCTTTTTGTTCTGTATCTATGGACGGGACCCAGTCGTTTAGTCTTTTTGTTTTGTATCTATGGACGGGACGCAGTCTTTCAGTCTTTTTGTTCTGTATCTATGGACGGGACCCAGTCGTTTAGTCTTTTTGTTTTGTATCTATGGACGGGACCCAGTCGTTTAGTCTTTTTGTTTTGTATCTATGGACGTGACCCAGTCGTTTAGTCTTTTTGTTTTGTATCTATGGACGGGACCCAGTCGTTCAGTCTTTTTGTTCTGTATCTATGGACGGGACCCAGTCGTTTAGTCTTTTTGTTCTGTATCTATGGACGGGACCCAGTCGTTTAGTCTTTTTGTTTTGTATCTATGGACGTGACCCAGTCGTTTAGTCTTTTTGTTTTGTATCTATGGACGTGACCCAGTCGTTTAGTCTTTTTGTTTTGTATCTATGGACGGGACCCAGTCGTTTAGTCTTTTTGTTTTGTATCTATGGACGTGACCCAGTCGTTTAGTCTTTTTGTTTTGTATCTATGGACGGGACCCAGTCGTTTAGTCTTTTTGTTTTGTATCTATGGACGGGACCCAGTCGTTTAGTCTTTTTGTTTTGTATCTATGGACGGGACCCAGTCGTTTAGTCTTTTTGTTTTGTATCTATGGACGGGACCCAGTCGTTTAGTCTTTTTGTTTTGTATCTATGGACGGGACCCAGTCGTTCAGTCTTTTTGTTCTGTATCTATGGACGGGACCCAGTCGTTCAGTCTTTTTGTTTTGTATCTATGGATGGGACCCAGTCGTTCAGTCTTTTTCGTCTGTATCTATGGACGGGACCCAGTCGTTCAGTCTTTTTGGTCTGTATCTATGGACGGGACCCAGTCGTTTAGTCTTTTTGTTTTGTATCTATGGACGGGACCCAGTCGTTCAGTCTTTTTGTTTTGTATCTATGGACGGGACCCAGTCGTTAGTCTTTTTGTTTTTTATCTATGGACGGGACCCAGTCGTTCAGTCTTTTTGGTCTGTATCTATGGACGGGACCCAGTCGTTTAGTCTTTTTGTTTTGTATCTATGGACGGGACCCAGTCGTTCAGTCTTTTTGGTCTGTATCTATGGACGGGACCCAGTCGTTTAGTCTTTTTGTTTTGTATCTATGGACGGGACCCAGTCGTTTAGTCTTTTTGTTTTGTATCTATGGACGGGACCCAGTCGTTTAGTCTTTTTGTTTTGTATCTATGGACGGGACCCAGTCGTTTAGTCTTTTTGTTTTGTATCTATGGACGGGACCCAGTCGTTTAGTCTTTTTGTTTTGTATCTATGGACGGGACCCAGTCGTTCAGTCTTTTTGTTTTGTATCTATGGACGGGACCCAGTCGTTCAGTCTTTTTGTTTTGTATCTATGGACGGGACCCATTCGTTCAGTCTTTTTGTTTTGTATCTATGGACGGGACCCAGTCGTTAGTCTTTTTGTTTTGTATCTATGGACGGGACCCAGTCGTTCAGTCTTTTTGGTCTGTATCTATGGACGGGACCCAGTCGTTTAGTCTTTTTGTTTTGTATCTATGGACGGGACCCAGTCGTTCAGTCTTTTTGGTCTGTATCTATGGACGGGACCCAGTCGTTTAGTCTTTTTGTTTTGTATCTATGGACGGGACCCAGTCGTTTAGTCTTTTTGTTTTGTATCTATGGACGGGACGCAGTCTTTCAGTCTTTTTGTTCTGTATCTATGGACGGGACCCAGTCGTTTAGTCTTTTTGTTTTGTATCTATGGACGGGACCCAGTCGTTTAGTCTTTTTGTTTTGTATCTATGGACGTGACCCAGTCGTTTAGTCTTTTTGTTTTGTATCTATGGACGTGACCCAGTCGTTTAGTCTTTTTGTTTTGTATCTATGGACGGGACCCAGTCGTTTAGTCTTTTTGTTTTGTATCTATGGACGGGACCCAGTCGTTTAGTCTTTTTGTTTTGTATCTATGGACGGGACCCAGTCGTTCAGTCTTTTTGTTCTGTATCTATGGACGGGACCCAGTCGTTCAGTCTTTTTGTTTTGTATCTATGGATGGGACCTAGTCGTTCAGTCTTTTTCGTCTGTATCTATGGACGGGACCCAGTCGTTTAGTCTTTTTGGTCTGTATCTATGGACGGGACCCAGTCGTTTAGTCTTTTTGTTTTGTATCTATGGACGGGACCCAGTCGTTCAGTCTTTTTGTTTTGTATCTATGGACGGGACCCAGTCGTTAGTCTTTTTGTTTTTTATCTATGGACGGGACCCAGTCGTTCAGTCATTTTGGTCTGTATCTATGGACGGGACCCAGTCGTTTAGTCTTTTTGTTTTGTATCTATGGACGGGACCCAGTCGTTCAGTCTTTTTGGTCTGTATCTATGGACGGGACCCAGTCGTTTAGTCTTTTTGTTTTGTATCTATGGACGGGACCCAGTCGTTTAGTCTTTTTGTTTTGTATCTATGGACGGGACCCAGTCGTTTAGTCTTTTTGTTTTGTATCTATGGACGGGACCCAGTCGTTTAGTCTTTTTGTTTTGTATCTATGGACGGGACCCAGTCGTTTAGTCTTTTTGTTTTGTATCTATGGACGGGACCCAGTCGTTTAGTCTTTTTGTTTTGTATCTATGGACGGGACCCAGTCGTTCAGTCTTTTTGTTTTGTATCTATGGACGGGACCCAGTCGTTCAGTCTTTTTGTTTTGTATCTATGGACGGGACCCATTCGTTCAGTCTTTTTGTTTTGTATCTATGGACGGGACCCAGTCGTTAGTCTTTTTGTTTTGTATCTATGGACGGGACCCAGTCGTTCAGTCTTTTTGGTCTGTATCTATGGACGGGACCCAGTCGTTTAGTCTTTTTGTTTTGTATCTATGGACGGGACCCAGTCGTTCAGTCTTTTTGGTCTGTATCTATGGACGGGACCCAGTCGTTTAGTCTTTTTGTTTTGTATCTATGGACGGGACCCAGTCGTTCAGTCTTTTTGTTTTGTATCTATGGACGGGACCCAGTCGTTTAGTCTTTTTGTTTTGTATCTATGGACGGGACGCAGTCTTTCAGTCTTTTTGTTCTGTATCTATGGACGGGACCCAGTCGTTTAGTCTTTTTGTTTTGTATCTATGGACGGGACCCAGTCGTTTAGTCTTTTTGTTTTGTATCTATGGACGTGACCCAGTCGTTTAGTCTTTTTGTTTTGTATCTATGGACGTGACCCAGTCGTTTAGTCTTTTTGTTTTGTATCTATGGACGGGACCCAGTCGTTTAGTCTTTTTGTTTTGTATCTATGGACGGGACCCAGTCGTTTAGTCTTTTTGTTTTGTATCTATGGACGGGACCCAGTCGTTTAGTCTTTTTGTTTTGTATCTATGGACGGGACCCAGTCGTTTAGTCTTTTTGTTTTGTATCTATGGACGGGACCCAGTCGTTAGTCTTTTTGTTTTGTATCTATGGACGGGACCCAGTCGTTCAGTCTTTTTGGTCTGTATCTATGGACGGGACCCAGTCGTTTAGTCTTTTTGTTTTGTATCTATGGACGGGACCCAGTCGTTCAGTCTTTTTGGTCTGTATCTATGGACGGGACCCAGTCGTTTAGTCTTTTTGTTTTGTATCTATGGACGGGACCCAGTCGTTCAGTCTTTTTGTTTTGTATCTATGGACGGGACCCAGTCGTTTAGTCTTTTTGTTTTGTATCTATGGACGGGACGCAGTCTTTCAGTCTTTTTGTTCTGTATCTATGGACGGGACCCAGTCGTTTAGTCTTTTTGTTTTGTATCTATGGACGGGACCCAGTCGTTTAGTCTTTTTGTTTTGTATCTATGGACGTGACCCAGTCGTTTAGTCTTTTTGTTTTGTATCTATGGACGTGACCCAGTCGTTTAGTCTTTTTGTTTTGTATCTATGGACGGGACCCAGTCGTTTAGTCTTTTTGTTTTGTATCTATGGACGGGACCCAGTCGTTTAGTCTTTTTGTTTTGTATCTATGGACGGGACCCAGTCGTTTAGTCTTTTTGTTTTGTATCTATGGACGGGACCCAGTCGTTCAGTCTTTTTGTTTTGTATCTATGGACGGGACCCAGTCGTTTAGTCTTTTTGTTCTGTATCTATGGACGGGACCCAGTCGTTTAGTCTTTTTGTTTTGTATCTATAGACGGGACCCAGTCGTTTAGTCTTTTTGTTCTGTATCTATGGACGGGACCCAGTCGTTTAGTCTTTTTGTTCTGTATCTATGGACGGGACCCAGTCATTTAGTCTTTTTGTTTTGTATCTATGGACGTGACCCAGTCGTTCAGTCTTTTTGTTTTGTATCTATGGACGGGACCCAGTCGTTCAGTCTTTTTGTTCTGTATCTATGGACGGGACCCAGTCGTTTAGTCTTTTTGTTCTGTATCTATGGACGGAACCCAGTCGTTTAGTCTTTTTGTTTTGTATCTATGGACGTGACCCAGTCGTTTAGTCTTTTTGTTTTGTATCTATGGACGTGACCCAGTCGTTTAGTCTTTTTGTTTTGTATCTATGGACGGGACCCAGTCGTTTAGTCTTTTTGTTTTGTATCTATGGACGGGACCCAGTCGTTTGGTCTTTTTGTTTTGTATCTATGGACGTGACCCAGTCGTTTAGTCTTTTTGTTTTGTATCTATGGACGGGACCCAGTCGTTTAGTCTTTTTGTTTTGTATCTATGGACGGGACCCAGTCGTTTAGTCTTTTTGTTTTGTATCTATGGACAGGACCCAGTCGTTTAGTCTTTTTGTTTTGTATCTATGGACGGGACCCAGTCGTTTAGTCTTTTTGTTTTGTATCTATGGACGGGACCCAGTCGTTCAGTCTTTTTGTTTTGTATCTATGGACGGGACCCAGTCGTTTAGTCTTTTTGTTCTGTATCTATGGACGGGACCCAGTCGTTTAGTCTTTTTGTTTTGTATCTATGGACGGGACCCAGTCGTTCAGTCTTTTTGTTCTGTATCTATGGACGGGACCCAGTCGTTTAGTCTTTTTGTTCTGTATCTATGGACGGGACCCAGTCGTTTAGTCTTTTTGTTTTGTATCTATGGACGTGACCCAGTCGTTCAGTCTTTTTGTTTTGTATCTATGGACGGGACCCAGTCGTTCAGTCTTTTTGTTCTGTATCTATGGACGGGACCCAGTCGTTTAGTCTTTTTGTTCTGTCTCTATGGACGGGACCCAGTCGTTTAGTCTTTTTGTTTTGTATCTATGGACGTGACCCAGTCGTTTAGTCTTTTTGTTTTGTATCTATGGACGTGACCCAGTCATTTAGTCTTTTTGTTTTGTATCTATGGACGGGACCCAGTCGTTTAGTCTTTTTGTTTTGTATCTATGGACGGGACCCAGTCGTTTAGTCTTTTTGTTTTGTATCTATGGACGTGACCCAGTCGTTTAGTCTTTTTGTTTTGTATCTATGGACGGGACCCAGTCGTTTAGTCTTTTTGTTTTGTATCTATGGACGGGACCCAGTCGTTTAGTCTTTTTGTTTTGTATCTATGGACGGGACCCAGTCGTTTAGTCTTTTTGTTTTGTATCTATGGACGGGACCCAGTCGTTTAGTCTTTTTGTTTTGTATCTATGGACGGGACCCAGTCGTTCAGTCTTTTTGTTCTGTATCTATGGACGGGACCCAGTCGTTTAGTCTTTTTGTTTTGTATCTATGGACGGGACCCAGTCGTTCAGTCTTTTTGGTCTGTATCTATGGACGGGACCCAATCGTTTAGTCTTTTTGTTTTGTATCTATGGACGGGACCCAGTCATTTAGTCTTTTTGTTTTGTATCTATGGACGTGACCCAGTCGTTTAGTCTTTTTGTTTTGTATCTATGGACGGGACCCAGTCGTTCAGTCTTTTTGTTCTGTATCTATGGACGGGACCCAGTCGTTTAGTCTTTTTGTTTTGTATCTATGGACGGGACCCAGTCGTTCAGTCTTTTTGGTCTGTATCTATGGACGGGACCCAGTCGTTTAGTCTTTTTGTTTTGTATCTATGGACGGGACCCAGTCGTTCAGTCTTTTTCGTCTGTATCTATGGAAGGGACCCAGTCGTTTAGTCTTTTTGTTTTGTATCTATGGACGTGACCCAGTCGTTTAGTCTTTTTGTTTTGTATCTATGGACGTGACCCAGTCGTTTAGTCTTTTTGTTTTGTATCTATGGACGTGACCCAGTCGTTTAGTCTTTTTGTTTTGTATCTATGGACGGGACCCAGTCGTTCAGTCTTTTTGTTTTGTATCTATGGACGGGACCCAGTCGTTTAGTGTTTTTGTTTTGTATCTATGGACGGGACCCAGTCGTTTAGTCTTTTTGTTTTGTATCTATGGACGGGACCCAGTCGTTTAGTCTTTTTGTTTTGTATCTATGGACGGGACCCAGTCGTTCAGTCTTTTTGTTTTGTATCTATGGACGGGACCCAGTCGTTCAGTCTTTTTGTTCTGTATCTATGGACGGGACCCAGTCCTTTAGTCTTTTTGTTTTGTATCTATGGACGGGACCCAGTCGTTCAGTCTTTTTGTTTTGTATCTATGGACGGGACCCAGTCGTTCAGTCTTTTTGGTCTGTATCTATGGACGGGACCCAGTCGTTTAGTCTTTTTGTTTTGTATCTATGGACGTGACCCAGTCGTTTAGTCTTTTTGTTTTGTATCTATGGACGGGACCCAGTCGTTTAGTCTTTTTGTTTTGTATCTATGGACGGGACCCAGTCGTTCAGTCTTTTTGTTTTGTATCTATGGACGGGACCCAGTCGTTTAGTCTTTTTGTTTTGTATCTATGGACGGGACGCAGTCGTTCAGTCTTTTTGTTCTGTATCTATGGACGGGACCCAGTCGTTTAGTCTTTTTGTTTTGTATCTATTGACGGGACCCAGTCGTTTAGTCTTTTTGTATCTATGGACGTGACCCAGTCGTTTAGTCTTTTTGTTTTGTATCTATGGACGGGACCCAGTCGTTCAGTCTTTTTGTTTTGTATCTATGGACGGGACCCAGTCGTTTAGTCTTTTTGTTTTGTATCTATGGACAGGACCCAGTCGTTTAGTCTTTTTGTTTTGTATCTATGGACGGGACCCAGTCGTTTAGTCTTTTTGTTTTGTATCTATGGACGGGACCCAGTCGTTCAGTCTTTTTGTTTTGTATCTATGGACGGGACCCAGTCGTTTAGTCTTTTTGTTCTGTATCTATGGACGGGACCCAGTCGTTTAGTCTTTTTGTTTTGTATCTATGGACGGGACCCAGTCGTTCAGTCTTTTTGTTCTGTATCTATGGACGGGACCCAGTCGTTTAGTCTTTTTGTTCTGTATCTATGGACGGGACCCAGTCGTTTAGTCTTTTTGTTTTGTATCTATGGACGTGACCCAGTCGTTCAGTCTTTTTGTTTTGTATCTATGGACGGGACCCAGTCGTTCAGTCTTTTTGTTCTGTATCTATGGACGGGACCCAGTCGTTTAGTCTTTTTGTTCTGTCTCTATGGACGGGACCCAGTCGTTTAGTCTTTTTGTTTTGTATCTATGGACGTGACCCAGTCGTTTAGTCTTTTTGTTTTGTATCTATGGACGTGACCCAGTCATTTAGTCTTTTTGTTTTGTATCTATGGACGGGACCCAGTCGTTTAGTCTTTTTGTTTTGTATCTATGGACGGGACCCAGTCGTTTAGTCTTTTTGTTTTGTATCTATGGACGTGACCCAGTCGTTTAGTCTTTTTGTTTTGTATCTATGGACGGGACCCAGTCGTTTAGTCTTTTTGTTTTGTATCTATGGACGGGACCCAGTCGTTTAGTCTTTTTGTTTTGTATCTATGGACGGGACCCAGTCGTTTAGTCTTTTTGTTTTGTATCTATGGACGGGACCCAGTCGTTTAGTCTTTTTGTTTTGTATCTATGGACGGGACCCAGTCGTTCAGTCTTTTTGTTCTGTATCTATGGACGGGACCCAGTCGTTTAGTCTTTTTGTTTTGTATCTATGGACGGGACCCAGTCGTTCAGTCTTTTTGGTCTGTATCTATGGACGGGACCCAATCGTTTAGTCTTTTTGTTTTGTATCTATGGACGGGACCCAGTCATTTAGTCTTTTTGTTTTGTATCTATGGACGTGACCCAGTCGTTTAGTCTTTTTGTTTTGTATCTATGGACGGGACCCAGTCGTTCAGTCTTTTTGTTCTGTATCTATGGACGGGACCCAGTCGTTTAGTCTTTTTGTTTTGTATCTATGGACGGGACCCAGTCGTTCAGTCTTTTTGGTCTGTATCTATGGACGGGACCCAGTCGTTTAGTCTTTTTGTTTTGTATCTATGGACGGGACCCAGTCGTTCAGTCTTTTTCGTCTGTATCTATGGAAGGGACCCAGTCGTTTAGTCTTTTTGTTTTGTATCTATGGACGTGACCCAGTCGTTTAGTCTTTTTGTTTTGTATCTATGGACGTGACCCAGTCGTTTAGTCTTTTTGTTTTGTATCTATGGACGTGACCCAGTCGTTTAGTCTTTTTGTTTTGTATCTATGGACGGGACCCAGTCGTTCAGTCTTTTTGTTTTGTATCTATGGACGGGACCCAGTCGTTTAGTGTTTTTGTTTTGTATCTATGGACGGGACCCAGTCGTTTAGTCTTTTTGTTTTGTATCTATGGACGGGACCCAGTCGTTTAGTCTTTTTGTTTTGTATCTATGGACGGGACCCAGTCGTTCAGTCTTTTTGTTTTGTATCTATGGACGGGACCCAGTCGTTCAGTCTTTTTGTTCTGTATCTATGGACGGGACCCAGTCGTTTAGTCTTTTTGTTTTGTATCTATGGACGGGACCCAGTCGTTCAGTCTTTTTGTTTTGTATCTATGGACGGGACCCAGTCGTTCAGTCTTTTTGGTCTGTATCTATGGACGGGACCCAGTCGTTTAGTCTTTTTGTTTTGTATCTATGGACGTGACCCAGTCGTTTAGTCTTTTTGTTTTGTATCTATGGACGGGACCCAGTCGTTTAGTCTTTTTGTTTTGTATCTATGGACGGGACCCAGTCGTTCAGTCTTTTTGTTTTGTATCTATGGACGGGACCCAGTCGTTTAGTCTTTTTGTTTTGTATCTATGGACGGGACGCAGTCGTTCAGTCTTTTTGTTCTGTATCTATGGACGGGACCCAGTCGTTTAGTCTTTTTGTTTTGTATCTATTGACGGGACCCAGTCGTTTAGTCTTTTTGTATCTATGGACGTGACCCAGTCGTTTAGTCTTTTTGTTTTGTATCTATGGACGGGACCCAGTCGTTCAGTCTTTTTGTTCTGTATCTATGGACGGGACCCAGTCGTTTAGTCTTTTTGTTCTGTATCTATGGACGGGACCCAGTCGTTTAGTCTTTTTGTTTTGTATCTATGGACGTGACCCAGTCGTTTAGTCTTTTTGTTTTGTATCTATGGACGTGACCCAGTCGTTTAGTCTTTTTGTTTTGTATCTATGGACGGGACCCAGTCGTTTAGTCTTTTTGTTTTGTATCTATGGACGTGACCCAGTCGTTTAGTCTTTTTGTTTTGTATCTATTGACGGGACCCAGTCGTTTAGTCTTTTTGTTTTGTATCTATGGACGTGACCCAGTCGTTTAGTCTTTTTGTTTTGTATCTATGGACGTGACCCAGTCGTTTAGTCTTTTTGTTTTGTATCTATGGACGGGACCCAGTCGTTCAGTCTTTTTGTTTTGTATCTATGGACGGGACCCAGTCGTTTACTGTTTTTGTTTTGTATCTATGGACGGGACCCAGTCGTTTAGTCTTTTTGTTTTGTATCTATGGACGGGACCCAGTCGTTTAGTCTTTTTGTTATGTATCTATGGACGGGACCCAGTCGTTCAGTCTTTTTGTTTTGTATCTATGGACGGGACCCAGTCGTTCAGTCTTTTTGTTCTGTATCTATGGACGGGACCCAGTCGTTTAGTCTTTTTGTTTTGTATCTATGGACGGGACCCAGTCGTTCAGTCTTTTTGTTCTGTATCTATGGACGTGACCCAGTCGTTTAGTCTTTTTGTTCTGTATCTATGGACGGGACCCAGTCGTTTAGTCTTTTTGTTTTGTATCTATGGACGGGACCCAGTCGTTTAGTCTTTTTGTTTTGTATCTATGGACGGGACCCAGTCGTTTAGTCTTTTTGTTTTGTATCTATGGACGTGACCCAGTCGTTTAGTCTTTTTGTTTTGTATCTATGGACGGGACCCAGTCGTTTAGTCTTTTTGTTTTGTATCTATGGACGGGACCCAGTCGTTTAGTCTTTTTGTTTTGTATCTATGGACGGGACCCAGTCGTTCAGTCTTTTTGTTCTGTATCTATGGACGGGACCCAGTCGTTTAGTCTTTTTGTTTTGTATCTATGGACGGGACCCAGTCGTTCAGTCTTTTTCGTCTGTATCTATGGACGGGACCCAGTCGTTTAGTCTTTTTGTTTTGTATCTATGGACGGGACCCAGTCGTTTAGTCTTTTTGTTTTGTATCTATGGACGTGACCCAGTCATTTAGTCTTTTTGTTTTGTATCTATGGACGGTATCCAGTCGTTTAGTCTTTTTGTTTTGTATCTATGGACGGGACCCAGTCGTTCAGTCTTTTTGTTTTGTATCTATGGACGGGACCCAGTCGTTATTCTTTTTGTTTTGTATCTATGGACGGGACCCAGTCGTTCAGTCTTTTTGGTCTGTATCTATGGACGGGACCCAGTCGTTTAGTCTTTTTGTTTTGTATCTATGGACGGGACCCAGTCGTTCAGTCTTTTTGTTTTGTATCTATGGACGGGACCCAGTCGTTAGTCTTTTTGTTTTGTATCTATGGACGGGACCCAGTCGTTCAGTCTTTTTGGTCTGTATCTATGGACGGGACCCAGTCGTTTAATCTTTTTGTTTTGTATCTATGGACGGGACCCAGTCGTTCAGTCTTTTTGGTCTGTATCTATGGACGGGACCTAGTCGTTTAGTCTTTTTGTTTTGTATCTATGGACGGGACCCAGTCGTTTAGTCTTTTTGTTTTGTATCTATGGACGGGACCCAGTCGTTTAGTCTTTTTGTTTTGTATCTATGGACGGGACCCAGTCGTTCAGTCTTTTTGTTTTGTATCTATGGACGGGACCCAGTCGTTTAGTCTTTTTGTTTTGTATCTATGGACGGGACGCAGTCGTTCAGTCTTTTTGTTCTGTATCTATGGACGGGACCCAGTCGTTTAGTCTTTTTGTTTTGTATCTATTGACGGGACCCAGTCGTTTAGTCTTTTTGTTTTGTATCTATGGACGTGACCCAGTCGTTTAGTCTTTTTGTTTTGTATCTATGGACGTGACCCAGTCGTTTAGTCTTTTTGTTTTGTATCTATGGACGGGACCCAGTCGTTTAGTCTTTTTGTTTTGTATCTATGGACGGGACCCAGTCGTTTAGTCTTTTTGTTTTGTATCTATGGACGGGACCCAGTCGTTTAGTCTTTTTGTTTTGTATCTATGGACGGGACCCAGTCGTTCAGTCTTTTTGTTTTGTATCTATGGACGGGACCCAGTCGTTTAGTCTTTTTGTTCTGTATCTATGGACGGGACCCAGTCGTTTAGTCTTTTTGTTTTGTATCTATGGACGGGACCCAGTCGTTTAGTCTTTTTGTTTTGTATCTATGGACGGGACCCAGTCGTTCAGTCTTTTTGTTTTGTATCTATGGACGGGACGCAGTCGTTCAGTCTTTTTGTTCTGTATCTATGGACGGGACCCAGTCGTTTAGTCTTTTTGTTTTGTATCTATGGACGGGACCCAGTCGTTCAGTCTTTTTGTTTTGTATCTATGGACGTGACCCAGTCGTTTAGTCTTTTTGTTTTGTATCTATGGACGTGACCCAGTCGTTTAGTCTTTTTGTTTTGTATCTATGGACGGGACCCAGTCGTTCAGTCTTTTTGTTCTGTATCTATGGACGGGACCCAGTCGTTTAGTCTTTTTGTTCTGTATCTATGGACGGGACCCAGTCGTTTAGTCTTTTTGTTTTGTATCTATGGACGTGACCCAGTCGTTTAGTCTTTTTGTTTTGTATCTATGGACGTGACCCAGTCGTTTAGTCTTTTTGTTTTGTATCTATGGACGGGACCCAGTCGTTTAGTCTTTTTGTTTTGTATCTATGGACGTGACCCAGTCGTTTAGTCTTTTTGTTTTGTATCTATGGACGGGACCCAGTCGTTTAGTCTTTTTGTTTTGTATCTATGGACGGGACCCAGTCGTTTAGTCTTTTTGTTTTGTATGTATGGACGGGACCCAGTCGTTTAGTCTTTTTGTTTTGTATCTATGGACGGGACCCAGTCGTTTAGTCTTTTTGTTTTGTATCTATGGACGGGACCCAGTCGTTCAGTCTTTTTGTTCTGTATCTATGGACGGGACCCAGTCGTTTAGTCTTTTTGTTTTGTATCTATGGACGGGACCCAGTCGTTCAGTCTTTTTCGTCTGTATCTATGGACGGGACCCAGTCGTTTAGTCTTTTTGTTTTGTATCTATGGACGGGACCCAGTCGTTTAGTCTTTTTGTTTTGTATCTATGGACGTGACCCAGTCATTTAGTCTTTTTGTTTTGTATCTATGGACGGGACCCAGTCGTTTAGTCTTTTTGTTTTGTATCTATGGACGGGACCCAGTCGTTCAGTCTTTTTGTTTTGTATCTATGGACGGGACCCAGTCGTTAGTCTTTTTGTTTTGTATCTATGGACGGGACCCAGTCGTTCAGTCTTTTTGGTCTGTATCTATGGACGGGACCCAGTCGTTTAGTCTTTTTGTTTTGTATCTATGGACGGGACCCAGTCGTTCAGTCTTTTTGTTCTGTATCTATGGACGGGACCCAGTCGTTTAGTCTTTTTGTTTTGTATCTATGGACGGGACCCAGTCGTTCAGTCTTTTTCGTCTGTATCTATGGACGGGACCCAGTCGTTTAGTCTTTTTGTTTTGTATCTATGGACGGGACCCAGTCGTTTAGTCTTTTTGTTTTGTATCTATGGACGTGACCCAGTCATTTAGTCTTTTTGTTTTGTATCTATGGACGTGACCCAGTCGTTTAGTCTTTTTGTTTTGTATCTATGGACGGGACCCAGTCGTTCAGTCTTTTTGTTCTGTATCTATGGACGGGACCCAGTCGTTTAGTCTTTTTGTTTTGTATCTATGGACGGGACCCAGTCGTTCAGTCTTTTTGGTCTGTATCTATGGACGGGACCCAGTCGTTTAGTCTTTTTGTTTTGTATCTATGGACGGGACCCAGTCGTTCAGTCTTTTTCGTCTGTATCTATGGAAGGGACCCAGTCGTTTAGTCTTTTTGTTTTGTATCTATGGACGTGACCCAGTCGTTTAGTCTTTTTGTTTTGTATCTATGGACGTGACCCAGTCGTTTAGTCTTTTTGTTTTGTATCTATGGACGTGACCCAGTCGTTTAGTCTTTTTGTTTTGTATCTATGGACGGGACCCAGTCGTTCAGTCTTTTTGTTTTGTATCTATGGACGGGACCCAGTCGTTTAGTGTTTTTGTTTTGTATCTATGGACGGGACCCAGTCGTTTAGTCTTTTTGTTTTGTATCTATGGACGGGACCCAGTCGTTTAGTCTTTTTGTTTTGTATCTATGGACGGGACCCAGTCGTTCAGTCTTTTTGTTTTGTATCTATGGACGGGACCCAGTCGTTCAGTCTTTTTGTTCTGTATCTATGGACGGGACCCAGTCGTTTAGTCTTTTTGTTTTGTATCTATGGACAGGACCCAGTCGTTCAGTCTTTTTGTTTTGTATCTATGGACGGGACCCAGTCGTTCAGTCTTTTTGGTCTGTATCTATGGACGGGACCCAGTCGTTTAGTCTTTTTGTTTTGTATCTATGGACGTGACCCAGTCGTTTAGTCTTTTTGTTTTGTATCTATGGACGGGACCCAGTCGTTTAGTCTTTTTGTTTTGTATCTATGGACGGGACCCAGTCGTTCAGTCTTTTTGTTTTGTATCTATGGACGGGACCCAGTCGTTTAGTCTTTTTGTTTTGTATCTATGGACGGGACGCAGTCGTTCAGTCTTTTTGTTCTGTATCTATGGACGGGACCCAGTCGTTTAGTCTTTTTGTTTTGTATCTATTGACGGGACCCAGTCGTTTAGTCTTTTTGTATCTATGGACGTGACCCAGTCGTTTAGTCTTTTTGTTTTGTATCTATGGACGGGACCCAGTCGTTCAGTCTTTTTGTTCTGTATCTATGGACGGGACCCAGTCGTTTAGTCTTTTTGTTCTGTATCTATGGACGGGACCCAGTCGTTTAGTCTTTTTGTTTTGTATCTATGGACGTGACCCAGTCGTTTAGTCTTTTTGTTTTGTATCTATGGACGTGACCCAGTCGTTTAGTCTTTTTGTTTTGTATCTATGGACGGGACCCAGTCGTTTAGTCTTTTTGTTTTGTATCTATGGACGGGACCCAGTCGTTTAGTCTTTTTGTTTTGTATCTATGGACGGGACCCAGTCGTTTAGTCTTTTTGTTTTGTATCTATGGACGGGACCCAGTCGTTTAGTCTTTTTGTTTTGTATCTATGGACGGGACCCAGTCGTTTAGTCTTTTTGTTTTGTATCTATGGACGGGACCCAGTCGTTCAGTCTTTTTGTTTTGTATCTATGGACGGGACCCAGTCGTTTAGTCTTTTTGTTTTGTATCTATGGACGGGACCCAGTCGTTTAGTCTTTTTGTTTTGTATCTATGGACGGGACCCAGTCGTTTAGTCTTTTTGTTTTGTATCTATGGACGGGACCCAGTCGTTCAGTCTTTTTGTTTTGTATCTATGGACGGGACCCAGTCGTTCAGTCTTTTTGTTCTGTATCTATGGACGGGACCCAGTCGTTAGTCTTTTTGTTTTGTATCTATGGACGGGACCCAGTCGTTCAGTCTTTTTGGTCTGTATCTATGGACGGGACCCAGTCGTTTAGTCTTTTTGTTTTGTATCTATGGACGGGACCCAGTCGTTCAGTCTTTTTGTTTTGTATCTATGGACGGGACCCAGTCGTTAGTCTTTTTGTTTTGTATCTATGGACGGGACCCAGTCGTTCAGTCTTTTTGGTCTGTATCTATGGACGGGACCCAGTCGTTTAGTCTTTTTGTTTTGTATCTATGGACGGGACCCAGTCGTTCAGTCTTTTTGGTCTGTATCTATGGACGGGACCCAGTCGTTTAGTCTTTTTGTTTTGTATCTATGGACGGGACCCAGTCGTTTAGTCTTTTTGTTTTGTATCTATGGACGGGACCCAGTCGTTTAGTCTTTTTGTTTTGTATCTATGGACGGGACCCAGTCGTTCAGTCTTTTTGTTTTGTATCTATGGACGGGACCCAGTCGTTTAGTCTTTTTGTTTTGTATCTATGGACGGGACGCAGTCGTTCAGTCTTTTTGTTCTGTATCTATGGACGGGACCCAGTCGTTTAGTCTTTTTGTTTTGTATCTATTGACGGGACCCAGTCGTTTAGTCTTTTTGTTTTGTATCTATGGACGTGACCCAGTCGTTTAGTCTTTTTGTTTTGTATCTATGGACGTGACCCAGTCGTTTAGTCTTTTTGTTTTGTATCTATGGACGGGACCCAGTCGTTTAGTCTTTTTGTTTTGTATCTATGGACGGGACCCAGTCGTTTAGTCTTTTTGTTTTGTATCTATGGACGGGACCCAGTCGTTTAGTCTTTTTGTTTTGTATCTATGGACGGGACCCAGTCGTTTAGTCTTTTTGTTTTGTATCTATGGACGGGACCCAGTCGTTTAGTCTTTTTGTTTTGTATCTATGGACGGGACCCAGTCGTTTAGTCTTTTTGTTTTGTATCTATGGACGGGACCCAGTCGTTCAGTCTTTTTGTTTTGTATCTATGGACGGGACGCAGTCGTTCAGTCTTTTTGTTCTGTATCTATGGACGGGACCCAGTCGTTTAGTCTTTTTGTTTTGTATCTATGGACGGGACCCAGTCGTTCAGTCTTTTTGTTTTGTATCTATGGACGTGACCCAGTCGTTTAGTCTTTTTGTTTTGTATCTATGGACGTGACCCAGTCGTTTAGTCTTTTTGTTTTGTATCTATGGACGGGACCCAGTCGTTCAGTCTTTTTGTTCTGTATCTATGGACGGGACCCAGTCGTTTAGTCTTTTTGTTCTGTATCTATGGACGGGACCCAGTCGTTTAGTCTTTTTGTTTTGTATCTATGGACGTGACCCAGTCGTTTAGTCTTTTTGTTTTGTATCTATGGACGTGACCCAGTCGTTTAGTCTTTTTGTTTTGTATCTATGGACGGGACCCAGTCGTTTAGTCTTTTTGTTTTGTATCTATGGACGTGACCCAGTCGTTTAGTCTTTTTGTTTTGTATCTATGGACGGGACCCAGTCGTTTAGTCTTTTTGTTTTGTATCTATGGACGGGACCCAGTCGTTTAGTCTTTTTGTTTTGTATCTATGGACGGGACCCAGTCGTTTAGTCTTTTTGTTTTGTATCTATGGACGGGACCCAGTCGTTTAGTCTTTTTGTTTTGTATCTATGGACGGGACCCAGTCGTTCAGTCTTTTTGTTCTGTATCTATGGACGGGACCCAGTCGTTTAGTCTTTTTGTTTTGTATCTATGGACGGGACCCAGTCGTTCAGTCTTTTTCGTCTGTATCTATGGACGGGACCCAGTCGTTTAGTCTTTTTGTTTTGTATCTATGGACGGGACCCAGTCGTTTAGTCTTTTTGTTTTGTATCTATGGACGTGACCCAGTCATTTAGTCTTTTTGTTTTGTATCTATGGACGGGACCCAGTCGTTTAGTCTTTTTGTTTTGTATCTATGGACGGGACCCAGTCGTTCAGTCTTTTTGTTTTGTATCTATGGACGGGACCCAGTCGTTAGTCTTTTTGTTTTGTATCTATGGACGGGACCCAGTCGTTCAGTCTTTTTGGTCTGTATCTATGGACGGGACCCAGTCGTTTAGTCTTTTTGTTTTGTATCTATGGACGGGACCCAGTCGTTCAGTCTTTTTGTTCTGTATCTATGGACGGGACCCAGTCGTTTAGTCTTTTTGTTTTGTATCTATGGACGGGACCCAGTCGTTCAGTCTTTTTCGTCTGTATCTATGGACGGGACCCAGTCGTTTAGTCTTTTTGTTTTGTATCTATGGACGGGACCCAGTCGTTTAGTCTTTTTGTTTTGTATCTATGGACGTGACCCAGTCATTTAGTCTTTTTGTTTTGTATCTATGGACGGGACCCAGTCGTTTAGTCTTTTTGTTTTGTATCTATGGACGGGACCCAGTCGTTCAGTCTTTTTGTTTTGTATCTATGGACGGGACCCAGTCGTTAGTCTTTTTGTTTTGTATCTATGGACGGGACCCAGTCGTTCAGTCTTTTTGGTCTGTATCTATGGACGGGACCCAGTCGTTTAGTCTTTTTGTTTTGTATCTATGGACGGGACCCAGTCGTTTAGTCTTTTTGTTCTGTATCTATGGACGGGACCCAGTCGTTTAGTCTTTTTGTTTTGTATCTATGGACGTGACCCAGTCGTTTAGTCTTTTTGTTTTGTATCTATGGACGGGACCCAGTCGTTCAGTCTTTTTGTTCTGTATCTATGGACGGGACCCAGTCGTTTAGTCTTTTTGTTCTGTATCTATGGACGGGACCCAGTCGTTTAGTCTTTTTGTTTTGTATCTATGGACGTGACCCAGTCGTTTAGTCTTTTTGTTTTGTATCTATGGACGTGACCCAGTCGTTTAGTCTTTTTGTTTTGTATCTATGGACGGGACCCAGTCGTTTAGTCTTTTTGTTTTGTATCTATGGACGTGACCCAGTCGTTTAGTCTTTTTGTTTTGTATCTATGGACGTGACCCAGTCGTTTAGTCTTTTTGTTTTGTATCTATGGACGGGACCCAGTCGTTTAGTCTTTTTGTTTTGTATCTATGGACGGGACCCAGTCGTTCAGTCTTTTTGTTTTGTATCTATGGACGGGACCCAGTCGTTAGTCTTTTTGTTTTGTATCTATGGACGGGACCCAGTCGTTCAGTCTTTTTGTTCTGTATCTATGGACGGGACCCAGTCGTTTAGTCTTTTTGTTTTGTATCTATGGACGGGACCCAGTCGTTTAGTCTTTTTGTTCTGTATCTATGGACGGGACCCAGTCGTTTAGTCTTTTTGTTTTGTATCTATGGACGTGACCCAGTCGTTTAGTCTTTTTGTTTTGTATCTATGGACGGGACCCAGTCGTTCAGTCTTTTTGTTCTGTATCTATGGACGGGACCCAGTCGTTTAGTCTTTTTGTTCTGTATCTATGGACGGGACCCAGTCGTTTAGTCTTTTTGTTTTGTATCTATGGACGTGACCCAGTCGTTTAGTCTTTTTGTTTTGTATCTATGGACGTGACCCAGTCGTTTAGTCTTTTTGTTTTGTATCTATGGACGGGACCCAGTCGTTTAGTCTTTTTGTTTTGTATCTATGGACGTGACCCAGTCGTTTAGTCTTTTTGTTTTGTATCTATGGACGTGACCCAGTCGTTTAGTCTTTTTGTTTTGTATCTATGGACGGGACCCAGTCGTTTAGTCTTTTTGTTTTGTATCTATGGACGGGACCCAGTCGTTTAGTCTTTTTGTTTTGTATCTATGGACGGGACCCAGTCGTTTAGTCTTTTTGTTTTGTATCTATGGACGGGACCCAGTCGTTTAGTCTTTTTGTTTTGTATCTATGGACGGGACCCAGTCGTTCAGTCTTTTTGTTTTGTATCTATGGACGGGACGCAGTCGTTCAGTCTTTTTGTTCTGTATCTATGGACGGGACCCAGTCGTTTAGTCTTTTTGTTTTGTATCTATGGACGGGACCCAGTCGTTCAGTCTTTTTGTTTTGTATCTATGGACGTGACCCAGTCGTTTAGTCTTTTTGTTTTGTATCTATGGACGTGACCCAGTCGTTTAGTCTTTTTGTTTTGTATCTATGGACGGGACCCAGTCGTTTAGTCTTTTTGTTTTGTATCTATGGACGGGACCCAGTCGTTTAGTCTTTTTGTTTTGTATCTATGGACGGGACCCAGTCGTTAGTCTTTTTGTTTTGTATCTATGGACGGGACCCAGTCGTTCAGTCTTTTTGTTCTGTATCTATGGACGGGACCCAGTCGTTTAGTCTTTTTGTTTTGTATCTATGGACGGGACCCAGTCGTTCAGTCTTTTTGGTCTGTATCTATGGACGGGACCCAGTCGTTTAGTCTTTTTGTTTTGTATCTATGGACGGGACCCAGTCGTTTAGTCTTTTTGTTTTGTATCTATGGACGGGACCCAGTCGTTTAGTCTTTTTGTTTTGTATCTATGGACGGGACCCAGTCGTTCAGTCTTTTTGTTTTGTATCTATGGACGGGACCCAGTCGTTTAGTCTTTTTGTTTTGTATCTATGGACGGGACCCAGTCGTTCAGTCTTTTTGTTCTGTATCTATGGACGGGACCCAGTCGTTTAGTCTTTTTGTTTTGTATCTATGGACGGGACCCAGTCGTTTAGTCTTTTTGTTTTGTATCTATGGACGGGACCCAGTCGTTTAGTCTTTTTGTTTTGTATCTATGGACGGGACCCAGTCGTTTAGTCTTTTTGTTTTGTATCTATGGACGGGACCCAGTCGTTTAGTCTTTTTGTTTTGTATCTATGGACGGGACCCAGTCGTTTAGTCTTTTTGTTTTGTATCTATGGACGGGACCCAGTCGTTTAGTCTTTTTGTTTTGTATCTATGGACGGGACCCAGTCGTTTAGTCTTTTTGTTTTGTATCTATGGACGTGACCCAGTCGTTTAGTCTTTTTGTTTTGTATCTATGGACGGGACCCAGTCGTTTAGTCTTTTTGTTTTGTATCTATGGACGGGACCCAGTCGTTCAGTCTTTTTGTTTTGTATCTATGGACGGGACCCAGTCGTTCAGTCTTTTTGTTCTGTATCTATGGACGGGACCCAGTCGTTTAGTCTTTTTGTTTTGTATCTATGGACGGGACCCAGTCGTTTAGTCTTTTTGTTTTGTATCTATGGACGTGACCCAGTCGTTTAGTCTTTTTGTTTTGTATCTATGGACGGGACCCAGTCGTTTAGTCTTTTTGTTTTGTATCTATGGACGGGACCCAGTCGTTCAGTCTTTTTGTTCTGTATCTATGGACGGGACCCAGTCGTTTAGTCTTTTTGTTTTGTATCTATGGACGGGACCCAGTCGTTTAGTCTTTTTGTTTTGTATCTATGGACGTGACCCAGTCGTTTAGTCTTTTTGTTTTGTATCTATGGACGGGACCCAGTCGTTTAGTCTTTTTGTTTTGTATCTATGGACGGGACCCAGTCGTTTAGTCTTTTTGTTTTGTATCTATGGACGGGACCCAGTCGTTTAGTCTTTTTGTTTTGTATCTATGGACGGGACCCAGTCGTTTAGTCTTTTTGTTTTGTATCTATGGACGGGACCCAGTCGTTTAGTCTTTTTGTTTTGTATCTATGGACGGGACCCAGTCGTTTAGTCTTTTTGTTTTGTATCTATGGACGGGACCCAGTCGTTCAGTCTTTTTGTTCTGTATCTATGGACGGGACCCAGTCGTTTAGTCTTTTTGTTTTGTATCTATGGACGGGACCCAGTCGTTTAGTCTTTTTGTTTTGTATCTATGGACGGGACCCAGTCGTTTAGTCTTTTTGTTTTGTATCTATGGACGGGACCCAGTCGTTTAGTCTTTTTGTTTTGTATCTATGGACGGGACCCAGTCGTTTAGTCTTTTTGTTTTGTATCTATGGACGGGACCCAGTCGTTTAGTCTTTTTGTTTTGTATCTATGGACGGGACCCAGTCGTTCAGTCTTTTTGTTTTGTATCTATGGACGGGACCCAGTCGTTTAGTCTTTTTGTTTTGTATCTATGGACGGGACCCAGTCGTTCAGTCTTTTTGTTCTGTATCTATGGACGGGACCCAGTCGTTTAGTCTTTTTGTTTTGTATCTATGGACGGGACCCAGTCGTTCAGTCTTTTTGTTTTGTATCTATGGACGGGACCCAGTCGTTTAGTCTTTTTGTTTTGTATCTATGGACGGGACCCAGTCGTTTAGTCTTTTTGTTTTGTATCTATGGACGGGACCCAGTCGTTTAGTCTTTTTGTTTTGTATCTATGGACGGGACCCAGTCGTTTAGTCTTTTTGTTTTGTATCTATGGACGGGACCCAGTCGTTTAGTCTTTTTGTTTTGTATCTATGGACGGGACCCAGTCGTTTAGTCTTTTTGTTTTGTATCTATGGACGGGACCCAGTCGTTTAGTCTTTTTGTTTTGTATCTATGGACGGGACCCAGTCGTTTAGTCTTTTTGTTCTGTATCTATGGACGGGACCCAGTCGTTTAGTCTTTTTGTTTTGTATCTATGGACGTGACCCAGTCGTTTAGTCTTTTTGTTTTGTATCTATGGACGGGACCCAGTCGTTCAGTCTTTTTGTTCTGTATCTATGGACGGGACCCAGTCGTTTAGTCTTTTTGTTCTGTATCTATGGACGGGACCCAGTCGTTTAGTCTTTTTGTTTTGTATCTATGGACGTGACCCAGTCGTTTAGTCTTTTTGTTTTGTATCTATGGACGTGACCCAGTCGTTTAGTCTTTTTGTTTTGTATCTATGGACGGGACCCAGTCGTTTAGTCTTTTTGTTTTGTATCTATGGACGGGACCCAGTCGTTTAGTCTTTTTGTTTTGTATCTATGGACGGGACCCAGTCGTTTAGTCTTTTTGTTTTGTATCTATGGACGGGACCCAGTCGTTTAGTCTTTTTGTTTTGTATCTATGGACGGGACCCAGTCGTTTAGTCTTTTTGTTTTGTATCTATGGACGGGACCCAGTCGTTTAGTCTTTTTGTTTTGTATCTATGGACGGGACCCAGTCGTTTAGTCTTTTTGTTTTGTATCTATGGACGGGACCCAGTCGTTTAGTCTTTTTGTTTTGTATCTATGGACGGGACCCAGTCGTTTAGTCTTTTTGTTCTGTATCTATGGACGGGACCCAGTCGTTTAGTCTTTTTGTTTTGTATCTATGGACGGGACCCAGTCGTTTAGTCTTTTTGTTTTGTATCTATGGACGGGACCCAGTCGTTCAGTCTTTTTGTTCTGTATCTATGGACGGGACCCAGTCGTTTAGTCTTTTTGTTTTGTATCTATGGACGGGACCCAGTCGTTTAGTCTTTTTGTTTTGTATCTATGGACGTGACCCAGTCGTTTAGTCTTTTTGTTTTGTATCTATGGACGGGACCCAGTCGTTTAGTCTTTTTGTTTTGTATCTATGGACGGGACCCAGTCGTTTAGTCTTTTTGTTTTGTATCTATGGACGTGACCCAGTCGTTTAGTCTTTTTGTTTTGTATCTATGGACGTGACCCAGTCGTTTAGTCTTTTTGTTTTGTATCTATGGACGGGACCCAGTCGTTTAGTCTTTTTGTTTTGTATCTATGGACGGGACCCAGTCGTTTAGTCTTTTTGTTTTGTATCTATGGACGGGACCCAGTCGTTTAGTCTTTTTGTTTTGTATCTATGGACGGGACCCAGTCGTTTAGTCTTTTTGTTTTGTATCTATGGACGGGACCCAGTCGTTCAGTCTTTTTGTTTTGTATCTATGGACGGGACCCAGTCGTTCAGTCTTTTTGTTCTGTATCTATGGACGGGACCCAGTCGTTTAGTCTTTTTGTTTTGTATCTATGGACGGGACCCAGTCGTTCAGTCTTTTTGTTTTGTATCTATGGACGTGACCCAGTCGTTTAGTCTTTTTGTTTTGTATCTATGGACGGGACCCAGTCGTTTAGTCTTTTTGTTTTGTATCTATGGACGGGACCCAGTCGTTTAGTCTTTTTGTTTTGTATCTATGGACGGGACCCAGTCGTTTAGTCTTTTTGTTTTGTATCTATGGACGGGACCCAGTCGTTTAGTCTTTTTGTTTTGTATCTATGGACGGGACCCAGTCGTTCAGTCTTTTTGTTTTGTATCTATGGACGGGACCCAGTCGTTTAGTCTTTTTGTTTTGTATCTATGGACGGGACCCAGTCGTTCAGTCTTTTTGGTCTGTATCTATGGACGGGACCCAGTCGTTTAGTCTTTTTGTTTTGTATCTATGGACGGGACCCAGTCGTTCAGTCTTTTTGTTTTGTATCTATGGACGGGACCCAGTCGTTTAGTCTTTTTGTTTTGTATCTATGGACGGGACCCAGTCGTTCAGTCTTTTTGGTCTGTATCTATGGACGGGACCCAGTCGTTTAGTCTTTTTGTTTTGTATCTATGGACGGGACCCAGTCGTTTAGTCTTTTTGTTTTGTATCTATGGACGGGACCCAGTCGTTTAGTCTTTTTGTTTTGTATCTATGGACGGGACCCAGTCGTTCAGTCTTTTTGTTCTGTATCTATGGACGGGACCCAGTCGTTTAGTCTTTTTGTTTTGTATCTATGGACGGGACCCAGTCGTTTAGTCTTTTTGTTTTGTATCTATGGACGTGACCCAGTCGTTTAGTCTTTTTGTTTTGTATCTATGGACGGGACCCAGTCGTTTAGTCTTTTTGTTTTGTATCTATGGACGGGACCCAGTCGTTCAGTCTTTTTGTTTTGTATCTATGGACGGGACCCAGTCGTTAGTCTTTTTGTTTTGTATCTATGGACGGGACCCAGTCGTTCAGTCTTTTTGTTCTGTATCTATGGACGGGACCCAGTCGTTTAGTCTTTTTGTTTTGTATCTATGGACGGGACCCAGTCGTTTAGTCTTTTTGTTCTGTATCTATGGACGGGACCCAGTCGTTTAGTCTTTTTGTTTTGTATCTATGGACGTGACCCAGTCGTTTAGTCTTTTTGTTTTGTATCTATGGACGGGACCCAGTCGTTCAGTCTTTTTGTTCTGTATCTATGGACGGGACCCAGTCGTTTAGTCTTTTTGTTCTGTATCTATGGACGGGACCCAGTCGTTTAGTCTTTTTGTTTTGTATCTATGGACGTGACCCAGTCGTTTAGTCTTTTTGTTTTGTATCTATGGACGTGACCCAGTCGTTTAGTCTTTTTGTTTTGTATCTATGGACGGGACCCAGTCGTTTAGTCTTTTTGTTTTGTATCTATGGACGGGACCCAGTCGTTTAGTCTTTTTGTTTTGTATCTATGGACGGGACCCAGTCGTTTAGTCTTTTTGTTTTGTATCTATGGACGGGACCCAGTCGTTTAGTCTTTTTGTTTTGTATCTATGGACGGGACCCAGTCGTTTAGTCTTTTTGTTTTGTATCTATGGACGGGACCCAGTCGTTTAGTCTTTTTGTTTTGTATCTATGGACGGGACCCAGTCGTTTAGTCTTTTTGTTTTGTATCTATGGACGGGACCCAGTCGTTTAGTCTTTTTGTTTTGTATCTATGGACGGGACCCAGTCGTTTAGTCTTTTTGTTTTGTATCTATGGACGGGACCCAGTCGTTTAGTCTTTTTGTTTTGTATCTATGGACGGGACCCAGTCGTTCAGTCTTTTTGTTCTGTATCTATGGACGGGACCCAGTCGTTTAGTCTTTTTGTTTTGTATCTATGGACGGGACCCAGTCGTTCAGTCTTTTTCGTCTGTATCTATGGACGGGACCCAGTCGTTTAGTCTTTTTGTTTTGTATCTATGGACGGGACCCAGTCGTTTAGTCTTTTTGTTTTGTATCTATGGACGTGACCCAGTCATTTAGTCTTTTTGTTTTGTATCTATGGACGGGACCCAGTCGTTTAGTCTTTTTGTTTTGTATCTATGGACGGGACCCAGTCGTTCAGTCTTTTTGTTTTGTATCTATGGACGGGACCCAGTCGTTAGTCTTTTTGTTTTGTATCTATGGACGGGACCCAGTCGTTCAGTCTTTTTGGTCTGTATCTATGGACGGGACCCAGTCGTTTAGTCTTTTTGTTTTGTATCTATGGACGGGACCCAGTCGTTCAGTCTTTTTGTTTTGTATCTATGGACGGGACCCAGTCGTTAGTCTTTTTGTTTTGTATCTATGGACGGGACCCAGTCGTTCAGTCTTTTTGGTCTGTATCTATGGACGGGACCCAGTCGTTTAGTCTTTTTGTTTTGTATCTATGGACGGGACCCAGTCGTTTAGTCTTTTTGTTTTGTATCTATGGACGGGACCCAGTCGTTTAGTCTTTTTGTTTTGTATCTATGGACGGGACCCAGTCGTTTAGTCTTTTTGTTTTGTATCTATGGACGGGACCCAGTCGTTTAGTCTTTTTGTTTTGTATCTATGGACGGGACCCAGTCGTTCAGTCTTTTTGTTTTGTATCTATGGACGGGACCCAGTCGTTTAGTCTTTTTGTTTTGTATCTATGGACGGGACGCAGTCGTTCAGTCTTTTTGTTCTGTATCTATGGACGGGACCCAGTCGTTTAGTCTTTTTGTTTTGTATCTATGGACGGGACCCAGTCGTTTAGTCTTTTTGTTTTGTATCTATGGACGGGACCCAGTCGTTTAGTCTTTTTGTTTTGTATCTATGGACGGGACCCAGTCGTTTAGTCTTTTTGTTTTGTATCTATGGACGGGACCCAGTCGTTTAGTCTTTTTGTTTTGTATCTATGGACGGGACCCAGTCGTTTAGTCTTTTTGTTTTGTATCTATGGACGGGACCCAGTCGTTTAGTCTTTTTGTTTTGTATCTATGGACGGGACCCAGTCGTTCAGTCTTTTTGTTTTGTATCTATGGACGGGACCCAGTCGTTTAGTCTTTTTGTTCTGTATCTATGGACGGGACCCAGTCGTTTAGTCTTTTTGTTTTGTATCTATGGACGGGACCCAGTCGTTCAGTCTTTTTGTTCTGTATCTATGGACGGGACCCAGTCGTTTAGTCTTTTTGTTCTGTATCTATGGACGGGACCCAGTCGTTTAGTCTTTTTGTTTTGTATCTATGGACGGGACCCAGTCGTTTAGTCTTTTTGTTTTGTATCTATGGACGGGACCCAGTCGTTTAGTCTTTTTGTTTTGTATCTATGGACGGGACCCAGTCGTTTAGTCTTTTTGTTTTGTATCTATGGACGTGACCCAGTCGTTTAGTCTTTTTGTTTTGTATCTATGGACGGGACCCAGTCGTTCAGTCTTTTTGTTCTGTATCTATGGACGGGACCCAGTCGTTTAGTCTTTTTGTTTTGTATCTATGGACGGGACCCAGTCGTTTAGTCTTTTTGTTCTGTATCTATGGACGGGACCCAGTCGTTTAGTCTTTTTGTTTTGTATCTATGGACGGGACCCAGTCGTTTAGTCTTTTTGTTTTGTATCTATGGACGGGACCCAGTCGTTCAGTCTTTTTGTTCTGTATCTATGGACGGGACCCAGTCGTTTAGTCTTTTTGTTCTGTATCTATGGACGGGACCCAGTCGTTTAGTCTTTTTGTTTTGTATCTATGGACGTGACCCAGTCGTTTAGTCTTTTTGTTTTGTATCTATGGACGTGACCCAGTCGTTTAGTCTTTTTGTTTTGTATCTATGGACGGGACCCAGTCGTTCAGTCTTTTTGTTCTGTATCTATGGACGGGACCCAGTCGTTTAGTCTTTTTGTTCTGTATCTATGGACGGGACCCAGTCGTTTAGTCTTTTTGTTTTGTATCTATGGACGTGACCCAGTCGTTTAGTCTTTTTGTTTTGTATCTATGGACGTGACCCAGTCGTTTAGTCTTTTTGTTTTGTATCTATGGACGGGACCCAGTCGTTTAGTCTTTTTGTTTTGTATCTATGGACGGGACCCAGTCGTTTAGTCTTTTTGTTTTGTATCTATGGACGGGACCCAGTCGTTTAGTCTTTTTGTTTTGTATCTATGGACGGGACCCAGTCGTTTAGTCTTTTTGTTTTGTATCTATGGACGGGACCCAGTCGTTTAGTCTTTTTGTTTTGTATCTATGGACGGGACCCAGTCGTTTAGTCTTTTTGTTTTGTATCTATGGACGGGACCCAGTCGTTTAGTCTTTTTGTTTTGTATCTATGGACGGGACCCAGTCGTTTAGTCTTTTTGTTTTGTATCTATGGACGGGACCCAGTCGTTTAGTCTTTTTGTTTTGTATCTATGGACGGGACCCAGTCGTTTAGTCTTTTTGTTTTGTATCTATGGACGGGACCCAGTCGTTCAGTCTTTTTGTTCTGTATCTATGGACGGGACCCAGTCGTTTAGTCTTTTTGTTTTGTATCTATGGACGGGACCCAGTCGTTCAGTCTTTTTCGTCTGTATCTATGGAAGGGACCCAGTCGTTTAGTCTTTTTGTTTTGTATCTATGGACGGGACCCAATCGTTTAGTCTTTTTGTTTTGTATCTATGGACGTGACCCAGTCATTTAGTCTTTTTGTTTTGTATCTATGGACGGGACCCAGTCGTTTAGTCTTTTTGTTTTGTATCTATGGACGGGACCCAGTCGTTCAGTCTTTTTGTTTTGTATCTATGGACGGGACCCAGTCGTTAGTCTTTTTGTTTTGTATCTATGGACGGGACCCAGTCGTTCAGTCTTTTTGGTCTGTATCTATGGACGGGACCCAGTCGTTTAGTCTTTTTGTTTTGTATCTATGGACGGGACCCAGTCGTTCAGTCTTTTTGTTTTGTATCTATGGACGGGACCCAGTCGTTAGTCTTTTTGTTTTGTATCTATGGACGGGACCCAGTCGTTCAGTCTTTTTGGTCTGTATCTATGGACGGGACCCAGTCGTTTAGTCTTTTTGTTTTGTATCTATGGACGGGACCCAGTCGTTCAGTCTTTTTGGTCTGTATCTATGGACGGGACCCAGTCGTTTAGTCTTTTTGTTTTGTATCTATGGACGGGACCCAGTCGTTTAGTCTTTTTGTTTTGTATCTATGGACGGGACCCAGTCGTTTAGTCTTTTTGTTTTGTATCTATGGACGGGACCCAGTCGTTCAGTCTTTTTGTTTTGTATCTATGGACGGGACCCAGTCGTTTAGTCTTTTTGTTTTGTATCTATGGACGGGACGCAGTCGTTCAGTCTTTTTGTTCTGTATCTATGGACGGGACCCAGTCGTTTAGTCTTTTTGTTTTGTATCTATTGACGGGACCCAGTCGTTTAGTCTTTTTGTTTTGTATCTATGGACGTGACCCAGTCGTTTAGTCTTTTTGTTTTGTATCTATGGACGGGACCCAGTCGTTTAGTCTTTTTGTTTTGTATCTATGGACGGGACCCAGTCGTTTAGTCTTTTTGTTTTGTATCTATGGACGGGACCCAGTCGTTTAGTCTTTTTGTTTTGTATCTATGGACGGGACCCAGTCGTTTAGTCTTTTTGTTTTGTATCTATGGACGGGACCCAGTCGTTCAGTCTTTTTGTTTTGTATCTATGGACGGGACCCAGTCGTTTAGTCTTTTTGTTCTGTATCTATGGACGGGACCCAGTCGTTTAGTCTTTTTGTTTTGTATCTATGGACGGGACCCAGTCGTTCAGTCTTTTTGTTCTGTATCTATGGACGGGACCCAGTCGTTTAGTCTTTTTGTTCTGTATCTATGGACGGGACCCAGTCGTTTAGTCTTTTTGTTTTGTATCTATGGACGGGACCCAGTCGTTTAGTCTTTTTGTTTTGTATCTATGGACGGGACCCAGTCGTTTAGTCTTTTTGTTTTGTATCTATGGACGGGACCCAGTCGTTTAGTCTTTTTGTTTTGTATCTATGGACGGGACCCAGTCGTTTAGTCTTTTTGTTTTGTATCTATGGACGGGACCCAGTCGTTCAGTCTTTTTGGTCTGTATCTATGGACGGGACCCAGTCGTTTAGTCTTTTTGTTTTGTATCTATGGACGGGACCCAGTCGTTTAGTCTTTTTGTTCTGTATCTATGGACGGGACCCAGTCGTTTAGTCTTTTTGTTTTGTATCTATGGACGTGACCCAGTCGTTTAGTCTTTTTGTTTTGTATCTATGGACGGGACCCAGTCGTTCAGTCTTTTTGTTCTGTATCTATGGACGGGACCCAGTCGTTTAGTCTTTTTGTTCTGTATCTATGGACGGGACCCAGTCGTTTAGTCTTTTTGTTTTGTATCTATGGACGGGACCCAGTCGTTTAGTCTTTTTGTTTTGTATCTATGGACGTGACCCAGTCGTTTAGTCTTTTTGTTTTGTATCTATGGACGGGACCCAGTCGTTCAGTCTTTTTGTTCTGTATCTATGGACGGGACCCAGTCGTTTAGTCTTTTTGTTCTGTATCTATGGACGGGACCCAGTCGTTTAGTCTTTTTGTTTTGTATCTATGGACGTGACCCAGTCGTTTAGTCTTTTTGTTTTGTATCTATGGACGTGACCCAGTCGTTTAGTCTTTTTGTTTTGTATCTATGGACGGGACCCAGTCGTTTAGTCTTTTTGTTTTGTATCTATGGACGGGACCCAGTCGTTTAGTCTTTTTGTTTTGTATCTATGGACGGGACCCAGTCGTTTAGTCTTTTTGTTTTGTATCTATGGACGGGACCCAGTCGTTTAGTCTTTTTGTTTTGTATCTATGGACGGGACCCAGTCGTTCAGTCTTTTTGTTCTGTATCTATGGACGGGACCCAGTCGTTTAGTCTTTTTGTTTTGTATCTATGGACGGGACCCAGTCGTTTAGTCTTTTTGTTTTGTATCTATGGACGGGACCCAGTCGTTTAGTCTTTTTGTTTTGTATCTATGGACGTGACCCAGTCGTTTAGTCTTTTTGTTTTGTATCTATGGACGGGACCCAGTCGTTCAGTCTTTTTGTTTTGTATCTATGGACGGGACCCAGTCGTTTAGTCTTTTTGTTTTGTATCTATGGACGGGACCCAGTCGTTTAGTCTTTTTGTTTTGTATCTATGGACGGGACCCAGTCGTTTAGTCTTTTTGTTTTGTATCTATGGACGGGACCCAGTCGTTTAGTCTTTTTGTTTTGTATCTATGGACGGGACCCAGTCGTTTAGTCTTTTTGTTTTGTATCTATGGACGGGACCCAGTCGTTCAGTCTTTTTGTTTTGTATCTATGGACGGGACCCAGTCGTTTAGTCTTTTTGTTTTGTATCTATGGACGGGACGCAGTCGTTCAGTCTTTTTGGTCTGTATCTATGGACGGGACCCAGTCGTTTAGTCTTTTTGTTTTGTATCTATGGACGGGACCCAGTCGTTCAGTCTTTTTGTTTTGTATCTATGGACGTGACCCAGTCGTTTAGTCTTTTTGTTTTGTATCTATGGACGTGACCCAGTCGTTTAGTCTTTTTGTTTTGTATCTATGGACGGGACCCAGTCGTTTAGTCTTTTTGTTTTGTATCTATGGACGGGACCCAGTCGTTTAGTCTTTTTGTTTTGTATCTATGGACGGGACCCAGTCGTTCAGTCTTTTTGTTTTGTATCTATGGACGGGACGCAGTCGTTCAGTCTTTTTGTTCTGTATCTATGGACGGGACCCAGTCGTTTAGTCTTTTTGTTTTGTATCTATGGACGGGACCCAGTCGTTCAGTCTTTTTGTTTTGTATCTATGGACGTGACCCAGTCGTTTAGTCTTTTTGTTTTGTATCTATGGACGTGACCCAGTCGTTTAGTCTTTTTGTTTTGTATCTATGGACGGGACCCAGTCGTTCAGTCTTTTTGTTCTGTATCTATGGACGGGACCCAGTCGTTTAGTCTTTTTGTTCTGTATCTATGGACGGGACCCAGTCGTTTAGTCTTTTTGTTTTGTATCTATGGACGTGACCCAGTCGTTTAGTCTTTTTGTTTTGTATCTATGGACGTGACCCAGTCGTTTAGTCTTTTTGTTTTGTATCTATGGACGGGACCCAGTCGTTTAGTCTTTTTGTTTTGTATCTATGGACGTGACCCAGTCGTTTAGTCTTTTTGTTTTGTATCTATGGACGGGACCCAGTCGTTTAGTCTTTTTGTTTTGTATCTATGGACGGGACCCAGTCGTTTAGTCTTTTTGTTTTGTATCTATGGACGGGACCCAGTCGTTTAGTCTTTTTGTTTTGTATCTATGGACGGGACCCAGTCGTTTAGTCTTTTTGTTTTGTATCTATGGACGGGACCCAGTCGTTCAGTCTTTTTGTTCTGTATCTATGGACGGGACCCAGTCGTTTAGTCTTTTTGTTTTGTATCTATGGACGGGACCCAGTCGTTCAGTCTTTTTCGTCTGTATCTATGGACGGGACCCAGTCGTTTAGTCTTTTTGTTTTGTATCTATGGACGGGACCCAGTCGTTTAGTCTTTTTGTTTTGTATCTATGGACGTGACCCAGTCGTTTAGTCTTTTTGTTTTGTATCTATGGACGGGACCCAGTCGTTTAGTCTTTTTGTTTTGTATCTATGGACGGGACCCAGTCGTTCAGTCTTTTTGTTTTGTATCTATGGACGGGACCCAGTCGTTTAGTCTTTTTGTTTTGTATCTATGGACGGGACCCAGTCGTTCAGTCTTTTTGGTCTGTATCTATGGACGGGACCCAGTCGTTTAGTCTTTTTGTTTTGTATCTATGGACGGGACCCAGTCGTTCAGTCTTTTTGGTCTGTATCTATGGACGGGACCCAGTCGTTTAGTCTTTTTGTTTTGTATCTATGGACGTGACCCAGTCGTTAGTCTTTTTGTTTTGTATCTATGGACGGGACCCAGTCGTTTAGTCTTTTTGTTTTGTATCTATGGACGGGACCCAGTCGTTCAGTCTTTTTGGTCTGTATCTATGGACGGGACCCAGTCGTTTAGTCTTTTTGTTTTGTATCTATGGACGGGACCCAGTCGTTCAGTCTTTTTGTTCTGTATCTATGGACGGGACCCAGTCGTTTAGTCTTTTTGTTTTGTATCTATGGACGGGACCCAGTCGTTCAGTCTTTTTCGTTCTGTATCTATGGACGGGACCCAGTCGTTTAGTCTTTTTGTTTTGTATCTATGGACGTGACCCAGTCGTTTAGTCTTTTTGTTTTGTATCTATGGACGTGACCCAGTCGTTTAGTCTTTTTGTTTTGTATCTATGGACGGGACCCAGTCGTTTAGTCTTTTTGTTTTGTATCTATGGACGTGACCCAGTCGTTTAGTCTTTTTGTTTTGTATCTATGGACGGGACCCAGTCGTTTAGTCTTTTTGTTTTGTATCTATGGACGGGACCCAGTCGTTTAGTCTTTTTGTTTTGTATCTATGGACGGGACCCAGTCGTTTAGTCTTTTTGTTTTGTATCTATGGACGGGACCCAGTCGTTTAGTCTTTTTGTTTTGTATCTATGGACGGGACCCAGTCGTTCAGTCTTTTTGTTCTGTATCTATGGACGGGACCCAGTCGTTTAGTCTTTTTGTTTTGTATCTATGGACGGGACCCAGTCGTTCAGTCTTTTTCGTCTGTATCTATGGACGGGACCCAGTCGTTTAGTCTTTTTGTTTTGTATCTATGGACGGGACCCAGTCGTTTAGTCTTTTTGTTTTGTATCTATGGACGTGACCCAGTCATTTAGTCTTTTTGTTTTGTATCTATGGACGGGACCCAGTCGTTTAGTCTTTTTGTTTTGTATCTATGGACGGGACCCAGTCGTTCAGTCTTTTTGTTTTGTATCTATGGACGGGACCCAGTCGTTAGTCTTTTTGTTTTGTATCTATGGACGGGACCCAGTCGTTCAGTCTTTTTGGTCTGTATCTATGGACGGGACCCAGTCGTTTAGTCTTTTTGTTTTGTATCTATGGACGGGACCCAGTCGTTCAGTCTTTTTGTTCTGTATCTATGGACGGGACCCAGTCGTTTAGTCTTTTTGTTTTGTATCTATGGACGGGACCCAGTCGTTCAGTCTTTTTCGTCTGTATCTATGGACGGGACCCAGTCGTTTAGTCTTTTTGTTTTGTATCTATGGACGGGACCCAGTCGTTCAGTCTTTTTCGTCTGTATCTATGGACGGGACCCAGTCGTTTAGTCTTTTTGTTTTGTATCTATGGACGGGACCCAGTCGTTTAGTCTTTTTGTTTTGTATCTATGGACGTGACCCAGTCATTTAGTCTTTTTGTTTTGTATCTATGGACGGGACCCAGTCGTTTAGTCTTTTTGTTTTGTATCTATGGACGGGACCCAGTCGTTCAGTCTTTTTGTTTTGTATCTATGGACGGGACCCAGTCGTTAGTCTTTTTGTTTTGTATCTATGGACGGGACCCAGTCGTTCAGTCTTTTTGGTCTGTATCTATGGACGGGACCCAGTCGTTTAGTCTTTTTGTTTTGTATCTATGGACGGGACCCAGTCGTTCAGTCTTTTTGTTCTGTATCTATGGACGGGACCCAGTCGTTTAGTCTTTTTGTTCTGTATCTATGGACGGGACCCAGTCGTTTAGTCTTTTTGTTTTGTATCTATGGACGTGACCCAGTCGTTTAGTCTTTTTGTTTTGTATCTATGGACGGGACCCAGTCGTTTAGTCTTTTTGTTTTGTATCTATGGACGGGACCCAGTCGTTTAGTCTTTTTGTTTTGTATCTATGGACGGGACCCAGTCGTTTAGTCTTTTTGTTTTGTATCTATGGACGTGACCCAGTCGTTTAGTCTTTTTGTTTTGTATCTATGGACGTGACCCAGTCGTTTAGTCTTTTTGTTTTGTATCTATGGACGGGACCCAGTCGTTCAGTCTTTTTGTTCTGTATCTATGGACGGGACCCAGTCGTTTAGTCTTTTTGTTCTGTATCTATGGACGGGACCCAGTCGTTTAGTCTTTTTGTTTTGTATCTATGGACGTGACCCAGTCGTTTAGTCTTTTTGTTTTGTATCTATGGACGTGACCCAGTCGTTTAGTCTTTTTGTTTTGTATCTATGGACGGGACCCAGTCGTTTAGTCTTTTTGTTTTGTATCTATGGACGGGACCCAGTCGTTTAGTCTTTTTGTTTTGTATCTATGGACGGGACCCAGTCGTTTAGTCTTTTTGTTTTGTATCTATGGACGGGACCCAGTCGTTTAGTCTTTTTGTTTTGTATCTATGGACGGGACCCAGTCGTTTAGTCTTTTTGTTTTGTATCTATGGACGGGACCCAGTCGTTTAGTCTTTTTGTTTTGTATCTATGGACGGGACCCAGTCGTTCAGTCTTTTTGTTTTGTATCTATGGACGGGACCCAGTCGTTCAGTCTTTTTGTTTTGTATCTATGGACGGGACCCAGTCGTTCAGTCTTTTTGGTCTGTATCTATGGACGGGACCCAGTCGTTTAGTCTTTTTGTTTTGTATCTATGGACGGGACCCAGTCGTTCAGTCTTTTTGTTTTGTATCTATGGACGTGACCCAGTCGTTTAGTCTTTTTGTTTTGTATCTATGGACGTGACCCAGTCGTTTAGTCTTTTTGTTTTGTATCTATGGACGGGACCCAGTCGTTTAGTCTTTTTGTTTTGTATCTATGGACGGGACCCAGTCGTTTAGTCTTTTTGTTTTGTATCTATGGACGGGACCCAGTCGTTCAGTCTTTTTGTTTTGTATCTATGGACGGGACCCAGTCGTTCAGTCTTTTTGTTTTGTATCTATGGACGGGACCCAGTCGTTCAGTCTTTTTGTTCTGTATCTATGGACGGGACCCAGTCGTTTAGTCTTTTTGTTTTGTATCTATGGACGGGACCCAGTCGTTCAGTCTTTTTGTTTTGTATCTATGGACGGGACCCAGTCGTTTAGTCTTTTTGTTTTGTATCTATGGACGGGACCCAGTCGTTCAGTCTTTTTGGTCTGTATCTATGGACGGGACCCAGTCGTTTAGTCTTTTTGTTTTGTATCTATGGACGGGACCCAGTCGTTTAGTCTTTTTGTTTTGTATCTATGGACGGGACCCAGTCGTTTAGTCTTTTTGTTTTGTATCTATGGACGGGACCCAGTCGTTCAGTCTTTTTCGTCTGTATCTATGGACGGGACCCAGTCGTTTAGTCTTTTTGTTTTGTATCTATGGACGGGACCCAGTCGTTTAGTCTTTTTGTTTTGTATCTATGGACGGGACCCAGTCGTTCAGTCTTTTTGTTTTGTATCTATGGACGGGACCCAGTCGTTAGTCTTTTTGTTTTGTATCTATGGACGGGACCCAGTCGTTCAGTCTTTTTGGTCTGTATCTATGGACGGGACCCAGTCGTTTAGTCTTTTTGTTTTGTATCTATGGACGGGACCCAGTCGTTTAGTCTTTTTGTTCTGTATCTATGGACGGGACCCAGTCGTTTAGTCTTTTTGTTTTGTATCTATGGACGGGACCCAGTCGTTTAGTCTTTTTGTTTTGTATCTATGGACGGGACCCAGTCGTTCAGTCTTTTTGTTCTGTATCTATGGACGGGACCCAGTCGTTTAGTCTTTTTGTTCTGTATCTATGGACGGGACCCAGTCGTTTAGTCTTTTTGTTTTGTATCTATGGACGTGACCCAGTCGTTTAGTCTTTTTGTTTTGTATCTATGGACGTGACCCAGTCGTTTAGTCTTTTTGTTTTGTATCTATGGACGGGACCCAGTCGTTTAGTCTTTTTGTTTTGTATCTATGGACGGGACCCAGTCGTTTAGTCTTTTTGTTTTGTATCTATGGACGGGACCCAGTCGTTTAGTCTTTTTGTTTTGTATCTATGGACGGGACCCAGTCGTTTAGTCTTTTTGTTTTGTATCTATGGACGGGACCCAGTCGTTTAGTCTTTTTGTTTTGTATCTATGGACGGGACCCAGTCGTTTAGTCTTTTTGTTTTGTATCTATGGACGGGACCCAGTCGTTTAGTCTTTTTGTTTTGTATCTATGGACGGGACCCAGTCGTTCAGTCTTTTTGTTTTGTATCTATGGACGGGACGCAGTCGTTCAGTCTTTTTGTTCTGTATCTATGGACGGGACCCAGTCGTTTAGTCTTTTTGTTTTGTATCTATGGACGGGACCCAGTCGTTCAGTCTTTTTGTTTTGTATCTATGGACGTGACCCAGTCGTTTAGTCTTTTCGTTTTGTATCTATGGACGTGACCCAGTCGTTTAGTCTTTTTGTTTTGTATCTATGGACGGGACCCAGTCGTTTAGTCTTTTTGTTTTGTATCTATGGACGGGACCCAGTCGTTTAGTCTTTTTGTTTTGTATCTATGGACGGGACCCAGTCGTTTAGTCTTTTTGTTTTGTATCTATGGACGGGACCCAGTCGTTTAGTCTTTTTGTTTTGTATCTATGGACGGGACCCAGTCGTTCAGTCTTTTTGTTTTGTATCTATGGACGGGACCCAGTCGTTAGTCTTTTTGTTTTGTATCTATGGACGGGACCCAGTCGTTCAGTCTTTTTGGTCTGTATCTATGGACGGGACCCAGTCGTTTAGTCTTTTTGTTTTGTATCTATGGACGGGACCCAGTCGTTCAGTCTTTTTGTTTTGTATCTATGGACGGGACCCAGTCGTTAGTCTTTTTGTTTTGTATCTATGGACGGGACCCAGTCGTTCAGTCTTTTTGGTCTGTATCTATGGACGGGACCCAGTCGTTTAGTCTTTTTGTTTTGTATCTATGGACGGGACCCAGTCGTTTAGTCTTTTTGTTTTGTATCTATGGACGGGACCCAGTCGTTTAGTCTTTTTGTTTTGTATCTATGGACGTGACCCAGTCGTTTAGTCTTTTTGTTTTGTATCTATGGACGGGACCCAGTCGTTTAGTCTTTTTGTTTTGTATCTATGGACGGGACCCAGTCGTTTAGTCTTTTTGTTTTGTATCTATGGACGGGACCCAGTCGTTCAGTCTTTTTGTTTTGTATCTATGGACGGGACCCAGTCGTTTAGTCTTTTTGTTTTGTATCTATGGACGGGACCCAGTCGTTCAGTCTTTTTGTTCTGTATCTATGGACGGGACCCAGTCGTTTAGTCTTTTTGTTCTGTATCTATGGACGGGACCCAGTCGTTTAGTCTTTTTGTTTTGTATCTATGGACGTGACCCAGTCGTTTAGTCTTTTTGTTTTGTATCTATGGACGTGACCCAGTCGTTTAGTCTTTTTGTTTTGTATCTATGGACGGGACCCAGTCGTTTAGTCTTTTTGTTTTGTATCTATGGACGGGACCCAGTCGTTTAGTCTTTTTGTTTTGTATCTATGGACGTGACCCAGTCGTTTAGTCTTTTTGTTTTGTATCTATGGACGGGACCCAGTCGTTTAGTCTTTTTGTTTTGTATCTATGGACGGGACCCAGTCGTTTAGTCTTTTTGTTTTGTATCTATGGACGGGACCCAGTCGTTTAGTCTTTTTGTTTTGTATCTATGGACGGGACCCAGTCGTTTAGTCTTTTTGTTTTGTATCTATGGACGGGACCCAGTCGTTCAGTCTTTTTGTTTTGTATCTATGGACGGGACGCAGTCGTTCAGTCTTTTTGTTCTGTATCTATGGACGGGACCCAGTCGTTTAGTCTTTTTGTTTTGTATCTATGGACGGGACCCAGTCGTTCAGTCTTTTTGTTTTGTATCTATGGACGTGACCCAGTCGTTTAGTCTTTTTGTTTTGTATCTATGGACGTGACCCAGTCGTTTAGTCTTTTTGTTTTGTATAAATGGACGGGACCCAGTCGTTTAGTCTTTTTGTTTTGTATCTATGGACGGGACCCAGTCGTTTAGTCTTTTTGTTTTGTATCTATGGACGGGACCCAGTCGTTTAGTCTTTTAGTTTTGTATCTATGGACGGGACCCAGTCGTTTAGTCTTTTTGTTTTGTATCTATGGACGGGACCCAGTCGTTTAGTCTTTTTGTTTTGTATCTATGGACGGGACCCAGTCGTTTAGTCTTTTTGTTTTGTATCTATGGACGGGACCCAGTCGTTTAGTCTTTTTGTTTTGTATCTATGGACGGGACCCAGTCGTTTAGTCTTTTTGTTTTGTATCTATGGACGGGACCCAGTCGTTTAGTCTTTTTGTTTTGTATCTATGGACGGGACCCAGTCGTTCAGTCTTTTTGTTCTGTATCTATGGACGGGACCCAGTCGTTTAGTCTTTTTGTTTTGTATCTATGGACGGGACCCAGTCGTTCAGTCTTTTTCGTCTGTATCTATGGACGGGACCCAGTCGTTTAGTCTTTTTGTTTTGTATCTATGGACGGGACCCAGTCGTTTAGTCTTTTTGTTTTGTATCTATGGACGTGACCCAGTCATTTAGTCTTTTTGTTTTGTATCTATGGACGGGACCCAGTCGTTTAGTCTTTTTGTTTTGTATCTATGGACGGGACCCAGTCGTTCAGTCTTTTTGTTTTGTATCTATGGACGGGACCCAGTCGTTAGTCTTTTTGTTTTGTATCTATGGACGGGACCCAGTCGTTCAGTCTTTTTGGTCTGTATCTATGGACGGGACCCAGTCGTTTAGTCTTTTTGTTTTGTATCTATGGACGGGACCCAGTCGTTCAGTCTTTTTGTTTTGTATCTATGGACGGGACCCAGTCGTTAGTCTTTTTGTTTTGTATCTATGGACGGGACCCAGTCGTTCAGTCTTTTTGGTCTGTATCTATGGACGGGACCCAGTCGTTTAGTCTTTTTGTTTTGTATCTATGGACGGGACCCAGTCGTTCAGTCTTTTTGGTCTGTATCTATGGACGGGACCCAGTCGTTTAGTCTTTTTGTTTTGTATCTATGGACGGGACCCAGTCGTTTAGTCTTTTTGTTTTGTATCTATGGACGGGACCCAGTCGTTTAGTCTTTTTGTTTTGTATCTATGGACGGGACCCAGTCGTTCAGTCTTTTTGTTTTGTATCTATGGACGGGACCCAGTCGTTTAGTCTTTTTGTTTTGTATCTATGGACGGGACGCAGTCGTTCAGTCTTTTTGTTCTGTATCTATGGACGGGACCCAGTCGTTTAGTCTTTTTGTTTTGTATCTATTGACGGGACCCAGTCGTTTAGTCTTTTTGTTTTGTATCTATGGACGTGACCCAGTCGTTTAGTCTTTTTGTTTTGTATCTATGGACGTGACCCAGTCGTTTAGTCTTTTTGTTTTGTATCTATGGACGGGACCCAGTCGTTTAGTCTTTTTGTTTTGTATCTATGCACGGGACCCAGTCGTTTAGTCTTTTTGTTTTCTATCTATGGACGGGACCCAGTCGTTTAGTCTTTTTGTTTTGTATCTATGGACGGGACCCAGTCGTTCAGTCTTTTTGTTTTGTATCTATGGACGGGACCCAGTCGTTTAGTCTTTTTGTTCTGTATCTATGGACGGGACCCAGTCGTTTAGTCTTTTTGTTTTGTATCTATGGACGGGACCCAGTCGTTCAGTCTTTTTGTTCTGTATCTATGGACGGGACCCAGTCGTTTAGTCTTTTTGTTCTGTATCTATGGACGGGACCCAGTCGTTTAGTCTTTTTGTTTTGTATCTATGGACGGGACCCAGTCGTTTAGTCTTTTTGTTTTGTATCTATGGACGGGACCCAGTCGTTTAGTCTTTTTGTTTTGTATCTATGGACGGGACCCAGTCGTTTAGTCTTTTTGTTTTGTATCTATGGACGTGACCCAGTCGTTTAGTCTTTTTGTTTTGTATCTATGGACGGGACCCAGTCGTTCAGTCTTTTTGGTCTGTATCTATGGACGGGACCCAGTCGTTTAGTCTTTTTGTTTTGTATCTATGGACGGGACCCAGTCGTTTAGTCTTTTTGTTTTGTATCTATGGACGGGACCCAGTCGTTTAGTCTTTTTGTTTTGTATCTATGGACGGGACCCAGTCGTTTAGTCTTTTTGTTTTGTATCTATGGACGGGACCCAGTCGTTTAGTCTTTTTGTTTTGTATCTATGGACGGGACCCAGTCGTTTAGTCTTTTTGTTTTGTATCTATGGACGGGACCCAGTCGTTCAGTCTTTTTGTTTTGTATCTATGGACGGGACCCAGACGTTAGTCTTTTTGTTTTGTATCTATGGACGGGACCCAGTCGTTCAGTCTTTTTGGTCTTTATCTATGGACGGGACCCAGTCGTTTAGTCTTTTTGTTTTGTATCTATGGACGGGACCCAGTCGTTCAGTCTTTTTGTTTTGTATCTATGGACGGGACCCAGTCGTTAGTCTTTTTGTTTTGTATCTATGGACGGGAACCAGTCGTTCAGTCTTTTTGGTCTGTATCTATGGACGGGACCCAGTCGTTTAGTCTTTTTGTTTTGTATCTATGGACGGGACCCAGTCGTTTAGTCTTTTTGTTTTGTATCTATGGACGGGACCCAGTCGTTTAGTCTTTTTGTTTTGTATCTATGGACGTGACCCAGTCGTTTAGTCTTTTTGTTTTGTATCTATGGACGGGACCCAGTCGTTTAGTCTTTTTGTTTTGTATCTATGGACGGGACCCAGTCGTTTAGTCTTTTTGTTTTGTATCTATGGACGGGACCCAGTCGTTCAGTCTTTTTGTTTTGTATCTATGGACGTGACCCAGTCGTTTAGTCTTTTTGTTTTGTATCTATGGACGGGACCCAGTCGTTCAGTCTTTTTGTTCTGTATCTATGGACGGGACCCAGTCGTTTAGTCTTTTTGTTCTGTATCTATGGACGGGACCCAGTCGTTTAGTCTTTTTGTTTTGTATCTATGGACGTGACCCAGTCGTTTAGTCTTTTTGTTTTGTATCTATGGACGTGACCCAGTCGTTTAGTCTTTTTGTTTTGTATCTATGGACGGGACCCAGTCGTTTAGTCTTTTTGTTTTGTAACTATGGACGGGACCCAGTCGTTTAGTCTTTTTGTTTTGTATCTATGGACGTGACCCAGTCGTTTAGTCTTTTTGTTTTGTATCTATGGACGGGACCCAGTCGTTTAGTCTTTTAGTTTTGTATCTATGGACGGGACCCAGTCGTTTAGTCTTTTTGTTTTGTATCTATGGACGGGACCCAGTCGTTTAGTCTTTTTGTTTTGTATCTATGGACGGGACCCAGTCGTTTAGTCTTTTTGTTTTGTATCTATGGACGGGACCCAGTCGTTCAGTCTTTTTGTTTTGTATCTATGGACGGGACGCAGTCGTTCAGTCTTTTTGTTCTGTATCTATGGACGGGACCCAGTCGTTTAGTCTTTTTGTTTTGTATCTATGGACGGGACCCAGTCGTTCAGTCTTTTTGTTTTGTATCTATGGACGTGACCCAGTCGTTCAGTCTTTTCGTTTTGTATCTATGGACGTGACCCAGTCGTTTAGTCTTTTTGTTTTGTATAAATGGACGGGACCCAGTCGTTTAGTCTTTTTGTTTTGTATCTATGGACGGGACCCAGTCGTTTAGTCTTTTTGTTTTGTATCTATGGACGTGACCCAGTCGTTTAGTCTTTTTGTTTTGTATAAATGGACGGGACCCAGTCGTTTAGTCTTTTTGTTTTGTATCTATGGACGGGACCCAGTCGTTTAGTCTTTTTGTTTTGTATCTATGGACGGGACCCAGTCGTTTAGTCTTTTAGTTTTGTATCTATGGACGGGACCCAGTCGTTTAGTCTTTTTGTTTTGTATCTATGGACGGGACCCAGTCGTTTAGTCTTTTTGTTTTGTATCTATGGACGGGACCCAGTCGTTTAGTCTTTTTGTTTTGTATCTATGGACGTGACCCAGTCGTTTAGTCTTTTTGTTTTGTATCTATGGACGGGACCCAGTCGTTTAGTCTTTTTGTTTTGTATCTATGGACGGGACCCAGTCGTTTAGTCTTTTTGTTTTGTATCTATGGACGGGACCCAGTCGTTCAGTCTTTTTGTTCTGTATCTATGGACGGGACCCAGTCGTTTAGTCTTTTTGTTTTGTATCTATGGACGGGACCCAGTCGTTCAGTCTTTTTCGTCTGTATCTATGGACGGGACCCAGTCGTTTAGTCTTTTTGTTTTGTATCTATGGACGGGACCCAGTCGTTTAGTCTTTTTGTTTTGTATCTATGGACGTGACCCAGTCATTTAGTCTTTTTGTTTTGTATCTATGGACGGGACCCAGTCGTTTAGTCTTTTTGTTTTGTATCTATGGACGGGACCCAGTCGTTCAGTCTTTTTGTTTTGTATCTATGGACGGGACCCAGTCGTTAGTCTTTTTGTTTTGTATCTATGGACGGGACCCAGTCGTTCAGTCTTTTTGGTCTGTATCTATGGACGGGACCCAGTCGTTTAGTCTTTTTGTTTTGTATCTATGGACGGGACCCAGTCGTTCAGTCTTTTTGTTTTGTATCTATGGACGGGACCCAGTCGTTAGTCTTTTTGTTTTGTATCTATGGACGGGACCCAGTCGTTCAGTCTTTTTGGTCTGTATCTATGGACGGGACCCAGTCGTTTAGTCTTTTTGTTTTGTATCTATGGACGGGACCCAGTCGTTCAGTCTTTTTGGTCTGTATCTATGGACGGGACCTAGTCGTTTAGTCTTTTTGTTTTGTATCTATGGACGGGACCCAGTCGTTTAGTCTTTTTGTTTTGTATCTATGGACGGGACCCAGTCGTTTAGTCTTTTTGTTTTGTATCTATGGACGGGACCCAGTCGTTCAGTCTTTTTGTTTTGTATCTATGGACGGGACCCAGTCGTTTAGTCTTTTTGTTTTGTATCTATGGACGGGACGCAGTCGTTCAGTCTTTTTGTTCTGTATCTATGGACGGGACCCAGTCGTTTAGTCTTTTTGTTTTGTATCTATTGACGGGACCCAGTCGTTTAGTCTTTTTGTTTTGTATCTATGGACGTGACCCAGTCGTTTAGTCTTTTTGTTTTGTATCTATGGACGTGACCCAGTCGTTTAGTCTTTTTGTTTTGTATCTATGGACGGGACCCAGTCGTTTAGTCTTTTTGTTTTGTATCTATGCACGGGACCCAGTCGTTTAGTCTTTTTGTTTTCTATCTATGGACGGGACCCAATCGTTTAGTCTTTTTGTTTTGTATCTATGGACGGGACCCAGTCGTTCAGTCTTTTTGTTTTGTATCTATGGACGGGACCCAGTCGTTTAGTCTTTTTGTTCTGTATCTATGGACGGGACCCAGTCGTTTAGTCTTTTTGTTTTGTATCTATGGACGGGACCCAGTCGTTCAGTCTTTTTGTTCTGTATCTATGGACGGGACCCAGTCGTTTAGTCTTTTTGTTCTGTATCTATGGACGGGACCCAGTCGTTTAGTCTTTTTGTTTTGTATCTATGGACGGGACCCAGTCGTTTAGTCTTTTTGTTTTGTATCTATGGACGGGACCCAGTCGTTTAGTCTTTTTGTTTTGTATCTATGGACGGGACCCAGTCGTTTAGTCTTTTTGTTTTGTATCTATGGACGTGACCCAGTCGTTTAGTCTTTTTGTTTTGTATCTATGGACGGGACCCAGTCGTTCAGTCTTTTTGGTCTGTATCTATGGACGGGACCCAGTCGTTTAGTCTTTTTGTTTTGTATCTATGGACGGGACCCAGTCGTTTAGTCTTTTTGTTCTGTATCTATGGACGGGACCCAGTCGTTTAGTCTTTTTGTTTTGTATCTATGGACGTGACCCAGTCGTTTAGTCTTTTTGTTTTGTATCTATGGACGGGACCCAGTCGTTCAGTCTTTTTGTTCTGTATCTATGGACGGGACCCAGTCGTTTAGTCTTTTTGTTCTGTATCTATGGACGGGACCCAGTCGTTTAGTCTTTTTGTTTTGCATCTATGGACGTGACCCAGTCGTTTAGTCTTTTTGTTTTGTATCTATGGACGTGACCCAGTCGTTTAGTCTTTTTGTTTTGTATCTATGGACGGGACCCAGTCGTTTAGTCTTTTTGTTTTGTATCTATGGACGGGACCCAGTCGTTTAGTCTTTTTGTTTTGTATCTATGGACGGGACCCAGTCGTTTAGTCTTTTTGTTTTGTATCTATGGACGGGACCCAGTCGTTTAGTCTTTTTGTTTTGTATCTATGGACGGGACCCAGTCGTTCAGTCTTTTTGTTTTGTATCTATGGACGGGACCCAGACGTTAGTCTTTTTGTTTTGTATCTATGGACGGGACCCAGTCGTTCAGTCTTTTTGGTCTTTATCTATGGACGGGACCCAGTCGTTTAGTCTTTTTGTTTTGTATCTATGGACGGGACCCAGTCGTTCAGTCTTTTTGTTTTGTATCTATGGACGGGACCCAGTCGTTAGTCTTTTTGTTTTGTATCTATGGACGGGAACCAGTCGTTCAGTCTTTTTGGTCTGTATCTATGGACGGGACCCAGTCGTTTAGTCTTTTTGTTTTGTATCTATGGACGGGACCCAGTCGTTTAGTCTTTTTGTTTTGTATCTATGGACGGGACCCAGTCGTTTAGTCTTTTTGTTTTGTATCTATGGACGTGACCCAGTCGTTTAGTCTTTTTGTTTTGTATCTATGGACGGGACCCAGTCGTTTAGTCTTTTTGTTTTGTATCTATGGACGGGACCCAGTCGTTTAGTCTTTTTGTTTTGTATCTATGGACGGGACCCAGTCGTTCAGTCTTTTTGTTTTGTATCTATGGACGTGACCCAGTCGTTTAGTCTTTTTGTTTTGTATCTATGGACGGGACCCAGTCGTTCAGTCTTTTTGTTCTGTATCTATGGACGGGACCCAGTCGTTTAGTCTTTTTGTTCTGTATCTATGGACGGGACCCAGTCGTTTAGTCTTTTTGTTTTGTATCTATGGACGTGACCCAGTCGTTTAGTCTTTTTGTTTTGTATCTATGGACGTGACCCAGTCGTTTAGTCTTTTTGTTTTGTATCTATGGACGGGACCCAGTCGTTTAGTCTTTTTGTTTTGTAACTATGGACGGGACTCAGTCGTTTAGTCTTTTTGTTTTGTATCTATGGACGTGACCCAGTCGTTTAGTCTTTTTGTTTTGTATCTATGGACGGGACCCAGTCGTTTAGTCTTTTAGTTTTGTATCTATGGACGGGACCCAGTCGTTTAGTCTTTTTGTTTTGTATCTATGGACGGGACCCAGTCGTTTAGTCTTTTTGTTTTGTATCTATGGACGGGACCCAGTCGTTTAGTCTTTTTGTTTTGTATCTATGGACGGGACCCAGTCGTTCAGTCTTTTTGTTTTGTATCTATGGACGGGACGCAGTCGTTCAGTCTTTTTGTTCTGTATCTATGGACGGGACCCAGTCGTTTAGTCTTTTTGTTTTCTATCTATGGACGGGACCCAATCGTTTAGTCTTTTTGTTTTGTATCTATGGACGGGACCCAGTCGTTCAGTCTTTTTGTTTTGTATCTATGGACGGGACCCAGTCGTTTAGTCTTTTTGTTCTGTATCTATGGACGGGACCCAGTCGTTTAGTCTTTTTGTTTTGTATCTATGGACGGGACCCAGTCGTTCAGTCTTTTTGTTCTGTATCTATGGACGGGACCCAGTCGTTTAGTCTTTTTGTTCTGTATCTATGGACGGGACCCAGTCGTTTAGTCTTTTTGTTTTGTATCTATGGACGGGACCCAGTCGTTTAGTCTTTTTGTTTTGTATCTATGGACGGGACCCAGTCGTTTAGTCTTTTTGTTTTGTATCTATGGACGGGACCCAGTCGTTTAGTCTTTTTGTTTTGTATCTATGGACGTGACCCAGTCGTTTAGTCTTTTTGTTTTTTATCTATGGACGGGACCCAGTCGTTCAGTCTTTTTGGTCTGTATCTATGGACGGGACCCAGTCGTTTAGTCTTTTTGTTTTGTATCTATGGACGGGACCCAGTCGTTTAGTCTTTTTGTTCTGTATCTATGGACGGGACCCAGTCGTTTAGTCTTTTTGTTTTGTATCTATGGACGGGACCCAGTCGTTTAGTCTTTTTGTTTTGTATCTATGGACGGGACCCAGTCGTTCAGTCTTTTTGTTCTGTATCTATGGACGGGACCCAGTCGTTTAGTCTTTTTGTTCTGTATCTATGGACGGGACCCAGTCGTTTAGTCTTTTTGTTTTGCATCTATGGACGTGACCCAGTCGTTTAGTCTTTTTGTTTTGTATCTATGGACGTGACCCAGTCGTTTAGTCTTTTTGTTTTGTATCTATGGACGGGACCCAGTCGTTTAGTCTTTTTGTTTTGTATCTATGGACGGGACCCAGTCGTTTAGTCTTTTTGTTTTGTATCTATGGACGGGACCCAGTCGTTTAGTCTTTTTGTTTTGTATCTATGGACGGGACCCAGTCGTTTAGTCTTTTTGTTTTGTATCTATGGACGGGACCCAGTCGTTTAGTCTTTTTGTTTTGTATCTATGGACGGGACCCAGTCGTTAGTCTTTTTGTTTTGTATCTATGGACGGGACCCAGTCGTTCAGTCTTTTTGTTTTGTATCTATGGACGGGACCCAGTCGTTTAGTCTTTTTGTTTTGTATCTATGGACGGGACCCAGTCGTTCAGTCTTTTTGTTCTGTATCTATGGACGGGACCCAGTCGTTTAGTCTTTTTGTTTTGTATCTATGGACGGGACCCAGTCGTTCAGTCTTTTTGTTCTGTATCTATGGACGGGACCCAGTCGTTTAGTCTTTTTGTTTTGTATCTATGGACGGGACCCAGTCGTTTAGTCTTTTTGTTTTGTATCTATGGACGTGACCCAGTCGTTTAGTCTTTTTGTTTTGTATCTATGGACGGGACCCAGTCGTTTAGTCTTTTTGTTTTGTATCTATGGACGGGACCCAGTCGTTTAGTCTTTTTGTTTTGTATCTATGGACGTGACCCAGTCGTTTAGTCTTTTTGTTTTGTATCTATGGACGGGACCCAGTCGTTTAGTCTTTTAGTTTTGTATCTATGGACGGGACCCAGTCGTTTAGTCTTTTTGTTTTGTATCTATGGACGGGACCCAGTCGTTTAGTCTTTTTGTTTTGTATCTATGGACGGGACCCAGTCGTTTAGTCTTTTTGTTTTGTATCTATGGACGGGACCCAGTCGTTCAGTCTTTTTGTTTTGTATCTATGGACGGGACGCAGTCGTTCAGTCTTTTTGTTCTGTATCTATGGACGGGACCCAGTCGTTTAGTCTTTTTGTTTTGTATCTATGGACGGGACCCAGTCGTTCAGTCTTTTTGTTTTGTATCTATGGACGTGACCCAGTCGTTTAGTCTTTTCGTTTTGTATCTATGGACGTGACCCAGTCGTTTAGTCTTTTTGTTTTGTATAAATGGACGGGACCCAGTCGTTTAGTCTTTTTGTTTTGTATCTATGGACGGGACCCAGTCGTTTAGTCTTTTTGTTTTGTATCTATGGACGGGACCCAGTCGTTTAGTCTTTTAGTTTTGTATCTATGGACGGGACCCAGTCGTTTAGTCTTTTTGTTTTGTATCTATGGACGGGACCCAGTCGTTTAGTCTTTTTGTTTTGTATCTATGGACGGGACCCAGTCGTTTAGTCTTTTTGTTTTGTATCTATGGACGTGACCCAGTCGTTTAGTCTTTTTGTTTTGTATCTATGGACGGGACCCAGTCGTTTAGTCTTTTTGTTTTGTATCTATGGACGGGACCCAGTCGTTTAGTCTTTTTGTTTTGTATCTATGGACGGGACCCAGTCGTTCAGTCTTTTTGTTCTGTATCTATGGACGGGACCCAGTCGTTTAGTCTTTTTGTTTTGTATCTATGGACGGGACCCAGTCGTTCAGTCTTTTTCGTCTGTATCTATGGACGGGACCCAGTCGTTTAGTCTTTTTGTTTTGTATCTATGGACGGGACCCAGTCGTTTAGTCTTTTTGTTTTGTATCTATGGACGTGACCCAGTCATTTAGTCTTTTTGTTTTGTATCTATGGACGGGACCCAGTCGTTTAGTCTTTTTGTTTTGTATCTATGGACGGGACCCAGTCGTTCAGTCTTTTTGTTTTGTATCTATGGACGGGACCCAGTCGTTAGTCTTTTTGTTTTGTATCTATGGACGGGACCCAGTCGTTCAGTCTTTTTGGTCTGTATCTATGGACGGGACCCAGTCGTTTAGTCTTTTTGTTTTGTATCTATGGACGGGACCCAGTCGTTCAGTCTTTTTGTTTTGTATCTATGGACGGGACCCAGTCGTTAGTCTTTTTGTTTTGTATCTATGGACGGGACCCAGTCGTTCAGTCTTTTTGGTCTGTATCTATGGACGGGACCCAGTCGTTTAGTCTTTTTGTTTTGTATCTATGGACGGGACCCAGTCGTTCAGTCTTTTTGGTCTGTATCTATGGACGGGACCCAGTCGTTTAGTCTTTTTGTTTTGTATCTATGGACGGGACCCAGTCGTTTAGTCTTTTTGTTTTGTATCTATGGACGGGACCCAGTCGTTTAGTCTTTTTGTTTTGTATCTATGGACGGGACCCAGTCGTTCAGTCTTTTTGTTTTGTATCTATGGACGGGACCCAGTCGTTTAGTCTTTTTGTTTTGTATCTATGGACGGGACGCAGTCGTTCAGTCTTTTTGTTCTGTATCTATGGACGGGACCCAGTCGTTTAGTCTTTTTGTTTTGTATCTATTGACGGGACCCAGTCGTTTAGTCTTTTTGTTTTGTATCTATGGACGTGACCCAGTCGTTTAGTCTTTTTGTTTTGTATCTATGGACGTGACCCAGTCGTTTAGTCTTTTTGTTTTGTATCTATGGACGGGACCCAGTCGTTCAGTCTTTTTGGTCTGTATCTATGGACGGGACCCAGTCGTTTAGTCTTTTTGTTTTGTATCTATGGACGGGACCCAGTCGTTTAGTCTTTTTGTTTTGTATCTATGGACGGGACCCAGTCGTTTAGTCTTTTTGTTTTGTATCTATGGACGGGACCCAGTCGTTCAGTCTTTTTGTTTTGTATCTATGGACGGGACCCAGTCGTTTAGTCTTTTTGTTTTGTATCTATGGACGGGACGCAGTCGTTCAGTCTTTTTGTTCTGTATCTATGGACGGGACCCAGTCGTTTAGTCTTTTTGTTTTGTATCTATTGACGGGACCCAGTCGTTTAGTCTTTTTGTTTTGTATCTATGGACGTGACCCAGTCGTTTAGTCTTTTTGTTTTGTATCTATGGACGTGACCCAGTCGTTTAGTCTTTTTGTTTTGTATCTATGGACGGGACCCAGTCGTTTAGTCTTTTTGTTTTGTATCTATGGACGGGACCCAGTCGTTTAGTCTTTTTGTTTTGTATCTATGGACGGGACCCAGTCGTTTAGTCTTTTTGTTTTGTATCTATGGACGGGACCCAGTCGTTCAGTCTTTTTGTTTTGTATCTATGGACGGGACCCAGTCGTTTAGTCTTTTTGTTCTGTATCTATGGACGGGACCCAGTCGTTTAGTCTTTTTGTTTTGTATCTATGGACGGGACCCAGTCGTTCAGTCTTTTTGTTCTGTATCTATGGACGGGACCCAGTCGTTTAGTCTTTTTGTTCTGTATCTATGGACGGGACCCAGTCGTTTAGTCTTTTTGTTTTGTATCTATGGACGGGACCCAGTCGTTTAGTCTTTTTGTTTTGTATCTATGGACGGGACCCAGTCGTTTAGTCTTTTTGTTTTGTATCTATGGACGGGACCCAGTCGTTCAGTCTTTTTGTTTTGTATCTATGGACGGGACCCAGTCGTTAGTCTTTTTGTTTTGTATCTATGGACGGGACCCAGTCGTTCAGTCTTTTTGGTCTGTATCTATGGACGGGACCCAGTCGTTTAGTCTTTTTGTTTTGTATCTATGGACGGGACCCAGTCGTTCAGTCTTTTTGTTTTGTATCTATGGACGGGACCCAGTCGTTAGCCTTTTGGTTTTGTATCTATGGACGGGACCCAGTCGTTCAGTCTTTTTGGTCTGTATCTATGGACGGGACCCAGTCGTTTAATCTTTTTGTTTTGTATCTATGGACGGGACCCAGTCGTTCAGTCTTTTTGGTCTGTATCTATGGACGGGACCTAGTCGTTTAGTCTTTTTGTTTTGTATCTATGGACGGGACCCAGTCGTTTAGTCTTTTTGTTTTGTATCTATGGACGGGACCCAGTCGTTTAGTCTTTTTGTTTTGTATCTATGGACGGGACCCAGTCGTTCAGTCTTTTTGTTTTGTATCTATGGACGGGACCCAGTCGTTTAGTCTTTTTGTTTTGTATCTATGGACGGGACGCAGTCGTTCAGTCTTTTTGTTCTGTATCTATGGACGGGACCCAGTCGTTTAGTCTTTTTGTTTTGTATCTATTGACGGGACCCAGTCGTTTAGTCTTTTTGTTTTGTATCTATGGACGTGACCCAGTCGTTTAGTCTTTTTGTTTTGTATCTATGGACGTGACCCAGTCGTTTAGTCTTTTTGTTTTGTATCTATGGACGGGACTCAGTCGTTTAGTCTTTTTGTTTTGTATCTATGCACGGGACCCAGTCGTTTAGTCTTTTTGTTTTCTATCTATGGACGGGACCCAATCGTTTAGTCTTTTTGTTTTGTATCTATGGACGGGACCCAGTCGTTCAGTCTTTTTGTTTTGTATCTATGGACGGGACCCAGTCGTTTAGTCTTTTTGTTCTGTATCTATGGACGGGACCCAGTCGTTTAGTCTTTTTGTTTTGTATCTATGGACGGGACCCAGTCGTTCAGTCTTTTTGTTCTGTATCTATGGACGGGACCCAGTCGTTTAGTCTTTTTGTTCTGTATCTATGGACGGGACCCAGTCGTTTAGTCTTTTTGTTTTGTATCTATGGACGGGACCCAGTCGTTTAGTCTTTTTGTTTTGTATCTATGGACGGGACCCAGTCGTTTAGTCTTTTTGTTTTGTATCTATGGACGGGACCCAGTCGTTTAGTCTTTTTGTTTTGTATCTATGGACGTGACCCAGTCGTTTAGTCTTTTTGTTTTGTATCTATGGACGGGACCCAGTCGTTCAGTCTTTTTGGTCTGTATCTATGGACGGGACCCAGTCGTTTAGTCTTTTTGTTTTGTATCTATGGACGGGACCCAGTCGTTTAGTCTTTTTGTTCTGTATCTATGGACGGGACCCAGTCGTTTAGTCTTTTTGTTTTGTATCTATGGACGTGACCCAGTCGTTTAGTCTTTTTGTTTTGTATCTATGGACGGGACCCAGTCGTTCAGTCTTTTTGTTCTGTATCTATGGACGGGACCCAGTCGTTTAGTCTTTTTGTTCTGTATCTATGGACGGGACCCAGTCGTTTAGTCTTTTTGTTTTGCATCTATGGACGTGACCCAGTCGTTTAGTCTTTTTGTTTTGTATCTATGGACGTGACCCAGTCGTTTAGTCTTTTTGTTTTGTATCTATGGACGGGACCCAGTCGTTCAGTCTTTTTGTTCTGTATCTATGGACGGGACCCAGTCGTTTAGTCTTTTTGTTCTGTATCTATGGACGGGACCCAGTCGTTTAGTCTTTTTGTTTTGCATCTATGGACGTGACCCAGTCGTTTAGTCTTTTTGTTTTGTATCTATGGACGTGACCCAGTCGTTTAGTCTTTTTGTTTTGTATCTATGGACGGGACCCAGTCGTTTAGTCTTTTTGTTTTGTATCTATGGACGGGACTCAGTCGTTTAGTCTTTTTGTTTTGTATCTATGGACGTGACCCAGTCGTTTAGTCTTTTTGTTTTGTATCTATGGACGTGACCCAGTCGTTTAGTCTTTTTGTTTTGTATCTATGGACGGGACCCAGTCGTTCAGTCTTTTTGTTCTGTATCTATGGACGGGACCCAGTCGTTTAGTCTTTTTGTTCTGTATCTATGGACGGGACCCAGTCGTTTAGTCTTTTTGTTTTGCATCTATGGACGTGACCCAGTCGTTTAGTCTTTTTGTTTTGTATCTATGGACGTGACCCAGTCGTTTAGTCTTTTTGTTTTGTATCTATGGACGGGACCCAGTCGTTTAGTCTTTTTGTTTTGTATCTATGGACGGGACCCAGTCGTTTAGTCTTTTTGTTTTGTATCTATGGACGGGACCCAGTCGTTTAGTCTTTTTGTTTTGTATCTATGGACGGGACCCAGTCGTTCAGTCTTTTTGTTCTGTATCTATGGACGGGACCCAGTCGTTTAGTCTTTTTGTTTTGTATCTATGGACGGGACCCAGTCGTTCAGTCTTTTTCGTCTGTATCTATGGACGGGACCCAGTCGTTTAGTCTTTTTGTTTTGTATCTATGGACGGGACCCAGTCGTTTAGTCTTTTTGTTTTGTATCTATGGACGTGACCCAGTCATTTAGTCTTTTTGTTTTGTATCTATGGACGGGACCCAGTCGTTTAGTCTTTTTGTTTTGTATCTATGGACGGGACCCAGTCGTTCAGTCTTTTTGTTTTGTATCTATGGACGGGACCCAGTCGTTAGTCTTTTTGTTTTGTATCTATGGACGGGACCCAGTCGTTCAGTCTTTTTGGTCTGTATCTATGGTCGGGACCCAGTCGTTTAGTCTTTTTGTTTTGTATCTATGGACGGGACCCAGTCGTTCAGTCTTTTTGGTCTGTATCTATGGACGGGACCCAGTCGTTTAGTCTTTTTGTTTTGTATCTATGGACGGGACCCAGTCGTTCAGTCTTTTTGTTTTGTATCTATGGACGGGACCCAGTCGTTAGTCTTTTTGTTTTGTATCTATGGACGGGACCCAGTCGTTCAGTCTTTTTGGTCTGTATCTATGGACGGGACCCAGTCGTTTAATCTTTTTGTTTTGTATCTATGGACGGGACCCAGTCGTTCAGTCTTTTTGGTCTGTATCTATGGACGGGACCTAGTCGTTTAGTCTTTTTGTTTTGTATCTATGGACGGGACCCAGTCGTTTAGTCTTTTTGTTTTGTATCTATGGACGGGACCCAGTCGTTTAGTCTTTTTGTTTTGTATCTATGGACGGGACCCAGTCGTTCAGTCTTTTTGTTTTGTATCTATGGACGGGACCCAGTCGTTTAGTCTTTTTGTTTTGTATCTATGGACGGGACGCAGTCGTTCAGTCTTTTTGTTCTGTATCTATGGACGGGACCCAGTCGTTTAGTCTTTTTGTTTTGTATCTATTGACGGGACCCAGTCGTTTAGTCTTTTTGTTTTGTATCTATGGACGTGACCCAGTCGTTTAGTCTTTTTGTTTTGTATCTATGGACGTGACCCAGTCGTTTAGTCTTTTTGTTTTGTATCTATGGACGGGACCCAGTCGTTCAGTCTTTTTGGTCTGTATCTATGGACGGGACCTAGTCGTTTAGTCTTTTTGTTTTGTATCTATGGACGGGACCCAGTCGTTTAGTCTTTTTGTTTTGTATCTATGGACGGGACCCAGTCGTTTAGTCTTTTTGTTTTGTATCTATGGACGGGACCCAGTCGTTCAGTCTTTTTGTTTTGTATCTATGGACGGGACCCAGTCGTTTAGTCTTTTTGTTTTGTATCTATGGACGGGACGCAGTCGTTCAGTCTTTTTGTTCTGTATCTATGGACGGGACCCAGTCGTTTAGTCTTTTTGTTTTGTATCTATTGACGGGACCCAGTCGTTTAGTCTTTTTGTTTTGTATCTATGGACGTGACCCAGTCGTTTAGTCTTTTTGTTTTGTATCTATGGACGTGACCCAGTCGTTTAGTCTTTTTGTTTTGTATCTATGGACGGGACTCAGTCGTTTAGTCTTTTTGTTTTGTATCTATGCACGGGACCCAGTCGTTTAGTCTTTTTGTTTTCTATCTATGGACGGGACCCAATCGTTTAGTCTTTTTGTTTTGTATCTATGGACGGGACCCAGTCGTTCAGTCTTTTTGTTTTGTATCTATGGACGGGACCCAGTCGTTTAGTCTTTTTGTTCTGTATCTATGGACGGGACCCAGTCGTTTAGTCTTTTTGTTTTGTATCTATGGACGGGACCCAGTCGTTCAGTCTTTTTGTTCTGTATCTATGGACGGGACCCAGTCGTTTAGTCTTTTTGTTCTGTATCTATGGACGGGACCCAGTCGTTTAGTCTTTTTGTTTTGTATCTATGGACGGGACCCAGTCGTTTAGTCTTTTTGTTTTGTATCTATGGACGGGACCCAGTCGTTTAGTCTTTTTGTTTTGTATCTATGGACGGGACCCAGTCGTTCAGTCTTTTTGTTTTGTATCTATGGACGGGACCCAGTCGTTATTCTTTTTGTTTTGTATCTATGGACGGGACCCAGTCGTTCAGTCTTTTTGGTCTGTATCTATGGACGGGACCCAGTCGTTTAGTCTTTTTGTTTTGTATCTATGGACGGGACCCAGTCGTTCAGTCTTTTTGTTTTGTATCTATGGACGGGACCCAGTCGTTAGCCTTTTGGTTTTGTATCTATGGACGGGACCCAGTCGTTCAGTCTTTTTGGTCTGTATCTATGGACGGGACCCAGTCGTTTAATCTTTTTGTTTTGTATCTATGGACGGGACCCAGTCGTTCAGTCTTTTTGGTCTGTATCTATGGACGGGACCTAGTCGTTTAGTCTTTTTGTTTTGTATCTATGGACGGGACCCAGTCGTTTAGTCTTTTTGTTTTGTATCTATGGACGGGACCCAGTCGTTTAGTCTTTTTGTTTTGTATCTATGGACGGGACCCAGTCGTTCAGTCTTTTTGTTTTGTATCTATGGACGGGACCCAGTCGTTTAGTCTTTTTGTTTTGTATCTATGGACGGGACGCAGTCGTTCAGTCTTTTTGTTCTGTATCTATGGACGGGACCCAGTCGTTTAGTCTTTTTGTTTTGTATCTATTGACGGGACCCAGTCGTTTAGTCTTTTTGTTTTGTATCTATGGACGTGACCCAGTCGTTTAGTCTTTTTGTTTTGTATCTATGGACGTGACCCAGTCGTTTAGTCTTTTTGTTTTGTATCTATGGACGGGACTCAGTCGTTTAGTCTTTTTGTTTTGTATCTATGCACGGGACCCAGTCGTTTAGTCTTTTTGTTTTCTATCTATGGACGGGACCCAATCGTTTAGTCTTTTTGTTTTGTATCTATGGACGGGACCCAGTCGTTCAGTCTTTTTGTTTTGTATCTATGGACGGGACCCAGTCGTTTAGTCTTTTTGTTCTGTATCTATGGACGGGACCCAGTCGTTTAGTCTTTTTGTTTTGTATCTATGGACGGGACCCAGTCGTTCAGTCTTTTTGTTCTGTATCTATGGACGGGACCCAGTCGTTTAGTCTTTTTGTTCTGTATCTATGGACGGGACCCAGTCGTTTAGTCTTTTTGTTTTGTATCTATGGACGGGACCCAGTCGTTTAGTCTTTTTGTTTTGTATCTATGGACGGGACCCAGTCGTTTAGTCTTTTTGTTTTGTATCTATGGACGGGACCCAGTCGTTTAGTCTTTTTGTTTTGTATCTATGGACGTGACCCAGTCGTTTAGTCTTTTTGTTTTGTATCTATGGACGGGACCCAGTCGTTCAGTCTTTTTGGTCTGTATCTATGGACGGGACCCAGTCGTTTAGTCTTTTTGTTTTGTATCTATGGACGGGACCCAGTCGTTTAGTCTTTTTGTTCTGTATCTATGGACGGGACCCAGTCGTTTAGTCTTTTTGTTTTGTATCTATGGACGTGACCCAGTCGTTTAGTCTTTTTGTTTTGTATCTATGGACGGGACCCAGTCGTTCAGTCTTTTTGTTCTGTATCTATGGACGGGACCCAGTCGTTTAGTCTTTTTGTTCTGTATCTATGGACGGGACCCAGTCGTTTAGTCTTTTTGTTTTGCATCTATGGACGTGACCCAGTCGTTTAGTCTTTTTGTTTTGTATCTATGGACGTGACCCAGTCGTTTAGTCTTTTTGTTTTGTATCTATGGACGGGACCCAGTCGTTCAGTCTTTTTGTTCTGTATCTATGGACGGGACCCAGTCGTTTAGTCTTTTTGTTCTGTATCTATGGACGGGACCCAGTCGTTTAGTCTTTTTGTTTTGCATCTATGGACGTGACCCAGTCGTTTAGTCTTTTTGTTTTGTATCTATGGACGTGACCCAGTCGTTTAGTCTTTTTGTTTTGTATCTATGGACGGGACCCAGTCGTTTAGTCTTTTTGTTTTGTATCTATGGACGGGACTCAGTCGTTTAGTCTTTTTGTTTTGTATCTATGGACGTGACCCAGTCGTTTAGTCTTTTTGTTTTGTATCTATGGACGTGACCCAGTCGTTTAGTCTTTTTGTTTTGTATCTATGGACGGGACCCAGTCGTTCAGTCTTTTTGTTCTGTATCTATGGACGGGACCCAGTCGTTTAGTCTTTTTGTTCTGTATCTATGGACGGGACCCAGTCGTTTAGTCTTTTTGTTTTGCATCTATGGACGTGACCCAGTCGTTTAGTCTTTTTGTTTTGTATCTATGGACGTGACCCAGTCGTTTAGTCTTTTTGTTTTGTATCTATGGACGGGACCCAGTCGTTTAGTCTTTTTGTTTTGTATCTATGGACGGGACCCAGTCGTTTAGTCTTTTTGTTTTGTATCTATGGACGGGACCCAGTCGTTTAGTCTTTTTGTTTTGTATCTATGGACGGGACCCAGTCGTTCAGTCTTTTTGTTCTGTATCTATGGACGGGACCCAGTCGTTTAGTCTTTTTGTTTTGTATCTATGGACGGGACCCAGTCGTTCAGTCTTTTTCGTCTGTATCTATGGACGGGACCCAGTCGTTTAGTCTTTTTGTTTTGTATCTATGGACGGGACCCAGTCGTTTAGTCTTTTTGTTTTGTATCTATGGACGTGACCCAGTCATTTAGTCTTTTTGTTTTGTATCTATGGACGGGACCCAGTCGTTTAGTCTTTTTGTTTTGTATCTATGGACGGGACCCAGTCGTTCAGTCTTTTTGTTTTGTATCTATGGACGGGACCCAGTCGTTAGTCTTTTTGTTTTGTATCTATGGACGGGACCCAGTCGTTCAGTCTTTTTGGTCTGTATCTATGGTCGGGACCCAGTCGTTTAGTCTTTTTGTTTTGTATCTATGGACGGGACCCAGTCGTTCAGTCTTTTTGTTCTGTATCTATGGACGGGACCCAGTCGTTTAGTCTTTTTGTTTTGTATCTATGGACGGGACCCAGTCGTTCAGTCTTTTTCGTCTGTATCTATGGACGGGACCCAGTCGTTTAGTCTTTTTGTTTTGTATCTATGGACGGGACCCAGTCGTTCAGTCTTTTTCGTCTGTATCTATGGACGGGACCCAGTCGTTTAGTCTTTTTGTTTTGTATCTATGGACGGGACCCAGTCGTTTAGTCTTTTTGTTTTGTATCTATGGACGTGACCCAGTCATTTAGTCTTTTTGTTTTGTATCTATGGACGGGACCCAGTCGTTTAGTCTTTTTGTTTTGTATCTATGGACGGGACCCAGTCGTTCAGTCTTTTTGTTTTGTATCTATGGACGGGACCCAGTCGTTAGTCTTTTTGTTTTGTATCTATGGACGGGACCCAGTCGTTCAGTCTTTTTGGTCTGTATCTATGGACGGGACCCAGTCGTTTAGTCTTTTTGTTTTGTATCTATGGACGGGACCCAGTCGTTTAGTCTTTTTGTTCTGTATCTATGGACGGGACCCAGTCGTTTAGTCTTTTTGTTTTGTATCTATGGACGTGACCCAGTCGTTTAGTCTTTTTGTTTTGTATCTATGGACGGGACCCAGTCGTTCAGTCTTTTTGTTCTGTATCTATGGACGGGACCCAGTCGTTTAGTCTTTTTGTTCTGTATCTATGGACGGGACCCAGTCGTTTAGTCTTTTTGTTTTGCATCTATGGACGTGACCCAGTCGTTTAGTCTTTTTGTTTTGTATCTATGGACGTGACCCAGTCGTTTAGTCTTTTTGTTTTGTATCTATGGACGGGACCCAGTCGTTCAGTCTTTTTGTTCTGTATCTATGGACGGGACCCAGTCGTTTAGTCTTTTTGTTCTGTATCTATGGACGGGACCCAGTCGTTTAGTCTTTTTGTTTTGCATCTATGGACGTGACCCAGTCGTTTAGTCTTTTTGTTTTGTATCTATGGACGTGACCCAGTCGTTTAGTCTTTTTGTTTTGTATCTATGGACGGGACCCAGTCGTTTAGTCTTTTTGTTTTGTATCTATGGACGGGACTCAGTCGTTTAGTCTTTTTGTTTTGTATCTATGGACGTGACCCAGTCGTTTAGTCTTTTTGTTTTGTATCTATGGACGTGACCCAGTCGTTTAGTCTTTTTGTTTTGTATCTATGGACGGGACCCAGTCGTTCAGTCTTTTTGTTCTGTATCTATGGACGGGACCCAGTCGTTTAGTCTTTTTGTTCTGTATCTATGGACGGGACCCAGTCGTTTAGTCTTTTTGTTTTGCATCTATGGACGTGACCCAGTCGTTTAGTCTTTTTGTTTTGTATCTATGGACGTGACCCAGTCGTTTAGTCTTTTTGTTTTGTATCTATGGACGGGACCCAGTCGTTTAGTCTTTTTGTTTTGTATCTATGGACGGGACTCAGTCGTTTAGTCTTTTTGTTTTGTATCTATGGACGTGACCCAGTCGTTTAGTCTTTTTGTTTTGTATCTATGGACGGGACCCAGTCGTTTAGTCTTTTAGTTTTGTATCTATGGACGGGACCCAGTCGTTTAGTCTTTTTGTTTTGTATCTATGGACGGGACCCAGTCGTTTAGTCTTTTTGTTTTGTATCTATGGACGGGACCCAGTCGTTCAGTCTTTTTGTTTTGTATCTATGGACGGGACCCAGTCGTTCAGTCTTTTTGTTTTGTATCTATGGACGGGACGCAGTCGTTCAGTCTTTTTGGTCTGTATCTATGGACGGGACACAGTCGTTTAGTCTTTTTGTTTTGTATCTATGGACGGGACCCAGTCGTTCAGTCTTTTTGTTTTGTATCTATGGACGTGACCCAGTCGTTTAGTCTTTTCGTTTTGTATCTATGGACGTGACCCAGTCGTTTAGTCTTTTTGTTTTGTATCTATGGACGGGACCCAGTCGTTTAGTCTTTTTGTTTTGTATCTATGGACGGGACCCAGTCGTTTAGTCTTTTTGTTTTGTATCTATGGACGGGACCCAGTCGTTCAGTCTTTTTGTTTTGTATCTATGGACGGGACCCAGTCGTTCAGTCTTTTTGTTTTGTATCTATGGACGGGACCCAGTCGTTCAGTCTTTTTGGTCTGTATCTATGGACGGGACCCAGTCGTTTAGTCTTTTTGTTTTGTATCTATGGACGGGACACAGTCGTTCAGTCTTTTTGTTTTGTATCTATGGACGGGACCCAGTCGTTAGTCTTTTTGTTTTGTATCTATGGACGGGACCCAGTCGTTCAGTCTTTTTGGTCTGTATCTATGGACGGGACCCAGTCGTTTAGTCTTTTTGTTTTGTATCTATGGACGGGACCCAGTCGTTTAGTCTTTTTGTTTTGTATCTATGGACGGGACCCAGTCGTTTAGTCTTTTTGTTTTGTATCTATGGACGGGACCCAGTCGTTCAGTCTTTTTCGTCTGTATCTATGGACGGGACCCAGTCGTTTAGTCTTTTTGTTTTGTATCTATGGACGGGACCCAGTCGTTTAGTCTTTTTGTTTTGTATCTATGGACGTGACCCAGTCATTTAGTCTTTTTGTTTTGTATCTATGGACGGGACCCAGTCGTTTAGTCTTTTTGTTTTGTATCTATGGACGGGACCCAGTCGTTCAGTCTTTTTGTTTTGTATCTATGGACGGGACCCAGTCGTTAGTCTTTTTGTTTTGTATCTATGGACGGGACCCAGTCGTTCAGTCTTTTTGGTCTGTATCTATGGACGTGACCCAGTCGTTTAGTCTTTTTGTTTTGTATCTATGGACGGGACCCAGTCGTTTAGTCTTTTTGTTCTGTATCTATGGACGGGACCCAGTCGTTTAGTCTTTTTGTTTTGTATCTATGGACGTGACCCAGTCGTTTAGTCTTTTTGTTTTGTATCTATGGACGGGACCCAGTCGTTCAGTCTTTTTGTTCTGTATCTATGGACGGGACCCAGTCGTTTAGTCTTTTTGTTCTGTATCTATGGACGGGACCCAGTCGTTTAGTCGTTTTGTTTTGTATCTATGGACGTGACCCAGTCGTTTAGTCTTTTTGTTTTGTATCTATGGACGTGACCCTGTCGTTTAGTCTTTTTGTTTTGTATCTATGGACGGGACCCAGTCGTTTAGTCTTTTTGTTTTGTATCTATGGACGGGACTCAGTCGTTTAGTCTTTTTGTTTTGTATCTATGGACGTGACCCAGTCGTTTAGTCTTTTTGTTTTGTATCTATGGACGGGACCCAGTCGTTTAGTCTTTTAGTTTTGTATCTATGGACGGGACCCAGTCGTTTAGTCTTTTTGTTTTGTATCTATGGACGGGACCCAGTCGTTTAGTCTTTTTGTTTTGTATCTATGGACGGGACCCAGTCGTTCAGTCTTTTTGTTTTGTATCTATGGACGGGACGCAGTCGTTCAGTCTTTTTGGTCTGTATCTATGGACGGGACACAGTCGTTTAGTCTTTTTGTTTTGTATCTATGGACGGGACCCAGTCGTTCAGTCTTTTTGTTTTGTATCTATGGACGTGACCCAGTCGTTTAGTCTTTTCGTTTTGTATCTATGGACGTGACCCAGTCGTTTAGTCTTTTTGTTTTGTATCTATGGACGGGACCCAGTCGTTTAGTCTTTTTGTTTTGTATCTATGGACGGGACCCAGTCGTTTAGTCTTTTTGTTTTGTATCTATGGACGGGACCCAGTCGTTCAGTCTTTTTGTTTTGTATCTATGGACGGGACCCAGTCGTTCAGTCTTTTTGTTTTGTATCTATGGACGGGACCCAGTCGTTCAGTCTTTTTGGTCTGTATCTATGGACGGGACCCAGTCGTTTAGTCTTTTTGTTTTGTATCTATGGACGGGACCCAGTCGTTCAGTCTTTTTGTTTTGTATCTATGGACGGGACCCAGTCGTTAGTCTTTTTGTTTTGTATCTATGGACGGGACCCAGTCGTTCAGTCTTTTTGGTCTGTATCTATGGACGGGACCCAGTCGTTTAGTCTTTTTGTTTTGTATCTATGGACGGGACCCAGTCGTTTAGTCTTTTTGTTTTGTATCTATGGACGGGACCCAGTCGTTTAGTCTTTTTGTTTTGTATCTATGGACGGGACCCAGTCGTTCAGTCTTTTTCGTCTGTATCTATGGACGGGACCCAGTCGTTTAGTCTTTTTGTTTTGTATCTATGGACGGGACCCAGTCGTTTAGTCTTTTTGTTTTGTATCTATGGACGTGACCCAGTCATTTAGTCTTTTTGTTTTGTATCTATGGACGGGACCCAGTCGTTTAGTCTTTTTGTTTTGTATCTATGGACGGGACCCAGTCGTTCAGTCTTTTTGTTTTGTATCTATGGACGGGACCCAGTCGTTAGTCTTTTTGTTTTGTATCTATGGACGGGACCCAGTCGTTCAGTCTTTTTGGTCTGTATCTATGGACGTGACCCAGTCGTTTAGTCTTTTTGTTTTGTATCTATGGACGGGACCCAGTCGTTTAGTCTTTTTGTTCTGTATCTATGGACGGGACCCAGTCGTTTAGTCTTTTTGTTTTGTATCTATGGACGTGACCCAGTCGTTTAGTCTTTTTGTTTTGTATCTATGGACGGGACCCAGTCGTTCAGTCTTTTTGTTCTGTATCTATGGACGGGACCCAGTCGTTTAGTCTTTTTGTTCTGTATCTATGGACGGGACCCAGTCGTTTAGTCTTTTTGTTTTGTATCTATGGACGTGACCCAGTCGTTTAGTCTTTTTGTTTTGTATCTATGGACGTGACCCAGTCGTTTAGTCTTTTTGTTTTGTATCTATGGACGGGACCCAGTCGTTTAGTCTTTTTGTTTTGTATCTATGGACGGGACTCAGTCGTTTAGTCTTTTTGTTTTGTATCTATGGACGTGACCCAGTCGTTTAGTCTTTTTGTTTTGTATCTATGGACGGGACCCAGTCGTTTAGTCTTTTAGTTTTGTATCTATGGACGGGACCCAGTCGTTTAGTCTTTTTGTTTTGTATCTATGGACGGGACCCAGTCGTTTAGTCTTTTTGTTTTGTATCTATGGACGGGACCCAGTCGTTTAGTCTTTTTGTTTTGTATCTATGGACGGGACCCAGTCGTTCAGTCTTTTTGTTTTGTATCTATGGACGGGACGCAGTCGTTCAGTCTTTTTGTTCTGTATCTATGGACGGGACCCAGTCGTTTAGTCTTTTTGTTTTGTATCTATGGACGGGACCCAGTCGTTCAGTCTTTTTGTTTTGTATCTATGGACGTGACCCAGTCGTTTAGTCTTTTCGTTTTGTATCTATGGACGTGACCCAGTCGTTTAGTCTTTTTGTTTTGTATCTATGGACGGGACCCAGTCGTTTAGTCTTTTTGTTTTGTATCTATGGACGGGACCCAGTCGTTTAGTCTTTTTGTTTTGTATCTATGGACGGGACCCAGTCGTTTAGTCTTTTTGTTTTGTATCTATGGACGGGACCCAGTCGTTTAGTCTTTTTGTTTTGTATCTATGGACGGGACCCAGTCGTTCAGTCTTTTTGTTTTGTATCTATGGACGGGACCCAGTCGTTAGTCTTTTTGTTTTGTATCTATGGACGGGACCCAGTCGTTCAGTCTTTTTGGTCTGTATCTATGGACGGGACCCAGTCGTTTAGTCTTTTTGTTTTGTATCTATGGACGGGACCCAGTCGTTCAGTCTTTTTGTTTTGTATCTATGGACGGGACCCAGTCGTTAGTCTTTTTGTTTTGTATCTATGGACGGGACCCAGTCGTTCAGTCTTTTTGGTCTGTATCTATGGACGGGACCCAGTCGTTTAGTCTTTTTGTTTTGTATCTATGGACGGGACCCAGTCGTTTAGTCTTTTTGTTTTGTATCTATGGACGGGACCCAGTCGTTTAGTCTTTTTGTTTTGTATCTATGGACGTGACCCAGTCGTTTAGTCTTTTTGTTTTGTATCTATGGACGGGACCCAGTCGTTTAGTCTTTTTGTTTTGTATCTATGGACGGGACCCAGTCGTTTAGTCTTTTTGTTTTGTATCTATGGACGGGACCCAGTCGTTCAGTCTTTTTGTTTTGTATCTATGGACGTGACCCAGTCGTTTAGTCTTTTTGTTTTGTATCTATGGACGGGACCCAGTCGTTCAGTCTTTTTGTTCTGTATCTATGGACGGGACCCAGTCGTTTAGTCTTTTTGTTCTGTATCTATGGACGGGACCCAGTCGTTTAGTCTTTTTGTTTTGTATCTATGGACGTGACCCAGTCGTTTAGTCTTTTTGTTTTGTATCTATGGACGTGACCCAGTCGTTTAGTCTTTTTGTTTTGTATCTATGGACGGGACCCAGTCGTTTAGTCTTTTTGTTTTGTATCTATGGACGGGACTCAGTCGTTTAGTCTTTTTGTTTTGTATCTATGGACGGGACCCAGTCGTTTAGTCTTTTTGTTTTGTATCTATGGACGGGACCCAGTCGTTTAGTCTTTTTGTTTTGTATCTATGGACGGGACCCAGTCGTTCAGTCTTTTTGTTTTGTATCTATGGACGGGACCCAGTCGTTAGTCTTTTTGTTTTGTATCTATGGACGGGACCCAGTCGTTCAGTCTTTTTGGTCTGTATCTATGGACGTGACCCAGTCGTTTAGTCTTTTTGTTTTGTATCTATGGACGGGACCCAGTCGTTCAGTCTTTTTGGTCTGTATCTATGGACGGGACCCAGTCGTTTAGTCTTTTTGTTCTGTATCTATGGACGGGACCCAGTCGTTTAGTCTTTTTGTTTTGTATCTATGGACGTGACCCAGTCGTTTAGTCTTTTTGTTTTGTATCTATGGACGGGACCCAGTCGTTCAGTCTTTTTGTTCTGTATCTATGGACGGGACCCAGTCGTTTAGTCTTTTTGTTCTGTATCTATGGACGGGACCCAGTCGTTTAGTCGTTTTGTTTTGTATCTATGGACGTGACCCAGTCGTTTAGTCTTTTTGTTTTGTATCTATGGACGTGACCCTGTCGTTTAGTCTTTTTGTTTTGTATCTATGGACGGGACCCAGTCGTTTAGTCTTTTTGTTTTGTATCTATGGACGGGACTCAGTCGTTTAGTCTTTTTGTTTTGTATCTATGGACGTGACCCAGTCGTTTAGTCTTTTTGTTTTGTATCTATGGACGGGACCCAGTCGTTTAGTCTTTTAGTTTTGTATCTATGGACGGGACCCAGTCGTTTAGTCTTTTTGTTTTGTATCTATGGACGGGACCCAGTCGTTTAGTCTTTTTGTTTTGTATCTATGGACGGGACCCAGTCGTTTAGTCTTTTTGTTTTGTATCTATGGACGGGACCCAGTCGTTCAGTCTTTTTGTTTTGTATCTATGGACGGGACGCAGTCGTTCAGTCTTTTTGTTCTGTATCTATGGACGGGACCCAGTCGTTTAGTCTTTTTGTTTTGTATCTATGGACGGGACCCAGTCGTTCAGTCTTTTTGTTTTGTATCTATGGACGTGACCCAGTCGTTTAGTCTTTTCGTTTTGTATCTATGGACGTGACCCAGTCGTTTAGTCTTTTTGTTTTGTATCTATGGACGGGACCCAGTCGTTTAGTCTTTTTGTTTTGTATCTATGGACGGGACCCAGTCGTTTAGTCTTTTTGTTTTGTATCTATGGACGGGACCCAGTCGTTTAGTCTTTTTGTTTTGTATCTATGGACGGGACCCAGTCGTTTAGTCTTTTTGTTTTGTATCTATGGACGGGACCCAGTCGTTCAGTCTTTTTGTTTTGTATCTATGGACGGGACCCAGTCGTTAGTCTTTTTGTTTTGTATCTATGGACGGGACCCAGTCGTTCAGTCTTTTTGGTCTGTATCTATGGACGGGACCCAGTCGTTTAGTCTTTTTGTTTTGTATCTATGGACGGGACCCAGTCGTTCAGTCTTTTTGTTTTGTATCTATGGACGGGACCCAGTCGTTAGTCTTTTTGTTTTGTATCTATGGACGGGAACCAGTCGTTCAGTCTTTTTGGTCTGTATCTATGGACGGGACCCAGTCGTTTAGTCTTTTTGTTTTGTATCTATGGACGGGACCCAGTCGTTTAGTCTTTTTGTTTTGTATCTATGGACGGGACCCAGTCGTTTAGTCTTTTTGTTTTGTATCTATGGACGTGACCCAGTCGTTTAGTCTTTTTGTTTTGTATCTATGGACGGGACCCAGTCGTTTAGTCTTTTTGTTTTGTATCTATGGACGGGACCCAGTCGTTTAGTCTTTTTGTTTTGTATCTATGGACGGGACCCAGTCGTTCAGTCTTTTTGTTTTGTATCTATGGACGTGACCCAGTCGTTTAGTCTTTTTGTTTTGTATCTATGGACGGGACCCAGTCGTTCAGTCTTTTTGTTCTGTATCTATGGACGGGACCCAGTCGTTTAGTCTTTTTGTTCTGTATCTATGGACGGGACCCAGTCGTTTAGTCTTTTTGTTTTGTATCTATGGACGTGACCCAGTCGTTTAGTCTTTTTGTTTTGTATCTATGGACGTGACCCAGTCGTTTAGTCTTTTTGTTTTGTATCTATGGACGGGACCCAGTCGTTTAGTCTTTTTGTTTTGTAACTATGGACGGGACTCAGTCGTTTAGTCTTTTTGTTTTGTATCTATGGACGTGACCCAGTCGTTTAGTCTTTTTGTTTTGTATCTATGGACGGGACCCAGTCGTTTAGTCTTTTTGTTTTGTATCTATGGACGGGACCCAGTCGTTTAGTCTTTTTGTTTTGTATCTATGGACGGGACCCAGTCGTTTAGTCTTTTTGTTTTGTATCTATGGACGGGACCCAGTCGTTTAGTCTTTTTGTTTTGTATCTATGGACGGGACCCAGTCGTTTAGTCTTTTTGTTTTGTATCTATGGACGGGACCCAGTCGTTTAGTCTTTTTGTTCTGTATCTATGGACGGGACCCAGTCGTTTAGTCTTTTTGTTTTGTATCTATGGACGGGACCCAGTCGTTTAGTCTTTTTGTTTTGTATCTATGGACGTGACCCAGTCGTTTAGTCTTTTTGTTTTGTATCTATGGACGGGACCCAGTCGTTTAGTCTTTTTGTTTTGTATCTATGGACGGGACCCAGTCGTTCAGTCTTTTTGTTTTGTATCTATGGACGGGACCCAGTCGTTCAGTCTTTTTGTTTTGTATCTATGGACGGGACCCAGTCGTTCAGTCTTTTTGGTCTGTATCTATGGACGGGACCCAGTCGTTTAGTCTTTTTGTTTTGTATCTATGGACGGGACACAGTCGTTCAGTCTTTTTGTTTTGTATCTATGGACGGGACCCAGTCGTTAGTCTTTTTGTTTTGTATCTATGGACGGGACCCAGTCGTTCAGTCTTTTTGGTCTGTATCTATGGACGGGACCCAGTCGTTTAGTCTTTTTGTTTTGTATCTATGGACGGGACCCAGTCGTTTAGTCTTTTTGTTTTGTATCTATGGACGGGACCCAGTCGTTTAGTCTTTTTGTTTTGTATCTATGGACGGGACCCAGTCGTTCAGTCTTTTTCGTCTGTATCTATGGACGGGACCCAGTCGTTTAGTCTTTTTGTTTTGTATCTATGGACGGGACCCAGTCGTTTAGTCTTTTTGTTTTGTATCTATGGACGTGACCCAGTCATTTAGTCTTTTTGTTTTGTATCTATGGACGGGACCCAGTCGTTTAGTCTTTTTGTTTTGTATCTATGGACGGGACCCAGTCGTTCAGTCTTTTTGTTTTGTATCTATGGACGGGACCCAGTCGTTAGTCTTTTTGTTTTGTATCTATGGACGGGACCCAGTCGTTCAGTCTTTTTGGTCTGTATCTATGGACGTGACCCAGTCGTTTAGTCTTTTTGTTTTGTATCTATGGACGGGACCCAGTCGTTTAGTCTTTTTGTTCTGTATCTATGGACGGGACCCAGTCGTTTAGTCTTTTTGTTTTGTATCTATGGACGTGACCCAGTCGTTTAGTCTTTTTGTTTTGTATCTATGGACGGGACCCAGTCGTTCAGTCTTTTTGTTCTGTATCTATGGACGGGACCCAGTCGTTTAGTCTTTTTGTTCTGTATCTATGGACGGGACCCAGTCGTTTAGTCTTTTTGTTTTGTATCTATGGACGTGACCCAGTCGTTTAGTCTTTTTGTTTTGTATCTATGGACGTGACCCAGTCGTTTAGTCTTTTTGTTTTGTATCTATGGACGGGACCCAGTCGTTTAGTCTTTTTGTTTTGTATCTATGGACGGGACCCAGTCGTTTAGTCTTTTTGTTTTGTATCTATGGACGTGACCCAGTCGTTTAGTCTTTTTGTTTTGTATCTATGGACGGGACCCAGTCGTTTAGTCTTTTTGTTTTGTATCTATGGACGGGACCCAGTCGTTTAGTCTTTTTGTTTTGTATCTATGGACGGGACCCAGTCGTTTAGTCTTTTTGTTTTGTATCTATGGACGGGACCCAGTCGTTTAGTCTTTTTGTTTTGTATCTATGGACGGGACCCAGTCGTTCAGTCTTTTTGTTTTGTATCTATGGACGGGACGCAGTCGTTCAGTCTTTTTGTTCTGTATCTATGGACGGGACCCAGTCGTTTAGTCTTTTTGTTTTGTATCTATGGACGGGACCCAGTCGTTTAGTCTTTTTGTTTTGTATCTATGGACGTGACCCAGTCGTTTAGTCTTTTTGTTTTGTATCTATGGACGTGACCCAGTCGTTTAGTCTTTTTGTTTTGTATCTATGGACGGGACCCAGTCGTTTAGTCTTTTTGTTTTGTATCTATGGACGGGACCCAGTCGTTTAGTCTTTTTGTTTTGTATCTATGGACGGGACCCAGTCGTTTAGTCTTTTTGTTTTGTATCTATGGACGGGACCCAGTCGTTTAGTCTTTTTGTTTTGTATCTATGGACGGGACCCAGTCGTTCAGTCTTTTTGTTTTGTATCTATGGACGGGACCCAGTCGTTCAGTCTTTTTGTTTTGTATCTATGGACGGGACCCAGTCGTTCAGTCTTTTTGGTCTGTATCTATGGACGGGACCCAGTCGTTTAGTCTTTTTGTTTTGTATCTATGGACGGGACCCAGTCGTTCAGTCTTTTTGTTTTGTATCTATGGACGGGACCCAGTCGTTTAGTCTTTTTGTTTTGTATCTATGGACGGGACCCAGTCGTTCAGTCTTTTTGTTCTGTATCTATGGACGGGACCCAGTCGTTTAGTCTTTTTGTTTTGTATCTATGGACGGGACCCAGTCGTTTAGTCTTTTTGTTTTGTATCTATGGACGGGACCCAGTCGTTTAGTCTTTTTGTTTTGTATCTATGGACGGGACCCAGTCGTTTAGTCTTTTTGTTTTGTATCTATGGACGGGACCCAGTCGTTTAGTCTTTTTGTTTTGTATCTATGGACGGGACCCAGTCGTTTAGTCTTTTTGTTTTGTATCTATGGACGGGACCCAGTCGTTCAGTCTTTTTGTTTTGTATCTATGGACGGGACCCAGTCGTTTAGTCTTTTTGTTTTGTATCTATGGACGGGACCCAGTCGTTCAGTCTTTTTGTTCTGTATCTATGGACGGGACCCAGTCGTTTAGTCTTTTTGTTTTGTATCTATGGACGGGACCCAGTCGTTTAGTCTTTTTGTTTTGTATCTATGGACGTGACCCAGTCGTTTAGTCTTTTTGTTTTGTATCTATGGACGGGACCCAGTCGTTTAGTCTTTTTGTTTTGTATCTATGGACGGGACCCAGTCGTTTAGTCTTTTTGTTTTGTATCTATGGACGGGACCCAGTCGTTTAGTCTTTTTGTTTTGTATCTATGGACGTGACCCAGTCATTTAGTCTTTTTGTTTTGTATCTATGGACGGGACCCAGTCGTTTAGTCTTTTTGTTTTGTATCTATGGACGGGACCCAGTCGTTCAGTCTTTTTGTTTTGTATCTATGGACGGGACCCAGTCGTTAGTCTTTTTGTTTTGTATCTATGGACGGGACCCAGTCGTTCAGTCTTTTTGGTCTGTATCTATGGACGTGACCCAGTCGTTTAGTCTTTTTGTTTTGTATCTATGGACGGGACCCAGTCGTTTAGTCTTTTTGTTCTGTATCTATGGACGGGACCCAGTCGTTTAGTCTTTTTGTTTTGTATCTATGGACGTGACCCAGTCGTTTAGTCTTTTTGTTTTGTATCTATGGACGGGACCCAGTCGTTCAGTCTTTTTGTTCTGTATCTATGGACGGGACCCAGTCGTTTAGTCTTTTTGTTCTGTATCTATGGACGGGACCCAGTCGTTTAGTCGTTTTGTTTTGTATCTATGGACGTGACCCAGTCGTTTAGTCTTTTTGTTTTGTATCTATGGACGTGACCCTGTCGTTTAGTCTTTTTGTTTTGTATCTATGGACGGGACCCAGTCGTTTAGTCTTTTTGTTTTGTATCTATGGACGGGACTCAGTCGTTTAGTCTTTTTGTTTTGTATCTATGGACGTGACCCAGTCGTTTAGTCTTTTTGTTTTGTATCTATGGACGGGACCCAGTCGTTTAGTCTTTTAGTTTTGTATCTATGGACGGGACCCAGTCGTTTAGTCTTTTTGTTTTGTATCTATGGACGGGACCCAGTCGTTTAGTCTTTTTGTTTTGTATCTATGGACGGGACCCAGTCGTTTAGTCTTTTTGTTTTGTATCTATGGACGGGACCCAGTCGTTCAGTCTTTTTGTTTTGTATCTATGGACGGGACGCAGTCGTTCAGTCTTTTTGTTCTGTATCTATGGACGGGACCCAGTCGTTTAGTCTTTTTGTTTTGTATCTATGGACGGGACCCAGTCGTTCAGTCTTTTTGTTTTGTATCTATGGACGTGACCCAGTCGTTTAGTCTTTTCGTTTTGTATCTATGGACGTGACCCAGTCGTTTAGTCTTTTTGTTTTGTATCTATGGACGGGACCCAGTCGTTTAGTCTTTTTGTTTTGTATCTATGGACGGGACCCAGTCGTTTAGTCTTTTTGTTTTGTATCTATGGACGGGACCCAGTCGTTTAGTCTTTTTGTTTTGTATCTATGGACGGGACCCAGTCGTTTAGTCTTTTTGTTTTGTATCTATGGACGGGACCCAGTCGTTCAGTCTTTTTGTTTTGTATCTATGGACGGGACCCAGTCGTTTAGTCTTTTTGTTTTGTATCTATGGACGGGACCCAGTCGTTCAGTCTTTTTGGTCTGTATCTATGGACGGGACCCAGTCGTTTAGTCTTTTTGTTTTGTATCTATGGACGGGACCCAGTCGTTCAGTCTTTTTGTTTTGTATCTATGGACGGGACCCAGTCGTTAGTCTTTTTGTTTTGTATCTATGGACGGGAACCAGTCGTTCAGTCTTTTTGGTCTGTATCTATGGACGGGACCCAGTCGTTTAGTCTTTTTGTTTTGTATCTATGGACGGGACCCAGTCGTTTAGTCTTTTTGTTTTGTATCTATGGACGGGACCCAGTCGTTTAGTCTTTTTGTTTTGTATCTATGGACGGGACCCAGTCGTTTAGTCTTTTTGTTTTGTATCTATGGACGGGACCCAGTCGTTTAGTCTTTTTGTTTTGTATCTATGGACGGGACCCAGTCGTTTAGTCTTTTTGTTTTGTATCTATGGACGGGACCCAGTCGTTTAGTCTTTTTGTTTTGTATCTATGGACGTGACCCAGTCGTTTAGTCTTTTTGTTTTGTATCTATGGACGGGACCCAGTCGTTCAGTCTTTTTGTTCTGTATCTATGGACGGGACCCAGTCGTTTAGTCTTTTTGTTCTGTATCTATGGACGGGACCCAGTCGTTTAGTCTTTTTGTTTTGTATCTATGGACGTGACCCAGTCGTTTAGTCTTTTTGTTTTGTATCTATGGACGTGACCCAGTCGTTTAGTCTTTTTGTTTTGTATCTATGGACGGGACCCAGTCGTTTAGTCTTTTTGTTTTGTATCTATGGACGGGACTCAGTCGTTTAGTCTTTTTGTTTTGTATCTATGGACGTGACCCAGTCGTTTAGTCTTTTTGTTTTGTATCTATGGACGGGACCCAGTCGTTTAGTCTTTTTGTTTTGTATCTATGGACGGGACCCAGTCGTTTAGTCTTTTTGTTCTGTATCTATGGACGGGACCCAGTCGTTTAGTCTTTTTGTTTTGTATCTATGGACGGGACCCAGTCGTTTAGTCTTTTTGTTTTGTATCTATGGACGGGACCCAGTCGTTTAGTCTTTTTGTTTTGTATCTATGGACGGGACCCAGTCGTTTAGTCTTTTTGTTCTGTATCTATGGACGGGACCCAGTCGTTTAGTCTTTTTGTTTTGTATCTATGGACGTGACCCAGTCGTTTAGTCTTTTTGTTTTGTATCTATGGACGTGACCCAGTCGTTTAGTCTTTTTGTTTTGTATCTATGGACGGGACCCAGTCGTTTAGTCTTTTTGTTTTGTATCTATGGACGGGACCCAGTCGTTTAGTCTTTTTGTTTTGTATCTATGGACGTGACCCAGTCGTTTAGTCTTTTTGTTTTGTATCTATGGACGGGACCCAGTCGTTTAGTCTTTTTGTTTTGTATCTATGGACGGGACCCAGTCGTTTAGTCTTTTTGTTTTGTATCTATGGACGGGACCCAGTCGTTTAGTCTTTTTGTTTTGTATCTATGGACGGGACCCAGTCGTTTAGTCTTTTTGTTTTGTATCTATGGACGGGACCCAGTCGTTTAGTCTTTTTGTTTTGTATCTATGGACGGGACCCAGTCGTTCAGTCTTTTTCGTCTGTATCTATGGACGGGACCCAGTCGTTTAGTCTTTTTGTTTTGTATCTATGGACGGGACCCAGTCGTTTAGTCTTTTTGTTTTGTATCTATGGACGGGACCCAGTCGTTCAGTCTTTTTGTTTTGTATCTATGGACGGGACCCAGTCGTTAGTCTTTTTGTTTTGTATCTATGGACGGGACCCAGTCGTTCAGTCTTTTTGGTCTGTATCTATGGACGGGACCCAGTCGTTTAGTCTTTTTGTTTTGTATCTATGGACGGGACCCAGTCGTTTAGTCTTTTTGTTCTGTATCTATGGACGGGACCCAGTCGTTTAGTCTTTTTGTTTTGTATCTATGGACGTGACCCAGTCGTTTAGTCTTTTTGTTTTGTATCTATGGACGGGACCCAGTCGTTCAGTCTTTTTGTTCTGTATCTATGGACGGGACCCAGTCGTTTAGTCTTTTTGTTCTGTATCTATGGACGGGACCCAGTCGTTTAGTCTTTTTGTTTTGTATCTATGGACGTGACCCAGTCGTTTAGTCTTTTTGTTTTGTATCTATGGACGTGACCCAGTCGTTTAGTCTTTTTGTTTTGTATCTATGGACGGGACCCAGTCGTTTAGTCTTTTTGTTTTGTATCTATGGACGGGACTCAGTCGTTTAGTCTTTTTGTTTTGTATCTATGGACGTGACCCAGTCGTTTAGTCTTTTTGTTTTGTATCTATGGACGGGACCCAGTCGTTTAGTCTTTTTGTTTTGTATCTATGGACGGGACCCAGTCGTTTAGTCTTTTTGTTTTGTATCTATGGACGGGACCCAGTCGTTTAGTCTTTTTGTTTTGTATCTATGGACGGGACCCAGTCGTTTAGTCTTTTTGTTTTGTATCTATGGACGGGACCCAGTCGTTCAGTCTTTTTGTTTTGTATCTATGGACGGGACCCAGTCGTTTAGTCTTTTTGTTCTGTATCTATGGACGGGACCCAGTCGTTTAGTCTTTTTGTTTTGTATCTATGGACGGGACCCAGTCGTTTAGTCTTTTTGTTTTGTATCTATGGACGTGACCCAGTCGTTTAGTCTTTTTGTTTTGTATCTATGGACGGGACCCAGTCGTTTAGTCTTTTTGTTTTGTATCTATGGACGGGACCCAGTCGTTTAGTCTTTTTGTTTTGTATCTATGGACGGGACCCAGTCGTTTAGTCTTTTTGTTTTGTATCTATGGACGGGACCCAGTCGTTTAGTCTTTTTGTTTTGTATCTATGGACGGGACCCAGTCGTTTAGTCTTTTTGTTTTGTATCTATGGACGGGACCCAGTCGTTCAGTCTTTTTGTTTTGTATCTATGGACGGGACCCAGTCGTTAGTCTTTTTGTTTTGTATCTATGGACGGGACCCAGTCGTTCAGTCTTTTTGGTCTGTATCTATGGACGGGACCCAGTCGTTTAGTCTTTTTGTTTTGTATCTATGGACGGGACCCAGTCGTTCAGTCTTTTTGTTTTGTATCTATGGACGGGACCCAGTCGTTCAGTCTTTTTGTTTTGTATCTATGGACGGGACCCAGTCGTTCAGTCTTTTTGGTCTGTATCTATGGACGGGACCCAGTCGTTTAGTCTTTTTGTTTTGTATCTATGGACGGGACCCAGTCGTTCAGTCTTTTTGTTTTGTATCTATGGACGGGACCCAGTCGTTTAGTCTTTTTGTTTTGTATCTATGGACGTGACCCAGTCGTTTAGTCTTTTTGTTTTGTATCTATGGACGGGACCCAGTCGTTTAGTCTTTTTGTTTTGTATCTATGGACGGGACCCAGTCGTTTAGTCTTTTTGTTTTGTATCTATGGACGGGACCCAGTCGTTCAGTCTTTTTGTTTTGTATCTATGGACGGGACCCAGTCGTTTAGTCTTTTTGTTTTGTATCTATGGACGGGACCCAGTCGTTCAGTCTTTTTGTTCTGTATCTATGGACGGGACCCAGTCGTTTAGTCTTTTTGTTTTGTATCTATGGACGGGACCCAGTCGTTTAGTCTTTTTGTTTTGTATCTATGGACGGGACCCAGTCGTTTAGTCTTTTTGTTTTGTATCTATGGACGGGACCCAGTCGTTCAGTCTTTTTGTTTTGTATCTATGGACGGGACCCAGTCGTTTAGTCTTTTTGTTTTGTATCTATGGACGGGACCCAGTCGTTCAGTCTTTTTGTTCTGTATCTATGGACGGGACCCAGTCGTTTAGTCTTTTTGTTCTGTATCTATGGACGGGACCCAGTCGTTTAGTCTTTTTGTTTTGTATCTATGGACGTGACCCAGTCGTTTAGTCTTTTTGTTTTGTATCTATGGACGTGACCCAGTCGTTTAGTCTTTTTGTTTTGTATCTATGGACGGGACCCAGTCGTTTAGTCTTTTTGTTTTGTATCTATGGACGGGACCCAGTCGTTTAGTCTTTTTGTTTTGTATCTATGGACGGGACCCAGTCGTTTAGTCTTTTTGTTTTGTATCTATGGACGGGACCCAGTCGTTTAGTCTTTTTGTTTTGTATCTATGGACGGGACCCAGTCGTTTAGTCTTTTTGTTTTGTATCTATGGACGGGACCCAGTCGTTTAGTCTTTTTGTTTTGTATCTATGGACGGGACCCAGTCGTTTAGTCTTTTTGTTTTGTATCTATGGACGGGACCCAGTCGTTTAGTCTTTTTGTTTTGTATCTATGGACGGGACCCAGTCGTTTAGTCTTTTTGTTTTGTATCTATGGACGGGACCCAGTCGTTTAGTCTTTTTGTTTTGTATCTATGGACGGGACCCAGTCGTTTAGTCTTTTTGTTTTGTATCTATGGACGGGACCCAGTCGTTTAGTCTTTTTGTTTTGTATCTATGGACGGGACCCAGTCGTTTAGTCTTTTTGTTTTGTATCTATGGACGGGACCCAGTCGTTTAGTCTTTTTGTTTTGTATCTATGGACGGGACCCAGTCGTTTAGTCTTTTTGTTTTGTATCTATGGACGGGACCCAGTCGTTTAGTCTTTTTGTTTTGTATCTATGGACGGGACCCAGTCGTTCAGTCTTTTTGGTCTGTATCTATGGACGGGACCCAGTCGTTTAGTCTTTTTGTTTTGTATCTATGGACGGGACCCAGTCGTTTAGTCTTTTTGTTTTGTATCTATGGACGGGACCCAGTCGTTTAGTCTTTTTGTTTTGTATCTATGGACGGGACCCAGTCGTTTAGTCTTTTTGTTTTGTATCTATGGACGTGACCCAGTCATTTAGTCTTTTTGTTTTGTATCTATGGACGGGACCCAGTCGTTTAGTCTTTTTGTTTTGTATCTATGGACGGGACCCAGTCGTTCAGTCTTTTTGTTTTGTATCTATGGACGGGACCCAGTCGTTAGTCTTTTTGTTTTGTATCTATGGACGGGACCCAGTCGTTCAGTCTTTTTGGTCTGTATCTATGGACGGGACCCAGTCGTTTAGTCTTTTTGTTTTGTATCTATGGACGGGACCCAGTCGTTTAGTCTTTTTGTTCTGTATCTATGGACGGGACCCAGTCGTTTAGTCTTTTTGTTTTGTATCTATGGACGTGACCCAGTCGTTTAGTCTTTTTGTTTTGTATCTATGGACGGGACCCAGTCGTTCAGTCTTTTTGTTCTGTATCTATGGACGGGACCCAGTCGTTTAGTCTTTTTGTTCTGTATCTATGGACGGGACCCAGTCGTTTAGTCTTTTTGTTTTGTATCTATGGACGTGACCCAGTCGTTTAGTCTTTTTGTTTTGTATCTATGGACGTGACCCAGTCGTTTAGTCTTTTTGTTTTGTATCTATGGACGGGACCCAGTCGTTCAGTCTTTTTGTTTTGTATCTATGGACGGGACCCAGTCGTTTAGTCTTTTTGTTTTGTATCTATGGACGTGACCCAGTCGTTTAGTCTTTTTGTTTTGTATCTATGGACGGGACCCAGTCGTTTAGTCTTTTAGTTTTGTATCTATGGACGGGACCCAGTCGTTTAGTCTTTTTGTTTTGTATCTATGGACGGGACCCAGTCGTTTAGTCTTTTTGTTTTGTATCTATGGACGGGACCCAGTCGTTTAGTCTTTTTGTTTTGTATCTATGGACGGGACCCAGTCGTTCAGTCTTTTTGTTTTGTATCTATGGACGGGACGCAGTCGTTCAGTCTTTTTGTTCTGTATCTATGGACGGGACCCAGTCGTTTAGTCTTTTTGTTTTGTATCTATGGACGGGACCCAGTCGTTCAGTCTTTTTGTTTTGTATCTATGGACGTGACCCAGTCGTTTAGTCTTTTCGTTTTGTATCTATGGACGTGACCCAGTCGTTTAGTCTTTTTGTTTTGTATCTATGGACGGGACCCAGTCGTTTAGTCTTTTTGTTTTGTATCTATGGACGGGACCCAGTCGTTTAGTCTTTTTGTTTTGTATCTATGGACGGGACCCAGTCGTTTAGTCTTTTTGTTTTGTATCTATGGACGGGACCCAGTCGTTTAGTCTTTTTGTTTTGTATCTATGGACGGGACCCAGTCGTTCAGTCTTTTTGTTTTGTATCTATGGACGGGACCCAGACGTTAGTCTTTTTGTTTTGTATCTATGGACGGGACCCAGTCGTTCAGTCTTTTTGGTCTGTATCTATGGACGGGACCCAGTCGTTTAGTCTTTTTGTTTTGTATCTATGGACGGGACCCAGTCGTTCAGTCTTTTTGTTTTGTATCTATGGACGGGACCCAGTCGTTAGTCTTTTTGTTTTGTATCTATGGACGGGAACCAGTCGTTCAGTCTTTTTGGTCTGTATCTATGGACGGGACCCAGTCGTTTAGTCTTTTTGTTTTGTATCTATGGACGGGACCCAGTCGTTTAGTCTTTTTGTTTTGTATCTATGGACGGGACCCAGTCGTTTAGTCTTTTTGTTTTGTATCTATGGACGTGACCCAGTCGTTTAGTCTTTTTGTTTTGTATCTATGGACGGGACCCAGTCGTTTAGTCTTTTTGTTTTGTATCTATGGACGGGACCCAGTCGTTTAGTCTTTTTGTTTTGTATCTATGGACGGGACCCAGTCGTTCAGTCTTTTTGTTTTGTATCTATGGACGTGACCCAGTCGTTTAGTCTTTTTGTTTTGTATCTATGGACGGGACCCAGTCGTTCAGTCTTTTTGTTCTGTATCTATGGACGGGACCCAGTCGTTTAGTCTTTTTGTTCTGTATCTATGGACGGGACCCAGTCGTTTAGTCTTTTTGTTTTGTATCTATGGACGTGACCCAGTCGTTTAGTCTTTTTGTTTTGTATCTATGGACGTGACCCAGTCGTTTAGTCTTTTTGTTTTGTATCTATGGACGGGACCCAGTCGTTTAGTCTTTTTGTTTTGTAACTATGGACGGGACTCAGTCGTTTAGTCTTTTTGTTTTGTATCTATGGACGTGACCCAGTCATTTAGTCTTTTTGTTTTGTATCTATGGACGGGACTCAGTCGTTTAGTCTTTTTGTTTTGTATCTATGGACGTGACCCAGTCGTTTAGTCTTTTTGTTTTGTATCTATGGACGGGACCCAGTCGTTTAGTCTTTTAGTTTTGTATCTATGGACGGGACCCAGTCGTTTAGTCTTTTTGTTTTGTATCTATGGACGGGACCCAGTCGTTTAGTCTTTTTGTTTTGTATCTATGGACGGGACCCAGTCGTTTAGTCTTTTTGTTTTGTATCTATGGACGGGACCCAGTCGTTCAGTCTTTTTGTTTTGTATCTATGGACGGGACGCAGTCGTTCAGTCTTTTTGTTCTGTATCTATGGACGGGACCCAGTCGTTTAGTCTTTTTGTTTTGTATCTATGGACGGGACCCAGTCGTTCAGTCTTTTTGTTTTGTATCTATGGACGTGACCCAGTCGTTTAGTCTTTTCGTTTTGTATCTATGGACGTGACCCAGTCGTTTAGTCTTTTTGTTTTGTATCTATGGACGGGACCCAGTCGTTTAGTCTTTTTGTTTTGTATCTATGGACGGGACCCAGTCGTTTAGTCTTTTTGTTTTGTATCTATGGACGGGACCCAGTCGTTTAGTCTTTTTGTTTTGTATCTATGGACGGGACCCAGTCGTTTAGTCTTTTTGTTTTGTATCTATGGACGGGACCCAGTCGTTCAGTCTTTTTGTTTTGTATCTATGGACGGGACCCAGACGTTAGTCTTTTTGTTTTGTATCTATGGACGGGACCCAGTCGTTCAGTCTTTTTGGTCTGTATCTATGGACGGGACCCAGTCGTTTAGTCTTTTTGTTTTGTATCTATGGACGGGACCCAGTCGTTCAGTCTTTTTGTTTTGTATCTATGGACGGGACCCAGTCGTTAGTCTTTTTGTTTTGTATCTATGGACGGGACCCAGTCGTTCAGTCTTTTTGGTCTGTATCTATGGACGGGACCCAGTCGTTTAGTCTTTTTGTTTTGTATCTATGGACGGGACCCAGTCGTTTAGTCTTTTTGTTTTGTATCTATGGACGGGACCCAGTCGTTTAGTCTTTTTGTTTTGTATCTATGGACGTGACCCAGTCGTTTAGTCTTTTTGTTTTGTATCTATGGACGGGACCCAGTCGTTTAGTCTTTTTGTTTTGTATCTATGGACGGGACCCAGTCGTTTAGTCTTTTTGTTTTGTATCTATGGACGGGACCCAGTCGTTCAGTCTTTTTGTTTTGTATCTATGGACGTGACCCAGTCGTTTAGTCTTTTTGTTTTGTATCTATGGACGGGACCCAGTCGTTCAGTCTTTTTGTTCTGTATCTATGGACGGGACCCAGTCGTTTAGTCTTTTTGTTCTGTATCTATGGACGGGACCCAGTCGTTTAGTCTTTTTGTTTTGTATCTATGGACGTGACCCAGTCGTTTAGTCTTTTTGTTTTGTATCTATGGACGTGACCCAGTCGTTTAGTCTTTTTGTTTTGTATCTATGGACGGGACCCAGTCGTTTAGTCTTTTTGTTTTGTAACTATGGACGGGACTCAGTCGTTTAGTCTTTTTGTTTTGTATCTATGGACGTGACCCAGTCGTTTAGTCTTTTTGTTTTGTATCTATGGACGGGACCCAGTCGTTTAGTCTTTTAGTTTTGTATCTATGGACGGGACCCAGTCGTTTAGTCTTTTTGGTCTGTATCTATGGACGGGACCCAGTCGTTTAGTCTTTTTGTTTTGTATCTATGGACGGGACCCAGTCGTTTAGTCTTTTTGTTTTGTATCTATGGACGGGACCCAGTCGTTTAGTCTTTTTGTTTTGTATCTATGGACGGGACCCAGTCGTTTAGTCTTTTTGTTCTGTATCTATGGACGGGACCCAGTCGTTTAGTCTTTTTGTTTTGTATCTATGGACGTGACCCAGTCGTTTAGTCTTTTTGTTTTGTATCTATGGACGTGACCCAGTCGTTTAGTCTTTTTGTTTTGTATCTATGGACGGGACCCAGTCGTTTAGTCTTTTTGTTTTGTAACTATGGACGGGACTCAGTCGTTTAGTCTTTTTGTTTTGTATCTATGGACGTGACCCAGTCGTTTAGTCTTTTTGTTTTGTATCTATGGACGGGACCCAGTCGTTTAGTCTTTTAGTTTTGTATCTATGGACGGGACCCAGTCGTTTAGTCTTTTTGGTCTGTATCTATGGACGGGACCCAGTCGTTTAGTCTTTTTGTTTTGTATCTATGGACGGGACCCAGTCGTTTAGTCTTTTTGTTTTGTATCTATGGACGGGACCCAGTCGTTTAGTCTTTTTGTTTTGTATCTATGGACGGGACCCAGTCGTTCAGTCTTTTTCGTCTGTATCTATGGACGTGACCCAGTCATTTAGTCTTTTTGTTTTGTATCTATGGACGGGACCCAGTCGTTTAGTCTTTTTGTTTTGTATCTATGGACGGGACCCAGTCGTTCAGTCTTTTTGTTTTGTATCTATGGACGGGACCCAGTCGTTAGTCTTTTTGTTTTGTATCTATGGACGGGACCCAGTCGTTCAGTCTTTTTGGTCTGTATCTATGGACGTGACCCAGTCGTTTAGTCTTTTTGTTTTGTATCTATGGACGGGACCCAGTCGTTTAGTCTTTTTGTTCTGTATCTATGGACGGGACCCAGTCGTTTAGTCTTTTTGTTTTGTATCTATGGACGTGACCCAGTCGTTTAGTCTTTTTGTTTTGTATCTATGGACGGGACCCAGTCGTTCAGTCTTTTTGTTCTGTATCTATGGACGGGACCCAGTCGTTTAGTCTTTTTGTTCTGTATCTATGGACGGGACCCAGTCGTTTAGTCGTTTTGTTTTGTATCTATGGACGTGACCCAGTCGTTTAGTCTTTTTGTTTTGTATCTATGGACGTGACCCTGTCGTTTAGTCTTTTTGTTTTGTATCTATGGACGGGACCCAGTCGTTTAGTCTTTTTGTTTTGTATCTATGGACGGGACTCAGTCGTTTAGTCTTTTTGTTTTGTATCTATGGACGTGACCCAGTCGTTTAGTCTTTTTGTTTTGTATCTATGGACGGGACCCAGTCGTTTAGTCTTTTAGTTTTGTATCTATGGACGGGACCCAGTCGTTTAGTCTTTTTGTTTTGTATCTATGGACGGGACCCAGTCGTTTAGTCTTTTTGTTTTGTATCTATGGACGGGACCCAGTCGTTTAGTCTTTTTGTTTTGTATCTATGGACGGGACCCAGTCGTTCAGTCTTTTTGTTTTGTATCTATGGACGGGACGCAGTCGTTCAGTCTTTTTGTTCTGTATCTATGGACGGGACCCAGTCGTTTAGTCTTTTTGTTTTGTATCTATGGACGGGACCCAGTCGTTCAGTCTTTTTGTTTTGTATCTATGGACGTGACCCAGTCGTTTAGTCTTTTCGTTTTGTATCTATGGACGTGACCCAGTCGTTTAGTCTTTTTGTTTTGTATCTATGGACGGGACCCAGTCGTTTAGTCTTTTTGTTTTGTATCTATGGACGGGACCCAGTCGTTTAGTCTTTTTGTTTTGTATCTATGGACGGGACCCAGTCGTTTAGTCTTTTTGTTTTGTATCTATGGACGGGACCCAGTCGTTTAGTCTTTTTGTTTTGTATCTATGGACGGGACCCAGTCGTTCAGTCTTTTTGTTTTGTATCTATGGACGGGACCCAGACGTTAGTCTTTTTGTTTTGTATCTATGGACGGGACCCAGTCGTTCAGTCTTTTTGGTCTGTATCTATGGACGGGACCCAGTCGTTTAGTCTTTTTGTTTTGTATCTATGGACGGGACCCAGTCGTTCAGTCTTTTTGTTTTGTATCTATGGACGGGACCCAGTCGTTAGTCTTTTTGTTTTGTATCTATGGACGGGAACCAGTCGTTCAGTCTTTTTGGTCTGTATCTATGGACGGGACCCAGTCGTTTAGTCTTTTTGTTTTGTATCTATGGACGGGACCCAGTCGTTTAGTCTTTTTGTTTTGTATCTATGGACGGGACCCAGTCGTTTAGTCTTTTTGTTTTGTATCTATGGACGTGACCCAGTCGTTTAGTCTTTTTGTTTTGTATCTATGGACGGGACCCAGTCGTTTAGTCTTTTTGTTTTGTATCTATGGACGGGACCCAGTCGTTTAGTCTTTTTGTTTTGTATCTATGGACGGGACCCAGTCGTTCAGTCTTTTTGTTTTGTATCTATGGACGTGACCCAGTCGTTTAGTCTTTTTGTTTTGTATCTATGGACGGGACCCAGTCGTTCAGTCTTTTTGTTCTGTATCTATGGACGGGACCCAGTCGTTTAGTCTTTTTGTTCTGTATCTATGGACGGGACCCAGTCGTTTAGTCTTTTTGTTTTGTATCTATGGACGGGACCCAGTCGTTTAGTCTTTTTGTTTTGTATCTATGGACGGGACCCAGTCGTTCAGTCTTTTTGTTTTGTATCTATGGACGTGACCCAGTCGTTTAGTCTTTTTGTTTTGTATCTATGGACGGGACCCAGTCGTTCAGTCTTTTTGTTCTGTATCTATGGACGGGACCCAGTCGTTTAGTCTTTTTGTTCTGTATCTATGGACGGGACCCAGTCGTTTAGTCTTTTTGTTTTGTATCTATGGACGTGACCCAGTCGTTTAGTCTTTTTGTTTTGTATCTATGGACGTGACCCAGTCGTTTAGTCTTTTTGTTTTGTATCTATGGACGGGACCCAGTCGTTTAGTCTTTTTGTTTTGTAACTATGGACGGGACTCAGTCGTTTAGTCTTTTTGTTTTGTATCTATGGACGTGACCCAGTCGTTTAGTCTTTTTGTTTTGTATCTATGGACGGGACCCAGTCGTTTAGTCTTTTAGTTTTGTATCTATGGACGGGACCCAGTCGTTTAGTCTTTTTGGTCTGTATCTATGGACGGGACCCAGTCGTTTAGTCTTTTTGTTTTGTATCTATGGACGGGACCCAGTCGTTTAGTCTTTTTGTTTTGTATCTATGGACGGGACCCAGTCGTTTAGTCTTTTTGTTTTGTATCTATGGACGGGACCCAGTCGTTTAGTCTTTTTGTTCTGTATCTATGGACGGGACCCAGTCGTTTAGTCTTTTTGTTTTGTATCTATGGACGTGACCCAGTCGTTTAGTCTTTTTGTTTTGTATCTATGGACGTGACCCAGTCGTTTAGTCTTTTTGTTTTGTATCTATGGACGGGACCCAGTCGTTTAGTCTTTTTGTTTTGTAACTATGGACGGGACCCAGTCGTTTAGTCTTTTTGTTTTGTATCTATGGACGTGACCCAGTCGTTTAGTCTTTTTGTTTTGTATCTATGGACGGGACCCAGTCGTTTAGTCTTTTAGTTTTGTATCTATGGACGGGACCCAGTCGTTTAGTCTTTTTGTTTTGTATCTATGGACGGGACCCAGTCGTTTAGTCTTTTTGTTTTGTATCTATGGACGGGACCCAGTCGTTTAGTCTTTTTGTTTTGTATCTATGGACGGGACCCAGTCGTTTAGTCTTTTTGTTTTGTATCTATGGACGGGACCCAGTCGTTCAGTCTTTTTCGTCTGTATCTATGGACGTGACCCAGTCATTTAGTCTTTTTGTTTTGTATCTATGGACGGGACCCAGTCGTTTAGTCTTTTTGTTTTGTATCTATGGACGGGACCCAGTCGTTCAGTCTTTTTGTTTTGTATCTATGGACGGGACCCAGTCGTTAGTCTTTTTGTTTTGTATCTATGGACGGGACCCAGTCGTTCAGTCTTTTTGGTCTGTATCTATGGACGTGACCCAGTCGTTTAGTCTTTTTGTTTTGTATCTATGGACGGGACCCAGTCGTTTAGTCTTTTTGTTCTGTATCTATGGACGGGACCCAGTCGTTTAGTCTTTTTGTTTTGTATCTATGGACGTGACCCAGTCGTTTAGTCTTTTTGTTTTGTATCTATGGACGGGACCCAGTCGTTCAGTCTTTTTGTTCTGTATCTATGGACGGGACCCAGTCGTTTAGTCTTTTTGTTCTGTATCTATGGACGGGACCCAGTCGTTTAGTCGTTTTGTTTTGTATCTATGGACGTGACCCAGTCGTTTAGTCTTTTTGTTTTGTATCTATGGACGTGACCCTGTCGTTTAGTCTTTTTGTTTTGGATCTATGGACGGGACCCAGTCGTTTAGTCTTTTTGTTTTGTATCTATGGACGGGACTCAGTCGTTTAGTCTTTTTGTTTTGTATCTATGGACGTGACCCAGTCGTTTAGTCTTTTTGTTTTGTATCTATGGACGGGACCCAGTCGTTTAGTCTTTTAGTTTTGTATCTATGGACGGGACCCAGTCGTTTAGTCTTTTTGTTTTGTATCTATGGACGGGACCCAGTCGTTTAGTCTTTTTGTTTTGTATCTATGGACGGGACCCAGTCGTTTAGTCTTTTTGTTTTGTATCTATGGACGGGACCCAGTCGTTCAGTCTTTTTGTTTTGTATCTATGGACGGGACGCAGTCGTTCAGTCTTTTTGTTCTGTATCTATGGACGGGACCCAGTCGTTTAGTCTTTTTGTTTTGTATCTATGGACGGGACCCAGTCGTTCAGTCTTTTTGTTTTGTATCTATGGACGTGACCCAGTCGTTTAGTCTTTTCGTTTTGTATCTATGGACGTGACCCAGTCGTTTAGTCTTTTTGTTTTGTATCTATGGACGGGACCCAGTCGTTTAGTCTTTTTGTTTTGTATCTATGGACGGGACCCAGTCGTTTAGTCTTTTTGTTTTGTATCTATGGACGGGACCCAGTCGTTTAGTCTTTTTGTTTTGTATCTATGGACGGGACCCAGTCGTTTAGTCTTTTTGTTTTGTATCTATGGACGGGACCCAGTCGTTCAGTCTTTTTGTTTTGTATCTATGGACGGGACCCAGACGTTAGTCTTTTTGTTTTGTATCTATGGACGGGACCCAGTCGTTCAGTCTTTTTGGTCTGTATCTATGGACGGGACCCAGTCGTTTAGTCTTTTTGTTTTGTATCTATGGACGGGACCCAGTCGTTCAGTCTTTTTGTTTTGTATCTATGGACGGGACCCAGTCGTTAGTCTTTTTGTTTTGTATCTATGGACGGGAACCAGTCGTTCAGTCTTTTTGGTCTGTATCTATGGACGGGACCCAGTCGTTTAGTCTTTTTGTTTTGTATCTATGGACGGCACCCAGTCGTTTAGTCTTTTTGTTTTGTATCTATGGACGGGACCCAGTCGTTTAGTCTTTTTGTTTTGTATCTATGGACGTGACCCAGTCGTTTAGTCTTTTTGTTTTGTATCTATGGACGGGACCCAGTCGTTTAGTCTTTTTGTTTTGTATCTATGGACGGGACCCAGTCGTTTAGTCTTTTTGTTTTGTATCTATGGACGGGACCCAGTCGTTCAGTCTTTTTGTTTTGTATCTATGGACGTGACCCAGTCGTTTAGTCTTTTTGTTTTGTATCTATGGACGGGACCCAGTCGTTCAGTCTTTTTGTTCTGTATCTATGGACGGGACCCAGTCGTTTAGTCTTTTTGTTCTGTATCTATGGACGGGACCCAGTCGTTTAGTCTTTTTGTTTTGTATCTATGGACGTGACCCAGTCGTTTAGTCTTTTTGTTTTGTATCTATGGACGTGACCCAGTCGTTTAGTCTTTTTGTTTTGTATCTATGGACGGGACCCAGTCGTTTAGTCTTTTTGTTTTGTAACTATGGACGGGACTCAGTCGTTTAGTCTTTTTGTTTTGTATCTATGGACGTGACCCAGTCATTTAGTCTTTTTGTTTTGTATCTATGGACGGGACCCAGTCGTTTAGTCTTTTTGTTTTGTATCTATGGACGGGACCCAGTCGTTCAGTCTTTTTGTTTTGTATCTATGGACGGGACTCAGTCGTTTAGTCTTTTTGTTTTGTATCTATGGACGTGACCCAGTCATTTAGTCTTTTTGTTTTGTATCTATGGACGGGACCCAGTCGTTTAGTCTTTTTGTTTTGTATCTATGGACGGGACCCAGTCGTTCAGTCTTTTTGTTTTGTATCTATGGACGGGACCCAGTCGTTAGTCTTTTTGTTTTGTATCTATGGACGGGACCCAGTCGTTCAGTCTTTTTGGTCTGTATCTATGGACGTGACCCAGTCGTTTAGTCTTTTTGTTTTGTATCTATGGACGGGACCCAGTCGTTTAGTCTTTTTGTTCTGTATCTATGGACGGGACCCAGTCGTTTAGTCTTTTTGTTTTGTATCTATGGACGTGACCCAGTCGTTTAGTCTTTTTGTTTTGTATCTATGGACGGGACCCAGTCGTTCAGTCTTTTTGTTCTGTATCTATGGACGGGACCCAGTCGTTTAGTCTTTTTGTTCTGTATCTATGGACGGGACCCAGTCGTTTAGTCGTTTTGTTTTGTATCTATGGATGTGACCCAGTCGTTTAGTCTTTTTGTTTTGTATCTATGGACGGGACCCAGTCGTTTAGTCTTTTTGTTTTGTATCGATGGACGGGACCCAGTCGTTTAGTCTTTTTGTTTTGTATCTATGGACGGGACCCAGTCGTTTAGTCTTTTTGTTTTGTATCTATGGACGGGACCCAGTCGTTTAGTCTTTTTGTTTTGTATCTATGGACGGGACCCAGTCGTTCAGTCTTTTTGTTTTGTATCTATGGACGGGACCCAGACGTTAGTCTTTTTGTTTTGTATCTATGGACGGGACCCAGTCGTTCAGTCTTTTTGGTCTGTATCTATGGACGGGACCCAGTCGTTTAGTCTTTTTGTTTTGTATCTATGGACGGGACCCAGTCGTTCAGTCTTTTTGTTTTGTATCTATGGACGGGACCCAGTCGTTAGTCTTTTTGTTTTGTATCTATGGACGGGACCCAGTCGTTCAGTCTTTTTGGTCTGTATCTATGGACGGGACCCAGTCGTTTAGTCTTTTTGTTTTGTATCTATGGACGGGACCCAGTCGTTTAGTCTTTTTGTTTTGTATCTATGGACGGGACCCAGTCGTTTAGTCTTTTTGTTTTGTATCTATGGACGTGACCCAGTCGTTTAGTCTTTTTGTTTTGTATCTATGGACGGGACCCAGTCGTTTAGTCTTTTTGTTTTGTATCTATGGACGGGACCCAGTCGTTTAGTCTTTTTGTTTTGTATCTATGGACGGGACCCAGTCGTTCAGTCTTTTTGTTTTGTATCTATGGACGTGACCCAGTCGTTTAGTCTTTTTGTTTTGTATCTATGGACGGGACCCAGTCGTTCAGTCTTTTTGTTCTGTATCTATGGACGGGACCCAGTCGTTTAGTCTTTTTGTTCTGTATCTATGGACGGGACCCAGTCGTTTAGTCTTTTTGTTTTGTATCTATGGACGGGACCCAGTCGTTTAGTCTTTTTGTTTTGTATCTATGGACGGGACCCAGTCGTTCAGTCTTTTTGTTTTGTATCTATGGACGTGACCCAGTCGTTTAGTCTTTTTGTTTTGTATCTATGGACGGGACCCAGTCGTTCAGTCTTTTTGTTCTGTATCTATGGACGGGACCCAGTCGTTTAGTCTTTTTGTTCTGTATCTATGGACGGGACCCAGTCGTTTAGTCTTTTTGTTTTGTATCTATGGACGTGACCCAGTCGTTTAGTCTTTTTGTTTTGTATCTATGGACGTGACCCAGTCGTTTAGTCTTTTTGTTTTGTATCTATGGACGGGACCCAGTCGTTTAGTCTTTTTGTTTTGTAACTATGGACGGGACTCAGTCGTTTAGTCTTTTTGTTTTGTATCTATGGACGTGACCCAGTCGTTTAGTCTTTTTGTTTTGTATCTATGGACGGGACCCAGTCGTTTAGTCTTTTAGTTTTGTATCTATGGACGGGACCCAGTCGTTTAGTCTTTTTGGTCTGTATCTATGGACGGGACCCAGTCGTTTAGTCTTTTTGTTTTGTATCTATCGACGGGACCCAGTCGTTTAGTCTTTTTGTTTTGTATCTATGGACGGGACCCAGTCGTTTAGTCTTTTTGTTTTGTATCTATGGACGGGACCCAGTCGTTTAGTCTTTTTGTTCTGTATCTATGGACGGGACCCAGTCGTTTAGTCTTTTTGTTTTGTATCTATGGACGTGACCCAGTCGTTTAGTCTTTTTGTTTTGTATCTATGGACGTGACCCAGTCGTTTAGTCTTTTTGTTTTGTATCTATGGACGGGACCCAGTCGTTTAGTCTTTTTGTTTTGTAACTATGGACGGGACTCAGTCGTTTAGTCTTTTTGTTTTGTATCTATGGACGTGACCCAGTCGTTTAGTCTTTTTGTTTTGTATCTATGGACGGGACCCAGTCGTTTAGTCTTTTAGTTTTGTATCTATGGACGGGACCCAGTCGTTTAGTCTTTTTGGTCTGTATCTATGGACGGGACCCAGTCGTTTAGTCTTTTTGTTTTGTATCTATGGACGGGACCCAGTCGTTTAGTCTTTTTGTTTTGTATCTATGGACGGGACCCAGTCGTTTAGTCTTTTTGTTTTGTATCTATGGACGGGACCCAGTCGTTCAGTCTTTTTCGTCTGTATCTATGGACGTGACCCAGTCATTTAGTCTTTTTGTTTTGTATCTATGGACGGGACCCAGTCGTTTAGTCTTTTTGTTTTGTATCTATGGACGGGACCCAGTCGTTCAGTCTTTTTGTTTTGTATCTATGGACGGGACCCAGTCGTTAGTCTTTTTGTTTTGTATCTATGGACGGGACCCAGTCGTTCAGTCTTTTTGGTCTGTATCTATGGACGTGACCCAGTCGTTTAGTCTTTTTGTTTTGTATCTATGGACGGGACCCAGTCGTTTAGTCTTTTTGTTCTGTATCTATGGACGGGACCCAGTCGTTTAGTCTTTTTGTTTTGTATCTATGGACGTGACCCAGTCGTTTAGTCTTTTTGTTTTGTATCTATGGACGGGACCCAGTCGTTCAGTCTTTTTGTTCTGTATCTATGGACGGGACCCAGTCGTTTAGTCTTTTTGTTCTGTATCTATGGACGGGACCCAGTCGTTTAGTCGTTTTGTTTTGTATCTATGGACGTGACCCAGTCGTTTAGTCTTTTTGTTTTGTATCTATGGACGTGACCCTGTCGTTTAGTCTTTTTGTTTTGGATCTATGGACGGGACCCAGTCGTTTAGTCTTTTTGTTTTGTATCTATGGACGGGACTCAGTCGTTTAGTCTTTTTGTTTTGTATCTATGGACGTGACCCAGTCGTTTAGTCTTTTTGTTTTGTATCTATGGACGGGACCCAGTCGTTTAGTCTTTTAGTTTTGTATCTATGGACGGGACCCAGTCGTTTAGTCTTTTTGTTTTGTATCTATGGACGGGACCCAGTCGTTTAGTCTTTTTGTTTTGTATCTATGGACGGGACCCAGTCGTTCAGTCTTTTTGTTTTGTATCTATGGACGGGACCCAGTCGTTCAGTCTTTTTGTTTTGTATCTATGGACGGGACGCAGTCGTTCAGTCTTTTTGTTCTGTATCTATGGACGGGACCCAGTCGTTTAGTCTTTTTGTTTTGTATCTATGGACGGGACCCAGTCGTTCAGTCTTTTTGTTTTGTATCTATGGACGTGACCCAGTCGTTTAGTCTTTTCGTTTTGTATCTATGGACGTGACCCAGTCGTTTAGTCTTTTTGTTTTGTATCTATGGACGGGACCCAGTCGTTTAGTCTTTTTGTTTTGTATCTATGGACGGGACCCAGTCGTTTAGTCTTTTTGTTTTGTATCTATGGACGGGACCCAGTCGTTTAGTCTTTTTGTTTTGTATCTATGGACGGGACCCAGTCGTTTAGTCTTTTTGTTTTGTATCTATGGACGGGACCCAGTCGTTCAGTCTTTTTGTTTTGTATCTATGGACGGGACCCAGACGTTAGTCTTTTTGTTTTGTATCTATGGACGGGACCCAGTCGTTCAGTCTTTTTGGTCTGTATCTATGGACGGGACCCAGTCGTTTAGTCTTTTTGTTTTGTATCTATGGACGGGACCCAGTCGTTCAGTCTTTTTGTTTTGTATCTATGGACGGGACCCAGTCGTTAGTCTTTTTGTTTTGTATCTATGGACGGGAACCAGTCGTTCAGTCTTTTTGGTCTGTATCTATGGACGGGACCCAGTCGTTTAGTCTTTTTGTTTTGTATCTATGGACGGCACCCAGTCGTTTAGTCTTTTTGTTTTGTATCTATGGACGGGACCCAGTCGTTTAGTCTTTTTGTTTTGTATCTATGGACGTGACCCAGTCGTTTAGTCTTTTTGTTTTGTATCTATGGACGGGACCCAGTCGTTTAGTCTTTTTGTTTTGTATCTATGGACGGGACCCAGTCGTTTAGTCTTTTTGTTTTGTATCTATGGACGGGACCCAGTCGTTCAGTCTTTTTGTTTTGTATCTATGGACGTGACCCAGTCGTTTAGTCTTTTTGTTTTGTATCTATGGACGGGACCCAGTCGTTCAGTCTTTTTGTTCTGTATCTATGGACGGGACCCAGTCGTTTAGTCTTTTTGTTCTGTATCTATGGACGGGACCCAGTCGTTTAGTCTTTTTGTTTTGTATCTATGGACGTGACCCAGTCGTTTAGTCTTTTTGTTTTGTATCTATGGACGTGACCCAGTCGTTTAGTCTTTTTGTTTTGTATCTATGGACGGGACCCAGTCGTTTAGTCTTTTTGTTTTGTAACTATGGACGGGACTCAGTCGTTTAGTCTTTTTGTTTTGTATCTATGGACGTGACCCAGTCGTTTAGTCTTTTTGTTTTGTATCTATGGACGGGACCCAGTCGTTTAGTCTTTTTGTTTTGTATCTATGGACGGGACCCAGTCGTTCAGTCTTTTTGTTTTGTATCTATGGACGGGACCCAGTCGTTAGTCTTTTTGTTTTGTATCTATGGACGGGACCCAGTCGTTCAGTCTTTTTGGTCTGTATCTATGGACGTGACCCAGTCGTTTAGTCTTTTTGTTTTGTATCTATGGACGGGACCCAGTCGTTTAGTCTTTTTGTTCTGTATCTATGGACGGGACCCAGTCGTTTAGTCTTTTTGTTTTGTATCTATGGACGTGACCCAGTCGTTTAGTCTTTTTGTTTTGTATCTATGGACGGGACCCAGTCGTTCAGTCTTTTTGTTCTGTATCTATGGACGGGACCCAGTCGTTTAGTCTTTTTGTTCTGTATCTATGGACGGGACCCAGTCGTTTAGTCGTTTTGTTTTGTATCTATGGATGTGACCCAGTCGTTTAGTCTTTTTGTTTTGTATCTATGGACGTGACCCTGTCGTTTAGTCTTTTTGTTTTGTATCTATGGACGGGACCCAGTCGTTTAGTCTTTTTGTTTTGTATCTATGGACGGGACTCAGTCGTTTAGTCTTTTTGTTTTGTATCTATGGACGTGACCCAGTCGTTTAGTCTTTTTGTTTTGTATCTATGGACGGGACCCAGTAGTTTAGTCTTTTAGTTTTGTATCTATGGACGGGACCCAGTCGTTTAGTCTTTTTGTTTTGTATCTATGGACGGGACCTCAGTCGTTTAGTCTTTTTGTTTTGTATCTATGGACGGGACCCAGTCGTTTAGTCTTTTTGTTTTGTATCTATGGACGGGACCCAGTCGTTCAGTCTTTTTGTTTTGTATCTATGGACGTGACCCAGTCGTTTAGTCTTTTCGTTTTGTATCTATGGACGTGACCCAGTCGTTTAGTCTTTTTGTTTTGTATCTATGGACGGGACCCAGTCGTTTAGTCTTTTTGTTTTGTATCTATGGACGGGACCCAGTCGTTTAGTCTTTTTGTTTTGTATCTATGGACGGGACCCAGTCGTTTAGTCTTTTTGTTTTGTATCTATGGACGGGACCCAGTCGTTTAGTCTTTTTGTTTTGTATCTATGGACGGGACCCAGTCGTTCAGTCTTTTTGTTTTGTATCTATGGACGGGACCCAGTCGTTAGTCTTTTTGTTTTGTATCTATGGACGGGACCCAGTCGTTCAGTCTTTTTGGTCTGTATCTATGGACGGGACCCAGTCGTTTAGTCTTTTTGTTTTGTATCTATGGACGGGACCCAGTCGTTCAGTCTTTTTGTTTTGTATCTATGGACGGGACCCAGTCGTTTAGTCTTTTTGTTTTGTATCTATGGACGTGACCCAGTCGTTTAGTCTTTTTGTTTTGTATCTATGGACGGGACCCAGTCGTTTAGTCTTTTTGTTTTGTATCTATGGACGGGACCCAGTCGTTTAGTCTTTTTGTTTTGTATCTATGGACGGGACCCAGTCGTTCAGTCTTTTTGTTTTGTATCTATGGACGTGACCCAGTCGTTTAGTCTTTTTGTTTTGTATCTATGGACGGGACCCAGTCGTTCAGTCTTTTTGTTTTGTATCTATGGACGGGACCCAGTCGTTTAGTCTTTTTGTTTTGTATCTATGGACGGGACCCAGTCGTTTAGTCTTTTTGTTTTGTATCTATGGACGGGACCCAGTCGTTTAGTCTTTTTGTTTTGTATCTATGGACGGGACCCAGTCGTTCAGTCTTTTTGTTTTGTATCTATGGACGGGACCCAGTCGTTAGTCTTTTTGTTTTGTATCTATGGACGGGACCCAGTCGTTCAGTCTTTTTGGTCTGTATCTATGGACGGGACCCAGTCGTTTAGTCTTTTTGTTTTGTATCTATGGACGGGACCCAGTCGTTCAGTCTTTTTGTTTTGTATCTATGGACGGGACCCAGTCGTTAGTCTTTTTGTTTTGTATCTATGGACGGGACCCAGTCGTTTAGTCTTTTTGTTTTGTATCTATGGACGTGACCCAGTCGTTTAGTCTTTTTGTTTTGTATCTATGGACGGGACCCAGTCGTTTAGTCTTTTTGTTTTGTATCTATGGACGGGACCCAGTCGTTTAGTCTTTTTGTTTTGTATCTATGGACGGGACCCAGTCGTTCAGTCTTTTTGTTTTGTATCTATGGACGGGACCCAGTCGTTTAGTCTTTTTGTTTTGTATCTATGGACGGGACCCAGTCGTTCAGTCTTTTTGTTCTGTATCTATGGACGGGACCCAGTCGTTTAGTCTTTTTGTTTTGTATCTATGGACGGGACCCAGTCGTTTAGTCTTTTTGTTCTGTATCTATGGACGTGACCCAGTCGTTTAGTCTTTTTGTTTTGTATCTATGGACGGGACCCAGTCGTTTAGTCTTTTTGTTTTGTATCTATGGACGGGACCCAGTCGTTTAGTCTTTTTGTTTTGTATCTATGGACGGGACCCAGTCGTTTAGTCTTTTTGTTTTGTATCTATGGACGGGACCCAGTCGTTTAGTCTTTTTGTTTTGTATCTATGGACGGGACCCAGTCGTTTAGTCTTTTTGTTTTGTATCTATGGACGGGACCCAGTCGTTCAGTCTTTTTGTTTTGTATCTATGGACGGGACCCAGTCGTTAGTCTTTTTGTTTTGTATCTATGGACGGGACCCAGTCGTTCAGTCTTTTTGGTCTGTATCTATGGACGTGACCCAGTCGTTTAGTCTTTTTGTTTTGTATCTATGGACGGGACCCAGTCGTTTAGTCTTTTTGTTCTGTATCTATGGACGGGACCCAGTCGTTTAGTCTTTTTGTTTTGTATCTATGGACGGGACCCAGTCGTTTAGTCTTTTTGTTTTGTATCTATGGACGGGACCCAGTCGTTCAGTCTTTTTGTTCTGTATCTATGGACGGGACCCAGTCGTTTAGTCTTTTTGTTTTGTATGTATGGACGGGACCCAGTCGTTTAGTCTTTTTGTTTTGTATCTATGGACGGGACCCAGTCGTTTAGTCTTTTTGTTTTGTATCTATGGACGGGACCCAGTCGTTTAGTCTTTTTGTTTTGTATCTATGGACGGGACCCAGTCGTTTAGTCTTTTTGTTTTGTATCTATGGACGGGACCCAGTCGTTCAGTCTTTTTGTTTTGTATCTATGGACGGGACCCAGTCGTTTAGTCTTTTTGTTTTGTATCTATGGACGGGACCCAGTCGTTTAGTCTTTTTGTTTTGTATCTATGGACGGGACCCAGTCGTTTAGTCTTTTTGTTTTGTATCTATGGACGGGACCCAGTCGTTTAGTCTTTTTGTTTTGTATCTATGGACGGGACCCAGTCGTTTAGTCTTTTTGTTTTGTATCTATGGACGGGACCCAGTCGTTCAGTCTTTTTGTTTTGTATCTATGGACGGGACCCAGTCGTTTAGTCTTTTTGTTTTGTATCTATGGACGGGAACCAGTCGTTCAGTCTTTTTGTTCTGTATCTATGGACGGGACCCAGTCGTTTAGTCTTTTTGTTTTGTATCTATGGACGGGACCCAGTCGTTTAGTCTTTTTGTTTTGTATCTATGGACGGGACCCAGTCGTTTAGTCTTTTTGTTTTGTATCTATGGACGTGACCCAGTCGTTTAGTCTTTTTGTTTTGTATCTATGGACGGGACCCAGTCGTTTAGTCTTTTTGTTTTGTATCTATGGACGGGACCCAGTCGTTTAGTCTTTTTGTTTTGTATCTATGGACGGGACCCAGTCGTTCAGTCTTTTTGTTTTGTATCTATGGACGTGACCCAGTCGTTTAGTCTTTTTGTTTTGTATCTATGGACGGGACCCAGTCGTTCAGTCTTTTTGTTCTGTATCTATGGACGGGACCCAGTCGTTTAGTCTTTTTGTTTTGTATCTATGGACGGGACCCAGTCGTTTAGTCTTTTTGTTTTGTATCTATGGACGGGACCCAGTCGTTTAGTCTTTTTGTTTTGTATCTATGGACGGGACCCAGTCGTTCAGTCTTTTTGTTTTGTATCTATGGACGGGACCCAGTCGTTAGTCTTTTTGTTTTGTATCTATGGACGGGACCCAGTCGTTTAGTCTTTTTGTTTTGTATCTATGGACGGGACCCAGTCGTTTAGTCTTTTTGTTTTGTATCTATGGACGGGACCCAGTCGTTTAGTCTTTTTGTTTTGTATCTATGGACGGGACCCAGTCGTTTAGTCTTTTTGTTTTGTATCTATGGACGGGACCCAGTCGTTTAGTCTTTTTGTTCTGTATCTATGGACGGGACCCAGTCGTTTAGTCTTTTTGTTTTGTATCTATGGACGGGACCCAGTCGTTTAGTCTTTTTGTTTTGTATCTATGGACGGGACCCAGTCGTTTAGTCTTTTTGTTTTGTATCTATGGACGGGACCCAGTCGTTTAGTCTTTTTGTTTTGTATCTATGGACGGGACCCAGTCGTTTAGTCTTTTTGTTTTGTATCTATGGACGGGACCCAGTCGTTTAGTCTTTTTGTTTTGTATCTATGGACGGGACCCAGTCGTTCAGTCTTTTTGTTTTGTATCTATGGACGTGACCCAGTCGTTTAGTCTTTTTGTTTTGTATCTATGGACGGGACCCAGTCGTTCAGTCTTTTTGTTCTGTATCTATGGACGGGACCCAGTCGTTTAGTCTTTTTGTTCTGTATCTATGGACGGGACCCAGTCGTTTAGTCTTTTTGTTTTGTATCTATGGACGTGACCCAGTCGTTTAGTCTTTTTGTTTTGTATCTATGGACGTGACCCAGTCGTTTAGTCTTTTTGTTTTGTATCTATGGACGGGACCCAGTCGTTTAGTCTTTTTGTTTTGTATCTATGGACGGGACCCAGTCGTTTAGTCTTTTTGTTTTGTATCTATGGACGTGACCCAGTCATTTAGTCTTTTCGTTTTGTATCTATGGACGTGACCCAGTCGTTTAGTCTTTTTGTTTTGTATAAATGGACGGGACCCAGTCGTTTAGTCTTTTTGTTTTGTATCTATGGACGGGACCCAGTCGTTTAGTCTTTTTGTTTTGTATCTATGGACGGGATCCAGTCGTTTAGTCTTTTTGTTTTGTATCTATGGACGGGACCCAGTCGTTTAGTCTTTTTGTTTTGTATCTATGGACGGGACCGAGTCGTTCAGTCTTTTTGTTTTGTATCTATGGACGGGACCCAGACGTTAGTCTTTTTGTTTTGTATCTATGGACGGGACCCAGTCGTTCAGTCTTTTTGGTCTGTATCTATGGACGGGACCCAGTCGTTTAGTCTTTTTGTTTTGTATCTATGGACGGGACCCAGTCGTTCAGTCTTTTTGTTTTGTATCTATGGACGGGACCCAGTCGTTAGTCTTTTTGTTTTGTATCTATGGACGGGACCCAGTCGTTCAGTCTTTTTGGTCTGTATCTATGGACGGGACCCAGTCGTTTAGTCTTTTTGTTTTGTATCTATGGACGGGACCCAGTCGTTTAGTCTTTTTGTTTTGTATCTATGGACGGGACCCAGTCGTTTAGTCTTTTTGTTTTGTATCTATGGACGTGACCCAGTCGTTTAGTCTTTTTGTTTTGTATCTATGGACGGGACCCAGTCGTTTAGTCTTTTTGTTTTGGATCTATGGACGGGACCCAGTCGTTTAGTCTTTTTGTTTTGTATCTATGGACGGGACCCAGTCGTTCAGTCTTTTTGTTTTGTATCTATGGACGGGACCCAGTCGTTTAGTCTTTTTGTTTTGTATCTATGGACGGGACCCAGTCGTTTCAGTCTTTTTGTTCTGTATCTATGGACGGGACCCAGTCGTTTAGTCTTTTTGTTCTGTATCTATGGACGGGACCCAGTCGTTCAGTCTTTTTGGTCTGTATCTATGGACGGGACCCAGTCGTTTAGTCTTTTTGTTTTGTATCTATGGACGGGACCCAGTCGTTTAGTCTTTTTGTTTTGTATCTATGGACGTGACCCAGTCGTTTAGTCTTTTTGTTTTGTATCTATGGACGGGACCCAGTCGTTTAGTCTTTTTGTTTTGTATCTATGGACGGGACCCAGTCGTTTAGTCTTTTTGTTTTGCATCTATGGACAGGACCCAGTCGTTCAGTCTTTTTGTTTTGTATCTATGGACGGGACCCAGTCGTTTAGTGTTTTTGTTTTGTATCTATGGACGGGACGCAGTCGTTCAGTCTTTTTGTTCTGTATCTATGGACGGGACCCAGTCGTTTAGTCTTTTTGTTTTGTATCTATGGACGGGACCCAGTCGTTTAGTCTTTTTGTTTTGTATCTATGGACGTGACCCAGTCGTTTAGTCTTTTTGTTTTGTATCTATGGACGTGACCCAGTCGTTTAGTCTTTTTGTTTTGTATGTATGGACGTGACCCAGTCGTTTAGTCTTTTTGTTCTGTATCTATGGACGTGACCCAGTCGTTTAGTCTTTTTGTTTTGTATCTATGGACGGGACCCAGTCGTTTAGTCTTTTTGTTTTGTACCTATGGACGGGACCCAGTCGTTTAGTCTTTTTGTTTTGTATCTATGGACGGGACCCAGTCGTTTAGTCTTTTTGTTTTGTATCTATGGACGGGACCCAGTCGTTCAGTCTTTTTGTTTTGTATCTATGGACGGGACCCAGTCGTTCAGTCTTTTTGTTTTGTATCTATGGACGGGACCCAGTCGTTTAGTCTTTTTGTTTTGTATCTATGGACGGGACCCAGTCGTTTAGTCTTTTTGTTTTGTATCTATGGACGGGACCCAGTCGTTCAGTCTTTTTGTTTTGTATCTATGGACGGGACCCAGTCGTTCAGTCTTTTTGTTCTGTATCTATGGACGGGACCCAGTCGTTTAGTCTTTTTGTTTTGTATCTATGGACGGGACCCAGTCGTTCAGTCTTTTTGTTCTGTATCTATGGACGGGACCCAGTCGTTTAGTCTTTTTGTTTTGTATCTATGGACGGGACCCAGTCGTTTAGTCTTTTTGTTTTGTATCTATGGACGGGACCCAGTCGTTTAGTCTTTTTGTTTTGTATCTATGGACGGGACCCAGTCGTTTAGTCTTTTTGTTTTGTATCTATGGACGGGACCCAGTCGTTTAGTCTTTTTGTTTTGTATCTATGGACGGGACCCAGTCGTTTAGTCTTTTTGTTTTGTATCTATGGACGGGACCCAGTCGTTTAGTCTTTTTGTTTTGTATCTATGGACGGGACCCAGTCGTTTAGTCTTTTTGTTTTGTATCTATGGACGGGACCCAGTCGTTTAGTCTTTTTGTTTTGTATCTATGGACGGGACCCAGTCGTTTAGTCTTTTTGTTTTGTATCTATGGACGGGACCCAGTCGTTTAGTCTTTTTGTTTTGTATCTATGGACGGGACCCAGTCGTTAGTCTTTTTGTTTTGTATCTATGGACGGGACCCAGTCGTTCAGTCTTGTTGGTCTGTATCTATGGACGGGACCCAGTCGTTTAGTCTTTTTGTTTTGTATCTATGGACGGGACCCAGTCGTTCTGTCTTTTTGTTCTGTATCTATGGACGGGACCCAGTCGTTTAGTCTTTTTGTTTTGTATCTATGGACGGGACCCAGTCGTTTAGTCTTTTTGTTTTGTATCTATGGACGGGACCCAGTCGTTCAGTCTTTTTGTTCTGTATCTATGGACTGGACCCAGTCGTTTAGTCTTTTTGTTTTGTATGTATGGACGGGACCCAGTCGTTTAGTCTTTTTGTTTTGTATCTATGGACGGGACCAAGTCGTTTAGTCTTTTTTTTTTGTATCTATGGACGGGACCCAGTCGTTTAGTCTTTTTGTTTTGTATCTATGGACGGGACCCAGTCGTTTAGTCTTTTTGTTTTGTATCTATGGACGGGACCCAGTCGTTTAGTCTTTTTGTTTTGTATCTATGGACGGGACCCAGTCGTTTAGTCTTTTTGTTTTGTATCTATGGACGGGACCCAGTCGTTTAGTCTTTTTGTTTTGTATCTATGGACGGGACCCAGTCGTTTAGTCTTTTTGTTTTGTATCTATGGACGGGACCCAGTCGTTTAGTCTTTTTGTTTTGTATCTATGGACGGGACCCAGTCGTTCAGTCTTTTTGGTCTGTATCTATGGACGGGACCCAGTCGTTCAGTCTTTTTGTTTTGTATCTATGGACGGGACCCAGTCGTTCAGTCTTTTTGTTCTGTATCTATGGACGGGACCCAGTCGTTCAGTCTTTTTGGTCTGTATCTATGGACGGGACCCAGTCGTTTAGTCTTTTTGTTTTGTATCTATGGACGGGACCCAGTCGTTCAGTCTTTTTGTTCTGTATCTATGGACGGGACCCAGTCGTTTAGTCTTTTTGTTTTGTATGTATGGACGGGACCCAGTCGTTTAGTCTTTTTGTTTTGTATCTATGGACGGGACCAAGTCGTTCAGTCTTTTTGTTCTGTATCTATGGACGGGACCCAGTCGTTCAGTCTTTTTGGTCTGTATCTATGGACGGGACCCAGTCGTTTAGTCTTTTTGTTCTGTATCTATGGACGGGACCCAGTCGTTTAGTCTTTTTGTTCTGTAGTGACGGGACCCAATCGTTTAGTCTTTTTTGTTTTGTATCTATGGACGGGACCCAGTCGTTCGCTTTAAATGTTCCATTGCCATACTGGCTGGTAATGTTCTTATCCTATGCTTTCTAGCTAGCCAATTACGGCTAACTTACAGTCATGTCAAAAAGTGCAGCCAGAGTAACAGCAAAGTAGCAGCATTTGCACATGCTGTTTTCTAGTGACATTTATTTGGATACATCCATAACAATGTGCTAATGAGGCGCAATTTCACCTGGCATAGAACAACTGCTCACTCTTCGAGGACCCTGTTGTTCAGAGAGGAGCTAGCCAACAACACAGCCAACAACACAGCTAACAACACAGCTAACAACACAGCTAACAACACAGCTAATAACACAGTTAACACAATCACTTCAAACTGAAGCTGAAAGACTGCAAACTAGCTGCACTTTGTTTCATTTTAACCTTTTTCTATTGACATTTCTTTTTGTATATCCATAAAAATTATTCCTGTTGATCCATGATTTTGACTGGCTGAAAAATGCTTGTCTCTCTCGTCCCAACAGACAGACGGCGTAGCAGTCAGACGTCTGTTGTCTTGTCCCGTCCCATCCCATGTATATATATATATATTTTTTTTTATTATTCTCACCCAATGTGGTACGGATCTGCTATATTTTTTACACTTTAGCTAGTAGTCAGTTAGCCACTGCTAGCGGTCATTACCATTAACTCGGACATCAGCCAGCCTCAGCCCGTTCAATTCCTGCCAGTCTGCACAGCTCGATATCAACCCAGAGCATATCGAACTGCTTTTTCTCTACCACATCTCCACATCTCCGGATTCCTACCGCAAGCTCTAAACCTTTACACTGGATCATCGAAGCTAGCTAACTGCTATCCGAGTGGCTAGTCCTGGCTAACATATCTGTCCAACAGCAAGCACCAGTTAGCCTTGAGCTAGCCTCGAGCTAGGCCTATCTCCCGGCTAGCTGAATCAAATCAAATCACATTTATTTATGTAGCCCTTCTTACATCAGCTGATATCTCAAAGTGCTGTACAGAAACCCAGCCCAAAACCCCAAACAGCAAGCAATGCAGGTGTAGAAGCACGGTGGCTAGGAAAAACTCCCTAGAAAGGCCAAAACCTAGGAAGAAACCTAGAGAGGAACCAGGCTATGAGGGGTGGCCAGTCCTCTTCTGGCTGTGCCGGGTGGAGATTATAACAGAACATGGCCAAGATGTTCAAATGTTCATAAATGACCAGCATGGTCAAATAATAATAATCACAGTAGTTGTCGAGGGTGCAACAAGTCAGCACCTCAAGAGTAAATGTCAGTTGGCTTTTCATAGCCGATCATTGAGAGTATCTCTACCGCTCCTGCTGTCTCTAGAGAGTTGAAAACAGCAGGTCTGGGACAGGTAGCACGTCCTGTGAACAGGTCAGGGTTCCATAGCCGCAGGCAGAACAGTTGAAACTGGAGCAGCAGCATGGCCAGGTCGACTGGGGACAGCAAGGAGTCATCATGCCAGGTAGTACTGAGGCATGGTCCTAGGGCTCAGGTACTCAGAGAGAGAGAAAGAGAGAATTAGAGAGAGCATACTTAAATTCACAAAGGACACCGGATAAGACAGGAGAAATACTCCAGATATAACAGACTGACCCTAGCGCCCCGACCCTAGCCCCCCGATTAATTTTTCTGCATCATTTTTGGACAGAAAGTTTCTGATTTTTGCAATGTTATGTAGATGAAAAAAAGCTGTCCTTAAAACAGTCTTGATATGTTCTTCAAAAGAGAGATCAGGGTCCAGAGTAACGCCGAGGTCCTTCACAGTTTTATTTGAGACGACTGTACAACCATCAAGATTAATTGTCAGATTAAACAGAAGATCTCTTTGTTTCTTGGGACCTAGAACAAGCATCTCTGTTTTGTCCGAGTTTAAAAGTAGAAAGTTTGCAGCCATCCACTTCCTTATGTCTGAAACACAGGCTTCCAGCGAGGGCAATTTTGGGGCTTCACCGTGTTTCATTGAAATGTACAGCTGTGTGTCATCCGCATAGCAGTGAAATTTAACATTATGTTTTCGAATGACATCCCCAAGAGGTAAAATATATAGTGAAAACAATAGTGGTCCTAAAACGGAACCTTGAGGAACACCGAAATTTACAGTAGATTTGTCAGAGGACAAACCATTCACAGAGACAAACTGAAATCTTTCCGACAGATAAGCTCTAAACCAGGCCAGAACTTGTCCGTGTAGACCAATTTGAGTTTCCAATCTCTCCAAAAGAATCTGGTGATCGATGGTATCAAAAGCAGCACTAAGATCTAGGAGCACGATGACAAATGCAGAGCCTCAGTCTGACGCCATTAAAAGGTCATTTACCACCTTCACAAGTGCAGTCACAGTGCTATGATGGAGTCTAAAACCAGACTGAAGCGTTTCGTATACATTGTTTGTCTTCAGGAAGGCAGTGAGTTGCTGCGCAACAGCTTTTTCTAAACTTTTTGAGAGGAATGGAAGATTCGACATAGGCCGATAGTTTTTTATATTTTCTGGGTCAAGATTTGGCTTTTTCAAGAGAGGCTTTATTACTGACACTTTTAGTGAGTTTGGTACACATCCGGTGGATAGAGAGCCATTTATTATGTTCAACATAGGAGGGCCAAGCACAGGAAGCAGCTCTTTCAGTAGTTTAGTTGGAATAGGGTCCAGTATGCAGCTTGAAGGTTTAGAGGCCATGATTATTTTCATCATTGTGTCAAGAGATATAGTAGTAAAACACTTTAGTGTCTCCCTTGATCCTAGGTCCTGGCAGAGTTGTGCAGACTCAGGACAACGGAGCTTTGGAGGAATACGCAGATTTAAAGAGGAGTCCATAATTTGCTTTCTAATGATCATGATCTTTTCCTCAAAGAAGTTCATGAATTTATTACTGCTGAAGTGAAAGCCATCCTCTCTTGGGGAATGCTGCTTTTTAGTTAGCTTTGCGACAGTATCAAAAAGAAATGAAGCTGAAGAGGTCCATCAGCCAATTTCTTGGGCTACAATACCTGTTTTTCCAATTGGCCTGGACCCTTTTATTGCCGACACGGAGCCCCGCCGATCCATCACGACTGGTCTGCTGACATAACCGTCCGAGGGCGTTTCAATAGTCTCCTTCGTTGCGACGTCCCCTGAAGGCCCATCTGCTAGCCTGCTAGCCCCGGCCCGCTAGCTGTCTGAATCGCCGTGTCGCCAGCTCGCCTAGCTACTCAGCTACGCATGACTCTCCCTACTGTCAATATGCCTTTGTCAAATGCTGTTTTGGTTAATGATTATTGTCTTATTTCACTGTAGAGCCTCCAGCCCTGCTAAATATGCCTTAGCTAGCCCTTTTGTTCCACCCCTCACACATGCAGTGACATCACCTGGCTTAAATGGCACCTCTACAGACAAAATCTCTCTCATCGTCACTCAATGCCTAGGTTTACCTGCACTGTATTCACATCCTACCATACCCTTGTCTGTACATTATGCCTTGAATCTATTCCATGCCCAGAAATCTGCTCCTTTTACTCTCTATTCCGAACGCACTAGACAAACAGTTCTTATAGCCTTTAGCCATACCCTTATCCTACTCCTCCTCTGTTCCTCTGGTGATGTAGAGGTTAACCCAGGCCCTGCAGCGCCTAGCTCCACTCCCATTCCCCAGGCGCTCTCATTTGTTGACTTCTGTAACTGTAAAAGCCTTGGTTTCATGCATGTTAACATTAGAAGCCTCCCAAAGTTTGTTTTATTCACTGCTTTAGCACACTCCGCCAAACCGGATCTCCAAGATGGCATAGCAGTCTTTTGTCCTCGTCTTGTCGTGTCCCGTGTATATATATATATATATTTACTTATTTTCTTCGCATATCTTTATATATATTTTTTTTCTAAAAACTCAACTTCAAAGCACTCTCCTGCAACTTGCCTCACCAATAAAAAATAAAAAAGTATTATTCACCTCAAATCTGAAATCCACAACAGAAGCTAGCCAGAAGCTAGCCAGAAGCTAGCGTTAGTATTCAGCTAACCACGGTTGGCGGTCGTCAGCTATCCCTTAGCTCGAATAGCTATTTCCAGTTTTGTTCAAAGCGAAGCAGACCAGAGCATACCGAACCTATTTTTCTCTCCATATCCCCGGATTTCTATCGCAAGCTCTGGACATTTACACCTGGATCTTGTAGCTAGCTAGCTGCTATCTGAGTGACTATTGGCTAACGTCGGTCCCAGAGCAAACATCAATTATTCCGGAGCTAGCCAGCTGAAGAGTTCCATCAGCCACTCCTGGGCTACAATCACTTATCCAGACCCGTTTTACTGCCGATGCGGAGCCCCACCGGGCCTTCAACACTGGACTACCGACGTTATCTGCCCGAGGGAGTTATCCAACTAGCCACTCCGTTGCGACGTAACCTGAGCGCCCATCTGCGGCCCGCTAATCGTTAGCTGTCTTATCGGCTGCTATCTGAATAGGTCTATCGGACAATTCTCTCGGGCCACTATAACTATTTTTCCAATTGGATTGGTCCCCTCTACCACACGGAACCCCATTAATCTACAGACGGAAATGCACGAGGTGTCTAAAAACAGAGCTCCCTCCATCTTCTGCCAGCTTGCTACCTATGGCCCGGCTAGCTGTCTGAATATCACTGGACCCTTATGATCACTCGGCTAAGCATGCCTCTCCTTAATGTCAATATGCCTTGTCCATTGCTGTTCTGGTTAGTGTTTATTGGCTTATTTTACTGTAGAGCCTCAAGCCCTGCTCATTATACCTTAGCCAACCTTTCAGTTCCACCGCCCACACATGCTATGACATCACCTGGTTTCAATTATGTTTCTAGAGACAATATCTCTCTCATCATCACTCAATGCCTAGGTTTCCCTCCACTGTACTCACATCCTACCATACCTTTGTCTGTACATTATACCTTGAAGCTATTTTATCCCCCCCAGAAACCTGCTCCTTTTACTCTCTATTCAGAACGTCATAGACGACCAATTCTCATAGCTTTAAGCCGTACCCTTATCCTACTCTTCCTCTGTTCCTCTGGTGATGTAGAGGTGAATCCGGGCCCTGCAGTGCCTAGCTCCTCTCCTATTCCACAGGCACTCTCTTTTGATGACTTCTGTAACCGTAATAGCCTTGGTTTCATTCATGTTAACATTAGAAGCCTCCTCCCTAAGTTTGTTTTATTCACTGCTTTAGCACACTCTGCCAACCCGGATGTCCTAGCCGTGTCTTAATCCTGGTTTAGGATGACCACCAAAAACTCAGAAATCTTCATCCCCAACGACAACATTTTCAGACAAGATAGAACGGCCAAGGGGGGCGGTGTTGCAATCTACTGCAGAGATAGCCTGCAGAGTTCTCTCCTACTATCCAGGTCTGTACCCAAACAATTTGAACTTCTACTTTTAAAAATCCACCTCTCTAAAAACAAGTCTCTCACCGTTGCCGCCTGCTATAGACCACCCTCTGCCCCCAGCTGTGCTCTGGACACCATATGTGAACTGATTGTCCCCCATCTATCTTCAGAGCTCGTGCTGCTAGGTGACCTAAACTGGGACATGCTTAACACCCCAGCCATCCTACAATCTAAGCTTGATGCCCTCAATCTCACACAAATTATCAATGAATCTACCAGGTACCACCCCAAAGCCGTAAACACGGGCTACCTCATAGATATCATCCTAACCAACTTGCCCTCTAAATACACCTCTGCTGTTTTCAACCAAGATCTCAGCGATCACTGCCTCATTGCCTGTATCCGTAATGGGTCAGCAGTCAAACGACCACATCTCATCACTGTCAAACGCTCCCTGAAACACTTCAGCGAGCAAGCCTTTCTAATCGACCTGGCCCGGGTATCCTGGAAGGATATTGACCTCATCCCGTCAGTAGAGGATGCCTGGTTATTTTTTTTAAATGCCTTCCTCTCCATCTTAAATAAGCATGCCCCATTCAAGAAATGTAGGACCAGGAACAGATATAGCCCTTGGTTCTCTCCAGACCTGACTGCCCTTGACTTCTCAGGGCTGCGTGGGATGCTACCGTCCCACCCACGCTTCACACTATTCAACAGCCAGTGAAAAATCAGGATGCCAAATTCAAAACAACAAAATGTCATAATTCAAAGTTCTCAAACATACAACTATTTTACACCATTTTAAAGATAAACCTCTCCTTAATCCAAACACGTTGTCCAATTTCCAAAAGGCTTTATGGCGAAAGCATAAAGTTAGATTATGTTAGGACAGTGCCAACACAAGAAAAACCACACAGCCATTTTCCAAGCAGGAGAGGGGTCACAAAAACCATAAATACAGCTAAAATTAAGCACTAACATTTGACGATCTTCATCAGATGACACTCCTAGGACTCAATGTTACACAATACATGTATGTTTTGTTCGATAAAGTTCATATTTATATCCAAAAAAAAAGATTTTACATTGGCGCATGATGTTCAGAAATTTTTTTTCCTCCAAAACGGCCGGTGAAGCAGCACAACAATTTACAAAAATACTCATCATAAACATTGATAAAATATTAAACTGTTATTCAAAGAATTATAGATAAACATCTCCTGAATGCAACCGCTGTGACAGACTTCAAAAAAGCTTCACGGGGAAAGCACACTTTGCAATAATCTGAGTACGGCGCTCAGAAAAATACAACAGGCAATAAAGATACCCGCCATTTTGGAGTCATCTAAAATCATAAATAGCATTATAAATATTTACTTACCTTTGAGGATCTTCATCAGAAGGCACTTCCAGGAATCCCAGGTCCACAATAAATGTTGTTTTGTTCGATAAAGCCCATAATTTATGTCCAAATACGTCCTTGTTGTTAGCGCGTTCAGTAAGCTACTCCAAATGTAGGAAGCACACCCAAAATTTCATGACGAAAGTCAAACAAAGTTCTATTTACGTTCGTTGAAACATGTCAAACGTTGTATAGCATCAATCTTTAGGGCCTTTATAACATAAAACTTCAATAACATTCCAACCGGACAATTCCAATGTCTTGAAAAACGTTATGGAACACAGCTACCTCGTCACGTGAACGTGCGCCACAAAACTCATGTCATTTTCTGAGTCACCAACTTCCCGGCCTTCTTGTTCGCTCTGTGTTCACCGCAAAAGCATGAAACTAGGTTCTAAAGACTGTTGACATCTAGTGGAAGCCTTAGGAAGTGCAAAATGAACCCAAAGTCACTGTGTGTTAGATAGGCAATGACTTGAAAAGACTACAAGCATCAGATTTCCCACTTCCTGGTTGGATTTTTCTCAGGTTTTTGCCTGCCATATGAGTTCTGTTATACTCACAGACATCATTCAAACAGTTTTAGAAACTTTAGAGTGTTTTCTATCCAAATCTACTAATAATATGCAAATATTTGACTCTGGGCCCGAGTATTAGGCAGTTTACTCTGGGCACGTTTTTCATCCGAAATCGAAAATACTGCCCCCTATACCTTGACAGGTTAACCAACACAAAAACATCCTGTGGCGTTCTGCATTAGCATCGAACAGCCACTGTGATATGCAACTTTTTAGGGAAGTTAGAAACCAATATACACAGGCAATTAGAAAAGCCAAGGCTAGCTTTTTCAAGCAGAAATATGCTTCCTGCAACACAAACTCAAAAAAGTTCTGGGACACTGTAAAGTCCATGGAGAATAAGAACACCTCCTCCCAGCTGCCCACTGCACTGAGGATAGGAAACTCTGTCACCGCCGATAAATCCACTATAATTGAGAATTTCAATAAGCATTTTTCTACGGCTGGCCATGCTTTCCACCTGGCTACCCCTACCGCGGTCAACAGCACTGCACCCCCCACAGCTACTCGCCCAAGCCTTCCCCATTTCTCCTTCTCCCAAATCCAGTCAGCTGATGTGCTGAAAGAGCTGCAAAATCTGGACCCCTACAAATCAGCCGGGCTAGACAATCTGGAACCTTTCTTTCTAAAATTATCTGCCGAAATTGTTGCAACCCCTATTACTAGCCTGTTCAACCTCTTTCGTGTCATCTGAGATTTTCAAAGATTGGAAAGCAGCTGCGGTCATCCCCCTCTTCAAAGGGGGGACACTCTTGACCCAAACTGCTACAGACCTATATCTATCCTACCCTGCCTTTCAAAGGTCTTTGAAAGCCAAGTCAACAAACAGATTACCAACCATTTCGAATCCCACCGCACCTTCTCCGCTATGCAATCTGGTTTCAGGGCTGGTCATGGGTGCACCTCAGCCACGCTCAAGGTCCTAAACGATATCGTAACCACCATTGATAAGAAACAATAGTGTGCTGCCGTATTCATTGACCTGGCCAAGGCTTTCGACTCTGTCAATCACCACATCCTCATCGGCAGATTCAGTAGCCTTGGTTTCTCAAATGATTGCCTCGCCTGGTTCTCCAACTACTTCTCTGATAGAGTTCAATGTGTCAAATCGGATGGCCTGTTGTCCGGGCCTCTGGCAGTCTCTATGGGGGTGCCACAGGGTTCAATTCTTGGGCGAACTCTTTTCTCTGTATACATCAATGATGTCGCTCTTGCTGCTGGTGAGTCTCTGATCCACCTCTACGCAGACAATACCATTCTGTATACTTCTGGTCCTTCTTTGGACACTGTTAACAACCCTCCAGACGAGCTTCAATGCCATACAACTCTCCTTCCGTGGCCTCCAACTGCTCTTAAATACAAGTAAAACTAAATGCATGCTCTTCAACCGATCGCTGCCTGCACCTGCCCGCCCGTCCAGCATCACTACTCTGGACGGTTCTGACTTAGAATATGTGGACAACTCCTCCTCTCTCCCATCGTCCATCGTCTGCAGCACGCAATCCATGGCGGTGCCGAGACGTTGCAACATGGTCGCATACTTCTGGACGCGCTCCTCGACTGCCAAAGGGGGGTTGTCTGCTCCTGCTGACTCCATTTTCAGGTCAGTGATTCTGTAAGGTTCTGGGTGTAGCTGGTGCAGAGGAGTCAGGCGCAGGACAGCAGAGAATCAGTACCATGGTCAGCCACATTATATTTAGTTCACGTTGATTGCACACATTTTGGGAGGGGGGATCTTTTAGTGGTCACTGTATTAGACTAAGCATAGGTGATTTGATGATGTTGAAGTTGAAATGGTGCTGGAATAGGGGAGGCAGCTCCTGTTTTCTTTGTGACTTGCGGCAACTCTCCGTGGTTCTAAATCAATAGTTGTTTAGTAGTCCAAAAATGTCGGAAACATTAACTTGATTCACCATGCTGTAGGTCATGTAACTGGTTGTTACATGCAGTATGCTTTGTGGACTCCACTGGACAGATGTTGCTCTCCGGTTTTGTGATGAAACAAAGGTGTGGTTGAATTTATTCTACCACTGTGTCTTCTTTTCTTATTATTTTTTTTAGGAGGTCGATCAGCTTTAGTATTGCAGATAGATTGTAGCTTCCATCAATGTAATTGTCTGCATCACTTCCAATTCCCCATATATTTGTTTGGAAGTATATATATACATATATAAACACATACAAACACATATAAATACATTCATATACACATACATATAAATAATATATATTCATATATATAAACATCTTTAAAAAATATATATTTCCTTTATTACCCTCCAACCCTACCACCCCTCCCCCAATTGGAGCAAACTAGTGAACAATGATGCTTAGGCCTGTATTTCCAGCTTATACATACTATATACATTTGTCTTCTTATTTTCTCGGCCTTAGGCCTATATATGACGGTTGCAAGGCATATGAACGAACAGGTTATAGAGCAAACAGCGCAATTATCACAACATATAGGTGTTACGTTCCCCAGTTTCTGTGTTGTAGTTTGTATATTTGTTAGTGTGTTTCAGGTAATGGCTTCCTGAAGTTCTCCAAGCAGCTGATTGGTCGGCCCCATTGCTGATTGGAGAGCTGACCCCGCCCCCTCGTCAGGACGCAGCTGTCTCAATTAACAACCCCAATATAAGCCAGTGTGCTGTTGCTCAGGGAGAGGGGAGACAGAGATGATTGCTGAGAGACAAGGCTAATGGCTGAGGGTTATAGAATGTTGGTTGTTTCCAAGAATTTTGGTATGTACTGTGTCCGTTGTTGCTGAGGGAGCTGATTGGTTGTGTGTATCAATAGGATGCAGTGTTTTGATTGACTTACATTTGTGTAATTCTGTTTCATTTGTTCCCAGGGGGGAAGGGTAAGGCACCTAGGGAGTGTTTAGGCAAGAGGCCCGCGGGCATACATATACCCGTAGTAGTTTGCTGTCTATGCACACTAGGAAAGACCTGGGCGGACCATCCCCTGTATTTTGGTTAGTGCACCAGGTGGTGCTAGTTAGGTAAGTAGTGGGTAGGCAGGTAAGGTAGGAGAGGGGGTTTTGATATTTAGTTTCTTTGCTTTGGTTCCGTCCAGCCCCTTTTCCCCAACCTTACCGCGTGAAGGAATAAATTCCCTGTTAACGGTATTCTCTGCCTTTGTGTCATCCTTGCTCACGCCTACACTTCCATACCTCTTTCACAACACGGAGAGTTAAGTTGTAGCAGGGTGTTGCGTTCCCTCTTTCTAGAGGCGTGCGTAACAATAGGTTGTAATATGGCTTTTTTTCTGGCTTGGCTTCATCAGAGATTTTACCCACGTACCGCTCCTGGGTTGGAAGCAAGGGGAAATGATGTGCGAGTTGAGATAAATACAAAAGATGATTCGGATATTAACATGAACATGATGTTCTTATGAGGCGCACTGATCATTTTTAGATGTAAGTTAGCAGGCAAAGTGTCGATGTGACGGCCAATACAGCACGGCTTGGAACGCTGCTTGTCCAATCAGCATCCAGGATCCAAACAACCAGTTCTATAATCAGTCTTATTTCTATGCCTGTGTGCGTGTAGCCAGATAATGAACTCTACTGTAACACTCCAGTGTTAGAATTCAAATTCTACTGTTTGTCTCTCACCACAATATAGTTTTAGCCTTTACCTCATTGCTCCGCTGGCCTCTCTTTGATCTATCCATTTCCTAGGCTTTATTTTTGGTCAGATTTTATTACATAAGATGAAAATGTAAAATGCAAAAAAAAAAAAAGAAATCATATTACACAGGCATTTTAGGGTTTAACTCTCGTTCGATGAGTATTTCTTGTTTTGCCATAGAGTTTCAGAATCATCCAAATACATTTTGAGAATGTCTCCTCCAGCTAAAACAGAGGAATAGGCCAGTCAGTGGGGGGTCCTTTTGTCTGCCCAAGCCTCGATCATATCATCTCTATTTAATCTTCTCCTCATTACAACATACTGTATGCTAGAGTTAAACCACTGGAGTGGAAATTAATTTCAGTTCAATCATACTGTCATTCCTGTATCATAATTGCATATTCAGGGGATCACTGCAAAAGGAACATGGCACAGCAGGTATATGAAGAACTTAAGAATTGGTATTTTAAGACGTGTTTTAAGATGGGATTCATTATGTGTTGCAATAATAAAAATCTTGAGGTGCATTGTTCTCAGTAGCTGCTACACAGCAACAGGTTCTGAATATTACAGCAAAATGCCAGCGTGATATCAGGAATGGTTGAAACAGTAGTTCTTTAACACTAGAGAACGTCATAATGACTCAAAGCTCTCCAATTACTCTGCCATTTTCAAAGCCATGTCCCCTGTCCTTGACATTTTCTAAATAAGAAAAATATGCTTTTACTGTGTTCCAACGCCGATGCTTTTGTTTCATACTTGTAAGAAAGGCCCAACAAATAACAATTATTTTGCACGTAAAATTCTGTGTTTTTAGTGGTTCTTAGTTTTTACATATAGCCTACAGTAACATAAACTAATGAAAATGTTACATCCTTTTAAATGTGTATTGTTTCATATTCCAATGTTACAATAACCTTCATAAACACAACCGAATGATTATTTTCCCAATAGCCTGTATTAAATATATTTATTAGACTGTTAGAATGTTGACTTCCAAAAGACGTGTCATTGGCACGTAGCAGGGTCCAACGAGGCCAGGCTTTTTTAGCGTTTATGGGTTGTACTGTAAACTCCCTGTGGTCCATGGCCAATACACACAACCACAGTTATGTTGATTCTCTCTGAGGAAGAAAGATGCAACACATGCCTCCAATACACTTTCTAATACTTACCGTACAGTTCTGCCTATTCTATTTAAGTTGTTTAGCCAGACTCATCTTTCAGAATGCATTACTGTAAAAACTATGAAAGGATTCTCTGGTGGACTGGACACCCATAGACATGCCACTGCCATTCAAAGCTTTACTGACCTAGAATCCGTAATACCACTGTTCCATCTACATGTATTAGGGCTGGGGAAAACCCCTATTACCGGTTACATCTGCATGCTGCTGAATTGTTTTATACTTGGTGCTTTAGGCCTGTGGTGCTCATTCCCCAGAAATCCCTCAGGCCATCTCTTCTAGTTCATCAAATAAACATATCCCAAACTAATTGATTGTTCACTCTGTCAAACAGCATATCACGGTCCTTCACCCCAAACAGACAATCAGATTGCATCAACAATATTCCAGGAAATGTTTGCATTCCATGTGAATTCCTGATTGTTTTCTCCTTTCCCTATGTGATTGGATCAAACAATCCTCCTGCGACAGATTGAAGGTACCAACCCTTATTTTACAAACACATCAGGTTCATGATAGCTTAAATTTGGAAGGACAGCATAATTGTCAAATGTATATTTTACATCCTTAGCATCACAGTATTGTTTAGTATTAATCAGTATTTAAAAATGTATTAATACATAGTTGTATTTACGTCCAGTGAAAATGTTCGGTTTGGGTAACACTATATTTGAAGAACTAGCCATGGAGGCTCTCCCAATTAAAGCTGAAGAAGGTTGTTAAAAAGTTTACATAATTTAACACAGCATGAGTCCATCAATGGTGTAAGGATAAGGATAACAGAGAGCTCGTTTCAGTTTAATACGCCTACAATCCTAAAAGCGTATATTAGTTCATTTCTTTTACCACCTAATTGATCATTTTGCTTGATTTTCTCTCCATGTTTTTTATTCACATCTTCTCCGAGCCATGCAGAGACCCGTGTTACGACCCAAATGGAACCCTATTACCTTTATAGTGCGCCATTTGTTTTTACCGGAGCCCTATGGGTAGTAGTGCACTATAAAGGGTAAATGGTGCCATTTGGAACGCAGCCCTGTGTGTTGTGGTGCTAGGCTAGCTGGCATTAGTTCAGCTCTCTCTCCGAGGTGATGTCTTCGACGGCAAGAGGCTCACCCAGAAGGAGGTCCTAGATAACAGACACGCAAATCAGGAAACAGTACACAGAACGAACCAACGCAGAGTGCCTTGCACGTTTATGCCTTTGTAAGTTCCAAAACTCATTTAGCCTCAAAATGCTTTATGAAAAATCAAAAGGGAATTTTCATGAAGCGGAACTAATTTATCTATACCCCACACTTTGAATAGAATTAGCATTCTCTCTTCTAAATCACCTAATTAGTTTTTCCTTATTAAATTAAGATTGGTGTTGGGTTTGTCATCATGATAAACAGCTCTGTGCTGTTCTTTTATCTGTCGGCAGACCGGCTGAGTTCTGACAGAGCAGATCAGGAAGATTTACCTTCCTGTTTCAGTCTCTAGAGGAGTACCAGCTGTCACTTCATAATGCTAGTTTATACAACTGCTGGACAGCAATAATAAATTACATCGGATTGGAGGCAAAATAGCTAATTGCATCATGTTCACAGTTTCCATCTTCAGATGCTCGCCACTGCCTTACCGTGTTAGAGAAACCTCCCTAAGAGGTGTTGATGTGTTGAACTGAGCACTAGGAATGAGAAGTAAATAACATTGATTATATTAATTGGATTATTAAGACACACAGGGCAGAGCTCAGCAGGATAAATCAACCCTCAAGTCAGAAACTAAAGCAATAGAGAAGTAGAGAGAGAATTAGAGAGAGAGAGAGATATTAGAGCTTGAGAGAAGGAGAGAGAGAAAGGGACAAAGATGGAGAGGGATCTCTCTGCGGTTGGTTCTCAGCAGGATAAACATTAATCAAGCAGTTCTGCCCTGAAACTAAACATGTTGATTTGAGGAGAGAGTGTGGGTTTGGTAAGGAGAGAGAAGAGGAGACAGAAGAGGGGAGTGAGGTAGTGAGAGAAAGGGATGGGGAGAAGGGAAAAGGTAAAGAGCTGGAGAGACAGATAGACAGAGAGAAATAGAAAGAGAGAGAAATATAGAGAGAGAGACAGACACAATGAGAGAGATAGACTCACAAAAAAATAAGGAAATAGATAGAGAAAAAGAGGCAGAAAGAGAGGGTAAAGGAGAGAGGAAGTGAGAGAGGAAAGGAGAGAGGAAGAGAGAGAGAAAAGGAGAGTAGCTTCCTGCTGATGGAGTGTTCCCCTGGCCGTTTGGAGCAAGCCCAGATAAACAGAGTAGCCCAGGGCATGCTGGGTAGTAGTGGAGAGAGAGAGCGTGAAAGAGTAAGAGAGAGAGAGGGAGAGAGAGAGAGAGAAGCTGTGTTATAGTAGAACATTTCCTCCTATCCTCAAGTGGGGCTTACCATATTTGCATCTTAGTCGCATTCGCTTTGAAGATTCAAAGGTTCCTCTCCCTCTCTTTTCTCTTTGCATAGCCTGCCCTGGACATTTTGGGGCTGTTGCTGTTGGGTTCTCCACTCAAAGCACTCTATAGAGTCTATTCACTATAGTATGGTATAAGTCCCCACATTGTGCTTCAGAGTGAGTGAGTGTGTGTAAGTGTGTGTGCATGTGTGCATGTGAGGCTTAATGTGTGTCTGTTGGTGAATGTGTACATGTGTCCAAACACATCTTTACATGTTTGTGAATGTGTTTGTGTACACTGAGCAATAATACATCACCATCATCAATGGTGTCTGTTTTTTTTTAAATTTGTCTGGAAACACAACACATGAATGATACTTCAGTAGAAAATCTATTTTCTATGGTTCCCTCTACCGGTTACACCTGCAAAAAAGAATACTGCAAATTGAAGCCATATTTATGTTTGTTATGTTTGTTTATTTACCATATACAGACATCTATGACAACACAATTTTTTAATAATACTTAAGTATTTGATGTCTCATCCTGTCGTTACAATGCTAAATCTCAACAGTAAACTTGAGTAAAAAGCGAAAAAAAATATATAATAATTTTTTCAATAGGGTCAAAAAAATCTAAGCCGTAAAATGAGGAATGGTTACCACCATGCAGAAAATATGCACATTTTATGTGCGCAAGTTAATTATGCCACTTCAGAGGAAGCTTGTGAAAGGATAAGGAAAGCTGCATAAATTTAGCTGTAATCCAGGCTGGCAGAACTCATTTGCAGGGACAGGCTTATCTGAGCACTGCAGCTTCTCACAAAATTAACCTTGGATATTTGGGCCCAATTCAGCCAGCATTTGATTCTCCCTCTCCACTGCTCTCTCTCTCTCTCTCTCTCTTTCGCTCTCTCTCTCTTTCTCTAGCTAGCGCCCCATCAATCTGTCTCTCTCTCTCTAGTGATTGCTTGCTCTCTCTCTTTCTCTCTCTCTGCTCTCTCTCTCAATCCCCCTCTCCCTCATCTCTCATTCACTACACATCAGTCAGCGCTCTCTTGCTCTCTCTTTTTCTCTTTTCTCTCTCTCTCTATATCTCTCTCTCAGAGGCTCTATGTATAACACAGTGAATACAGCAGACTGTTGAGAGTTTATCACTGCAGTGTTTGACTAAATAAACAAGCAAAAGCCCACCTCTTCTCTATGTGTGTGTGTGTGTGTGTGTGTGTGTGTGTGTGTGTGTGTGTGTGTGTGTGTGTGTGTGTGTGTGTGTGTGTGTGTGTGTGTGTGTGTGTGTGTCCGTGCGTGTGTGTGTGTGTGTGTGTGTCCGTGCGTGCGTGTATGTCCGTGCGTGTGTGTGTGTCCGTGCGTGTGTGTGTGTGTCCGTGCTCGTGTGTGTGTGTGTCCGTGCGTGTGTGTGTGTGTCCATGCGTGTGTGTGTGTGTGTGTGCGTGCGTGCGTGCGTGTGTGTGTGTGTGTGTGTGTGTGTGTGTGTGTGTGTGTGTGTGTGTGCCGTGCGTGCGTGTGTGTGTGTGTGTGTGTGTGTGTGTGTGTGTGTGTGTGTGTGTGTGTGTGTGTGTGTGTGTGTGTGTGTGTGTGTGTGTGTGTGTGTGTCCGTGTGCGTGTGTCTGTGTGTGTGTGTGTGTGTGTGTGTGTGTGTGCCTGTGCGCGTGTGTGTGTGTGTGTCCGTGCGTGTGTCTGTGCATGTATGTGTATCAGAACTATTCCCTCTATTCCTCCCAGGGAATAAAGGAGAGAACACGTCTCTCTCCATGTCTCTACTAGTCCTGCTTCCTCTTCTTGGCAACATTGCAATGAAGCAGTTAGTCAGGGGAGCAGGCCCATTGTCTTGCTACTCATTAGCTTTAGTCTGTTTACTGTCTGTGTGGCGTCTCATGTTTTTTTCTTGTGCTCAAGACAAAACTAATCTTGAGAATTCTGTTGCTTGGATCCAACATTAAACGGGACAATTCAAACTGCTTTAGTTCTATGCTAGGAAGAACAGACAGAACATACATGCCTATATGGACCAAATATGTGTTCATTTTGAGGTCCAAGTTGAGGATTATTGTGGGGAAAGTCTTGAAGATGCTTTAATGGATCTCTCTGTATGTCTTCCACTTCATTTAGTGTGTGAATACTGTGCCAAAACTCTGATCGGATGTTTTTCAGTCAGTTCCATGGCAGAATGTTTACTTCAAATATGGCAGCCTCTTCAAAACTGCATCTGCCAATCAGCTAAGCTAAGAATGCTCAATCGGCCAATCAGCTATCCTTAGAATGCTCTATCATGCCTGTTCTTTTGATAGGCTACTGACGGGGAAGACAGGAGCAGGTGACCTTTGACGTATATGACATTTTTAAACCTTAATGTGTCCGTACAACATTAACATATGCAGCATGGTATCTGTTCAATGCCAAGACTAATTGTCAACAGATTTGGATCATGTATTCAATAAATCATACTCATAAATGGTTACCAATTTACACATCATTTACAGAAGGATGTTACTCAAGGAACAATGTTTGTGTGACTGACGTTCATGAATCGTAAACGAGAAACCCACTGGGCACAAACTGGTTGAATCAAACTGTTGTTTCAACTTCATTTGTCAACATATTGTAACGTGGAATCTATGTGGAAAATACGTTGGATTTGAGGATGAAATTTCAACCACAGATAAGACATAATGGAAGCCTATTTTCAACATAGACAAACATTGTATAAAATATGTTGAATTTGTACCGTTGAAACAACGTCAGCTCTTCAACGTTATATCCACTATCAGAAAAACAAATTATAGGTTGGGCAGCACTTCCTAGTGGAGAGTTGATCTATCTATGGCTATCATTTGGTCTCCCATCCAGAGTTGTAACCAAGCCCAGTTTAGCTTGATATTTGTCACTGACTACTACCAATGAGCTATCATGAGAATCATGAGATTATTGAGAGATCTCTTAATAAATAAATACAGTGCATTCAGAAAACATTTTGTTACATTACAGCCTCATTCTAAAATTGATGAAATACATTTTTTCCTCATCAATCTACACACAATACCCCATAATGACAAAGTGAAAACAGGTTTTTAGAAATGTTTAGAAATGTATTATAAAGAGAAACAGAAATACCTTATTCATTCATCATACGGTCACCGCAACAGCATAGGGCTGTTGCGGTGACCGTATGATGGTCATTAGTAGTCTACCAAACTTACTAACTGCCTTGTACTCAGCACTCTATTGTCCCTCTAATCACTCTGACATCATTGAAAATCTCATCGAAAATCTAATCAAACACTTCATGAGAGCCCAGGAGCTAATATTTTCAACAGTTCTAGAAACTATGCAATTGCACGTGAAAACAAAGGATCCCATCAGCTTTCTATAGACTAGGCCTACTATATTTATTTCTCAACTTTCCTAATATTAAGCACATTGCTTATATTTACAACAGGAGTATAGCCTACCTGGCTGGCACAAAAACGAACCACTGGAAAAGCGTCCTCCATTCGCTATTTAAGTGAATAGATGACATGTATTTTTTTCTTGCTGCCCCTGTTTTGATACAGGTGCATGATAATGGTCTATTCTAAATTAAAACACATTTCACACATACATTATTTAGTATATGTAAAGACAAGATTAAATCAAGAATAGTCTGATGGGTGACAATATTGTGAATTATATATTATCATCTGTGAATGACGCCCAGAATAACAAAGAATTCCTTTTTTTTGCGACCTTTTCGAATCATAGTCGCACACCTCATGTAGCCTAGCCCACAGGCCTATATGTTTTAATAAGGTTTGTATCACAACTAAAGTGGCCAAATAACTTCTTAAAATTAAACACCTTAATCCGCTTTAGAAGGGGTGTAGAGACTACCTGTATACATAAGCAGCGCGTGAGTTTCAAGGTTGGGTCACCATAAAAAATGCACCTTGATAATAAAAGTTTATTGATAATGTTGTTTTGCACTAATGGAATATTTGCACGTATAGTCCACTACCATGTGCGCATTGCTGTGCTTATGATGTGAAGAAATAGCCTAATAGTTATTTTAAATGTAAAGCTAAACGTTCTGATCTGTTGCGTCAGCCACATTGCGTAAAAAAGTTTTTTAATGCTAGTGGTTGTATTAATTTGGGATCTATCGCATCCAACAACTGTTCCAGACTGTTTGGAATATTTATTTCTCGCACAGAATAGAATAGGTCGACTTTGTACTATGGGGAATAAATCAAATCAAAGTTTACAATGCAGACAGTCCGGGTAGCCAATGTGTGGGGGCACCGATTAGTCGGGCTAATTGAGGTAGTATGTACATGAATGTATAGTTAAAGTGACTATGCATATATGATAAACAGTGAGTAACAGCAGCGTAAAAGAGGGGTTGGGGGGACACACAGAGCAAATAGTCTGGGTAGCCATTTGATTACCTGTTCATGAGTCTTATGGCTTGGGTGTAAAAACTTTTGAGCAGCCTTTTGGTCCTAGACTTGGCGCTCCGGTAGCGCTTGCCATGCGATAGTAGAGAGAACAGTCTCTCAACCTGCTTCACTACAGCCCCTTCGATGAGAATGGGGGCGTGCTCAGTCCTCCTTTTCCTGTAGTCCACAATCATCTCCTTAGTCTTGGTTACTTTGAGGGATAGATTGTTATTCTGGCACCACCCGGCCAGGTCTCTGACCTCCTCCCTATAGGTTGTCTCGTAGTTGTCGGTGATCAGTCAAATCAAATCAAAGTTTATTTGTCACGTGCACCGAATACAACAGGTGTAGACCTTACAGTGAAATGCTTACTTACAGGCTCTAACCAATAGTGCAAAAAAAGGTATTAGGTGAACAATAGGTAAGTAAAGAAATAGAAACAAAAGTAAAAACACAGTGAAAAACAGTAGCAAGGCTATATACAGTAGCAAGGCTATAAAAGTAGCGAGGCTACATACAGACACCGGTTAGTCAGGCTGATTGAGGTAGTATGTACATGTAGATATGGTTAAAGTGACTATGCATATATGATGAACAGAGAGTAGCAGTAGCGTAAAGAGGGGTTGGCGGGTGGTGGGTGGCGGGTGGCGAAACACAATGAAGATAGCCCGGTTAGCCAATGTTTGGTCGGTTAGCCAATGTGAGCACTGTTTGGTCGGGCCAATTGAGGTAGTATGTACATGAATGCATAGTTAAAGTGACTGTGCATATATGATAAACAGAGAGTAGCAGCAGCATAAAAAGAGGGGTTGAGGGGGTACACAATGCAAATATTCCGGGTAGCCATTTGATTACCTGTTCAGGAGTCTTAAGCCTTTTTGTCCTAGACTTGGCACTACGTTACCGCTTGCCGTGCGGTGGTAGAGAGAACAGTCTATGACTGGGGTGGCTGGGGTCTTTGACAATTTTTAGGGCCTTCCTCTGACACCGCCTGGTATAGAGGTCCTGGATGGCAGGCAGCTTAGCCCTGGTGATGTACTGGGCCGTACACACTACCCTCTGTAGTGTCTTGCGGTCGGAGCCCGAGCAATTGCCGTACCAGGCAGTGATGCAACCAGTCAGGATGCTCTCGATGTTGCAGCTGTAGAACCTTTTGAGGATCTGAGGACCCATGCCAAATCTTTTTAGTTTCCTGAGGGGGAATAGGCTTTGTCGTGCCCTCTTCACGACTGTCTTGGTGTGTTTGGACCATTGTAGTTTGTTGGTGATGTGGACACCAGAGAACTTGAAGCTCTCAATCTGCTCCACTACAGCCCCGTCGATGAGAATGGAGGCGTACTCGGTCCTCCTTTTCCTGTAGTCCACAACCATCTCCTTAGTCTTGGTTACGTTGAGGAAAAGGTTGTTATTCTGGCACCACCCAGCCAGATCTCTGACCTCCTCCCTATAGGCTGTCTCGTCTTTGTGTCGTCTGCAAACTTAATGACGGTGTTGGAGTCGTGCCTGGCCATGCAGTCATAGGTGAACAAGGAGTACAGGAGGGGACTGAGCACACACCGCTGAGGGCCTCCAGTGTTGAGGATCAGCATGGCAGATGTGTTGCTACCTACCCTCGCCACCTAGGGGTGGCCCTTCAGGAAGTCCAGGATCCAGTTGCAGGATCCAACCTTTCAAAGCACTTCATGGCTAGGGACGTGAGTGCTATGGGTCTAGTCATTTAGGCAGGTTGCCTTAGTGTTCTTGGGCACAGGGACTATGGTGGTCTGCTTGAAACATGTTGGTATTACAGACTCAATCAGGGACATGTTGAAAATGTCAGTGAAGACACCTGCCAGTTGGTCAGCACATGCCCGGAGCACATGTCCTGGTAATCTGTCGGAACCCCTAGCCAACAGCCAATGGCATCGCACGGCGCAAAATACAAAACCAACTAAAATACCACAATTCAATTTTCTCAAACAATCAACTATTTTACACCATTTTAAAGATAAGACTCTCGTTAATCTAACCACATTGTCCGATTTCAAAAAGGCTTTACAGCGAAAGCAAAACATTAGATTATGTTAGGATAGTACATAGACACAAATAATCACGCAGCCATTTTCCAAAGCAAGCATATATGTCACATAAACCCAAACCACAGCTAAATGCAGCACTAACCTTTGATGATCTTCATCAGATGACACTTCTAGGACATTATGTTATACAATACATGCATGTTTTGTTCAATCAAGTTCATATTTATATCAAAAACCAGCTTTTAACATTAGCATGTGATGTTCAGAACTAGCATACCCACCGAAAACTAAAAAAAAAATATTTTAAGAATTATAGATACAGAACTCCTTTATGCAATCGCTATGTCCGATTTTAAAATAGCTTTTCGGCGAAAGCACATTTTGCAATATTCTGAGTACATAGCTCGGCCATCACGGCTAGCTATTTTGACATCCGCCAACTTCGGGGTCACCTAAACTCAGAATTACTATTAGAAAAATTGGATTACCTTTGCTGTTCTTCGTCAGAATGCACTCCCAGGGCTTCTACTTCAACAACAAATGTTGTTTTGGTTCCAAATAATCCATAGTTACCTCTGTTTTGTTAGTGCGTTCAGGTCACTATCCGAAGGGTACCGTACTTCGAAGCATGTCAAACGCTCTTTAAAATCTATTTTTATGCTATTTTTCTCGTAAAATAGCGATAGTATTCCAACCGGGCAACGTTGTATTCATTCAAAGGCTGAAAGAAAAAAATGGAGTAGTCTCGTGACCGCGCATCTCCAGTGTCACTGTCCCCAGGCTGACCACTTACAAATTCTGCTGCTGTTCTTCGCCCAGAGACAGCAGACACCCCATTCCACTTTCTGGCGGCTTTAGAGAGCCAATGGGAGCCTTAAAAAGTGTCACGTTACAGCACAGATGCTGTATTTTCGATAGAGATGCAACAGAAGGACAAGAAATTGTCAGACAGGGCACTTCCTGTATGGAATCTTCTCAGGTTTTGGCCTGCCATATGAGTTCTGTTTTTCTCACAGACACCATTCAAACAGTTTTAGAAACTTTAGAGTGTTTTCTATCCAAATCTACTAATTATATGCATATTATAGTTTCTGGGCAGGAGTAGTAACCAGATTAAATCGGGTACGTTTTTTATCCGGCCGTGAAAATACTGCCCCCATCCCAAAGAAGTTAACGCTCAACACAAATCAGCTGCATGTGCACTCTGCATCAAATCGTTTGGAGAAAATATCAGCTTAGTTCAATTGTATTGTTCATATTATAAAATAATACCACGGAATTCTAAGCAAATCTTGTCTGCTAAATGAACTAGTGTAGCCCACAGCCATTTGGTATAGCCAGATCAGGACCTAACATAAGGACAAGTTAGAGTATGCTATTCTGTTCTTCTGAAATAGACTACATTTTCTTCATATCGTGCTTCTTTAGACCTGTCTAAAATAAATCAGGGATTTATTGTGAAGGTGTAGGCTATATTACATGGATTTATTAAACTTTTTAAAATAAAGATGTTCCAAAGGTCTTTGTTGAAGCCAGGAGATGCTAAATGAGTTTATGTTAATTAATGGACAATTACCGTGAGACCAACAGTTATTTGCTTGACAATCATTGGCTGACGAAATTTTGTAACCGCCACAGCCCTACTACTGAGTTGTCTTGGCTGTGTGCTTAGGGTCGTTGTCCTGTTTGAAGGTGAACCTTCGCCCAGGTCTGAGGTCCTGAGAGCTCTGGAGCAGAATTTCATCAAGGATCTCTGTACTTTGCTCCATTCATCTTTCCCTCAATCCTGACTAGTCTCCCAGTCCCTGCCGCTGAAAAACATCCCCACAGCATGATGCTGCCACCACCATGCTTCACCGTAGGGATGGTGCCAGGTTTCCTCCAGACGTTCCTCCAGACGAGCCTTTTTAGGTGCCTTTTGGCAAACTTCAAGCGGGCTGTCATGTGCCTTTTCCTGATGAGTAGCTTCCGTCTGGCCACTCTACCATAAAGGCCTGATTGGTGGAGTGCTGCAGAGATGGTTATCCTTCTGGAAGGTTCTCCCATCTCCACAGAGTAACTCTGGAGCTCTGTCAGAGTGACCATAGGGTTCTTGGTCACCTCCCTGACCAAGGGTCTTCTCTCCTGATTGCTCAATTTGACCATGCAGAAGAGTCTTGGTGGTTTCAAATTTCTTCTATTTAAGAATGATGGAGGTCACTGGGTTCTTGGGGACCTTCCATGCTGCAGACCTTGATACCCTTCCCTAGATCTGTGCCTCGATACAATCCTGTCTCGGAATTCTACAGACAATTCCTTTGACCTCAAGGCTTGGTTTTTAATCTGACATGCATTATCAACTGTGGGAACTTATATGGACAAGATTATCAATAGAAACAGGATGCACCTGAGCTCAAATTTGATTCCCATAGCAAAGGGTCTGAATATTTATGTAAATAAGATATTTCAGTTTTTTATTTTTAATATATTTGCAACCAAAAAAACTGTTTTTGCTTTTTCATTATTGGGCATTGTGTGTAGATTGATTAGGGTTTTTCTATTTATATACATTTTAGAATAAGGCTGTAATGTAACAAAATGTGGAAAAAGTGAAGGGGTCTGAATACTTTCTGAATTCACTGTAAATTCACTGTTGCTATCAAATTCATTCCAAAGGGTAGTTTTAACAGAGCAAATGAAATGTAGCCATACTCTATAAGTCCTATATCATCAATGAAACTATTTAGGCCTATATAGCATTTGTGAAGTTATCAACAACTATTGTTTCAATTCAACCCTGGGTTCAACTAAAAATAGAAAATACATACTGTATAGGACTAGAGTTTGAAGCTTTGGTTGATGTCAAATATAATCTTCAAGTTAATAATGAATGTGTTGGATCCACCACTCCATTTCAACCAAAGATTTAAGTTAAAGAATAGGACTAAATCAAATCAAACTTTATTTAAAGTGGACTTAAATTTTGATTTGATTGTATTCCTATTCTTTAAGTTAGATTGTTGGCTGAGATGGAGACATGAATCCTACATATCATTTATTAATTTGTAGACAAACTGGAATGAAAGTCAGACTAAGAAATTGACACAAAATATATACTGGTCAAAAGTTTTAGAACACCTACTCATTCAAGGGTTTTTCTTTATTTTTACTATTTTCTACATTGTGGAATAATAGTAAAGACATCAAAACTATGAAATAACACATATGAAATCATGTAATGACAAAAAAGTGTTAAACAAATCAAAATATATTTCATATTTGTCAGGGATTCCTAGGAGTGGTGGTTGGAGTCAGGCGCAGAGAGCAGAGGGTAAGTATAACGTCTTTATTTCTCCGGCACAAAACGGTCACGCCAAAAACAGAGGGCGCGTAACAAGGTAGACCAGCCCTAAAACACAGGGCAAAACAGTCCGGAGAGAAATAAGGCACCAGCCAGCACATCCAACAACAAACAGTGAAATAATCCCACACAAACCTGGGCGGGCCTAACAGGCTTAAATAAACCCGAATCAAGAAACAAAACAGGGAACAGGTGCAACCAATAAGACCGAACAAACAGAAAAGGAAAAAGGGATCAGCGGCGGCTAGTAGACCGGCGACGACGACCGCCGAGCGCCACCCGAACAGGCAGGGGAGCCACCTTCGGTGGGATTCGTGACAATATTTGAGATTCTTCAAATAGCCACCCTTTGCCTTGATGACAGCTTTGCACATTCTTGGCATTCACTCAACCAGCTTAACTTGGAATGCTTTTCCAACAGTCTTGAAGGAGTTCCCACATATGCTGAGCACTTGTTGGCTGCTTTTCCTTCACTCTGCGGTCCGACTCATCCCAAATCATCTCAATTTGGCTGAGGTTGGGGGATTGTGGCCAGGTGATTTGATGCAGCACTCCATCACTTTCCTTCTTGGTAAAATAGCCCTTACACAGCCTGGAGGTGTGTTGGGTCATTGTCCTGTTGAAAAACAAATTATAATCCCACTAAACCCAAACCAGATGGGATAGCGTATCATTGCAGAATGATGTGGTAGCCATGCTGGTTAAGTGTGCCTTGAATTCTAAATAAATCACAGACAGTGTCACCAGCAAAGCACCACCACACCATAACACCTCCTCCTCCATGCTTTATGGTGTTAAAAACACATGTGGAGATCATCCGTTCACCCACACCACATCTCACAAAGACACTGCGGGTGGAACCAAAAATCTCCAATTTGTACTCCAGACCAAAGGACACATTTCCACCAGTCTAATGTCCATTGCTTGTGGTTCTTGGCCCAAGCAAGTCTCTTCTTATTATTGGTGTCAAGATTCACACAGTCTCCTCTGAACAGTTGATGTTGAGATGTGTCTGTTACTTGAACTCTGTGAAGCATTTATTTGGTTTCCAATTTCTGAGGCTGGTAACTCTAATGAACTTATCCTCTGCAGCAGAGGTAACTCTGCGTCTTCCATTCCTGTGGTGGTCCTCATGAGAGACAGTTTCATCATAGTGCTTGATGTTTTTTTTGACTGCACTTGAAGAAACTTTAAAAGTTTTTAAAATGTTCCGTATTGACTGGCCTTAATGTCTTAAAGTAATGATGGACTGTCATTTGTCTTTGCTTATTTGAGCTGCACTTGCCATAATATTGACTTGGTCTTTTACCAAATAGGGCTATCTTCTGTATACCCCCCTCTACCTTGTAACAACACAACTGATTGGCTCAAACGCATTAAGACGGAAACAAATTCCACAAGTTAACTTTTAAGAAGGCACACCTGTTAATTGAAATGCATTCCAGGTGACTACCTCATGAAGCTGGTTGAGAGAATGCCAAGAGTGTGCAAAGCTGTCATCAAGGCAAAGGGTGAAGAATCTTAAATATAACATATATTTGGATTTGTTTAACACTTTTTTGGTTACTACAAGATTCCAGATGTGTTATGTCATAGCTTTGTTGTCTTCAATATTATTCTACAATGTATTCAATGTATTCACAATCTAAGCTAGATGCCCTCAATCTCACAGAAATTATCAAGGAACCAACCAGGTACAACCCTAAATCCGTAACCACTCAATTAGTATTTGGTAGCATTGCCTTTAAATTGTTTAACTTGGGTCAAACATTTCGGGTAGCCTTCCACTGGCTTCCCACAATAAGTTGGATGAATTTTGGCCCATTCCTCCTGACACAGCTGGTGTAACTGAGTCAGGTTTGTAGGCCTCCTTGCTCGCACATGCTTTTTCAGTTCTGCCTACAAATTTTCTATAGGGTTGAGGTCAGGGCTTTGTGATGGCCACTCCAATACCTTGACTTTGTTGTCCTTAAGCCATTTTGCCACCTCTTTGGAAGTATGCTTAGGGTCATTGTCCATTTGGAAGACCCATTTGCGATCAAGCTTCAACTTCCTGACTGATGTTTTGAGATGTTGCTTCAGTATATCCAAAGAAATTTCCTCCTCATGATGCCATCTATTTTGTGACGTGCACAAGTCCCTTCTGCAGCAAAGCACCCCCACAACATGATGCTGCCACCCCCGTCCTTCACGGTTGGGATGGTGTTCTTCGGCTTCCAAGCCTCCCCCTTTTTCCTCCAAATATAACGATGGTCATTATGGCCAAACAGTTCTATTTTTGTTTCATCAGTCCAGAGGACATTTCTCCAAAAAATGCGATCTTTGTCCCCATGTGCAGTTGCAAACCGTAGTCTGGCTTTTTTATGGCGGTTTCGGAGCAGTGGCTTCTTCCTTGCTGAGCAGCCTGTCAGGTTATGTCGATATAGGACTCGTTATACTGTGGATATAGATACTTTTGTACCTGTTTCCTCCAGCATCTTCACAAGGTCTTTTGCTGTTCTGGGATTGATTTGCACCAAAGTACGTTCATCTCCTAGAGACAGAACGCGTCTCCTTCCTGAGCAGTGTGACGGCTGCATGGTCCCATGGTGCTTATACTTGCGTACTATTGTTTGTACAGATAAACGTGGCACCTTCATGTTTTTGGAAATTGCTCCCAAGGATGCACCAGACTTGTGGAGGTGTACAATTCTTTTTTCTGAGGTCTTGGCTGATTTCTTTTGATTTTTCCATGATGTCATTCAAAGAGGCACTGAGTTTGAAGGTAGGCCTTGAAATACATCCACGGGTACACCTCCAATTGACTCAAATAATGTAATTTATCTTATCAGAAGCTTCTTAAGCCATGACATCATTTTCTGGAATTTTCCAAGCTGTTTAAAGGCACAGTCAACTTAGTGTATGTAAACTTCTGATCCACTGGAATTGTGATACAGTGAATTATAAGTGAAATAATCTGTCTGTAAACAATTGTTGGGAAAATTACTTGTGTCCTAACCGACTTGCCAAAACTATAGTTTTTAACAAGAAATTTGTGGAGTGATTGAAGAACGAGTTTTAATGACTCCAACCTAAGTGTATGTAAACTTCTGACTTCAACTGTATATTGCACTGGTCATCCCCAAAGCCAACACTTCCTTTGGCCGCCTTTCCTTGCAGTTCTCTGCTGCCAATGACTGAAACGAATTGCAAAAATCACTGAAGCTGGAGTCTTATATCTCCCTCTCTAACTTTAAGCATCAGCTGTCAGAGCAGCTTACCGATCACTGTACCTGTACACAGCCAATCTGTAAATAGCACACCCAACTACTTCGTCCCCATATTATTACTTACCTTCTTGCTCTTTTGCACCCCAGTATCTCTACTTGCACATCATCATCTGCACATCTATCACTCCAGTATTAATGCTAAATTGTAATTATTTCGCCTCTATGGCCTATTTATTGCCTACCTCCCTACTCTTCCACATTTGCACACACTGTAATACTGTCAATAGCCAAAAGTTAAGGCTATCTTACCCCACAAGACATGCCACAAGAGGTCTCTTCACAGTCCCAAGTCCAGAACACACTATGGGAGGCACACAGTACTACATAGAGCCATGACTACATGGAACTCTATTCCACATTAAGTTACTGACACAAGCAGTAAAATTACATTTAAAAAACAGATTAAAAAAACACCTTATGGAACAGCGGGGACTGTGAAGCAACACAAACATTGGCACAGACACATGCATACAAACACGACAACATACGCACTATACATACACATGGATTTAGTACTGTAGATATGTGGTAGTGGTGGAGTAGGGGCCTGAGGGCACACAATGTGTTGTGGAATCTGTGAATGTATTGTAATGTTTTAATAAAATTGTATAAACTGCCTTGATTTTGCTGGACCCCAGGAAGAGTAGTTGTTGCTTTGGCAGCAGCTAATGGGGATCCATAATAAATACAAATACAAATGTAACAGTTTTATTGAACCTTAGAATGAGTAACTCATCCATGGCCATATTTTGAGGCTACTGTAACTATAAAAGTCTTATTATGTATTCATAGAAAGCGTGCATGTTCAAGATAGCATACAAAGGCCGCAGGTCTGTGGAGACCTTCACAATATAAATATCTGTGTAGAATCTCTAACAGCATTGATCACTTGCACCATGTACTTTTAGTGTAATCTCAACTGCAATCCAGATCATTTGGTTCTGCTATTAGATAAAGCACAGTGAAAACACATTCATCTGTTGTATAAATAAACAAAATATTAGACATTGTATTTCCATTTGAACTTTGCTGTGTTTTTAAATGTTTCAATGTGCAGTTATAACATATTTAGATGACAACTAACCAACATCAAGGCGGTGACCCGATCCTGCAGGTTCATGCTCTACAACATTCGCAGAGTACGACCCTGCCTCACACAGGAAGCGGCGCAGGTCCTAATCCAGGCACTTGTCATCTCCCGTCTGGATTACTGCAACTCGCTGTTGGCTGGGCTCCCTGCCTGTGCCATTAAACCCCTACAACTCATCCAGAACGCCGCAGCCCGTCTGGTGTTCAACCTTCCCAAGTTCTCTCACGCCACCCCGCTCCTCCGCTCTCTCCACTGGCTTCCAGTCGAAGCTCGCATCCGCTACAAGACCATGGTGCTTGCCTACGGAGCTGTTAGGGGAACGGCACCTCCGTACCTTCAGGCTCTGATCAGGCCCTACACCCAAACAAGGGCACTCCGTTCATCCACCTCTGGCCTGCTCGCCTCCCTACCTCTGAGGAAGCACAGTTCCCGCTCAGCCCAGTCAAAACTGTTCGCTGCTCTGGCACCCCAATGGTGGAACAAGCTCCCTCACGACGCCAGGACAGCGGAGTCAATCACCACCTTCCGGAGACACCTGAAACCCCACCTCTTCAAGGAATACCTGGGTTAGGATAAGGTAATCCTTCGAACCCCCCCCCTTAAAAGATTTAGATGCACTATTGTAAAGTGGTTGTTCCACTGGATATTATAGGTGAATGCACCAATTTGTAAGTCGCTCTGGATAAGAGCGTCTGCTAAATGGCTAAAATGTAAATGTAAATGTAAACTTAACCAACAATCAGAAGAAAGAAAATCTGTTGGAATTCGGTTTTGCTTTTATATGGTTAAAAGCACAATGATAATACATTGGGAATTCAGCAAACTTCTGGCTGTCTTTTTGAGTTGGTGAATAAAGGTTGAAATCTCATCTCATTGATCAACATCTCAACAAAAAATGTCCCACATTTCCACATTGAAATGATGTGGTGTGCCAGTGGAAACATACTGCTAGCTCTTTATTAACTGTCAAGATTCATTTTTGTCACTGTACGTGGGTGTCCCCTCTGACACTCAACAAGAGAATACTACTCCAAATGATCTGGGAGCAAGTCACAAGTCAACGAGCAGTAGAAGCTCATTTCTAACCCCGACGCCCAGTTCCATCATCACACACACACACACACCCTCCTCTGATATCACTCAGCAACTCTGCATCGCTGTCGTCACCTCGAGACTGATCGCCGTGACAACCTCTCCTGTCCTCATCTGTAACTCTAATGTTCCTGTCAGGTGACGGAATGGAGGCCATTAATCAGAACCTTCTGCCAGGCCACTAATGGGACCCATCCCATAATGTATGTTTATAATGTATGTATATCCCTCTCCAATGAATTCAGGACGTCCGGAAACATATGCTAATCATTTCCCTGTCCGTGAGGCATGAGTCTTCAAAGTCGCTACTCGCTAGTCCCCCTAAATCTTAAACTAACATGTTATTTTTCTTCTTCTTTTTTTATTTGATTTTAAGAGAAGGGATTGAGGCTTTGGAGCTGCTAAAGCGGCTCAAGTTCTAAAAACTAAACTTTCCTCTTAAGTATTCTTAGTCGTGTGTGTGTGTGTGTGTGTGTGTGTGTGTGCGTGCGTGCGTGCGTGCGTGCGTGCGTGCGTGCGTGCGTGCGTGTGTGTGTTTGCGTGTATGCCTGTGTGTGTGTGTGTGTGTGTGTGTGTGTGTGTGTGTGTGTGTGTGTGTGTGTGTGTGTGTGTGTGTGTGTGTGTGTGTGTGTGTGTGTGTGTGTGTGTGAGCACGTAAGTAAAATACAAAAAGTTGACTCACCCTAGTTGTAGACTAGTTGAACCCCAATGTTGTCCTCCTTTCTTTCATGTTGGCCAACTGGTCTACGGCTCTGTCATAGAGTACGCTTTTAGTTTTTGTTGCCATTGGCTACCTAGCTAAAATGCTTCCTCACATGGGTAACAATGAACCAGCTAAGTTAGCTCAGCCCAATGCTGATTGGCAAATTATTTTATACTTTTTTTATCAAGGGAGGTCTAACTCTCACTGGCATCAATCAATCAACAGCTATGGTGGCAACATGTCATACTCTTTTGGTCCAGACAGCATCAGATACATGGGCTACACATACTGACACAGAGGGTCGCTGTTTCCCTCGCTCTGATCATTTCTCCAGTGAGATTCAGCCACTTGAGAATTGAAGAAGAATTATGAAAATACAGAGAGACGAAAGATAAATAATTTTATAATTTAAATGTTTTCATTTGTAAAATATTTGGGGATGCCTGGATTTCCTTGGCATCCATGAATACATGCCACTGATAAGTCCATGCTCACATCCCACCTCTACCAGTTCAGAACAGATGTCTGGGGTTGGATCTGTGGCTGAATCTCTGCTGAGGCTAGTGGTTCTCTTGTTGTGATGTTGTCCAGTACCTTGAGAATACATATCTGATACCCACAACTCCAGCTTGGATTTCATGAGTTCTGTAGTCAGAAGAATATTTTGTGGCTGTAAGAGTAGTGATGACATTTAAAGTTCCCTCCTCCCTTGTCTATGTGTTGCAGTCATCCAAACGGTCTGCTTGATGGATTGAAGTTAATTAGTTTAAACTGCTCACAGAAATACCACCCAACCACCCCAACACTATTACACATAAATACCACCCAACCACCCCAACACTATTACACAGAAATACCACCCAACCACCCCAACATTATTACACAGAAATACCACCCAACCACCCCAACACTATTACACAGAAATACCACCCAACCACCCCAACACTATTACACAGAAATACCACCCAACCATCCCAACACTATTACACAGAAATACCACCCAACCACCCCAACACTATTACACAGAAATACCACCCAACCACCCCAACACTATTACACAGAAATACTACCCAACCCCCCCAACACTATTACACAGAAATACCACCCACCCACCCCAACACTATTACACAGAAATACCACCCAACCACCCCAACACTATTACACAGAAATACCACCCAACCACCCCAACACTATTACACAGAAATACCACCCAACCACCCCAACACTATTACACAGAAATACCACCCAACCACCCCAACACTATTACACAGAAATACCACCCAACCACCCCAACACTATTACACAGAAATACCACCCAACCACCCCAACACTATTACACAGAAATACCACCCAACCACCCCAACACTGGAGCTGACACCACTGAGTGGTTCCTGTAGTAAAAGCAATGGAGGTAAAAGGAGGGCACGTCATTATCTTCAAGCATTATGTTATTAGACACCCAATGACCTGCAGTTCATATGAACAGTATGAAGCTGCTGAATCTCATGCCTAAAAGTGCAATGGACTTACAGTGGCTTGCGAAAGTATTCACCCCCCTCGGCATTTCTCCTATTTTGTTTCCTTACAACCTGGAATTATAATAGATTTTTGGGGGGGTTGTATCATTTGATTTACACAACATGCCTACCACTTTGAAGATGCAAAACATTTTTTGGGGGGTGAAACAAACAAGAAATAAGACAAAAAAATGAAATCTGGAGTGTGCAGGTAGACTAGCAAGATCAAATGCCTGAGCTGACAAGGTAAAAATCTGTTGTTCTTCCTCTGAACAAGGCAGTTAACCCACTGTTCCTAGGCTGTCATTGAAAGTAAGAACTGACTTGCCTAGTAAAATGCATTAAAAAAATTCACCCCCCCAAGTCTATACATTGTAGAGCCACCTTTTGCAGCAATTACAGCTGCAAGACTCTTGGGGTATGTCTCTATAAGCTTGGCACATCTAGCCACTGGGATTTTTGCCCATTCTTCAAGGCAAAACTGTTCCAGCTCCTTCAAGTTGGATGGGTTCCGCTGGTGGACAGCAATCTTTAAGTCATACCACAGATTCTCAATTGGATTGAGGTCTGGGCTTTGACTAGGCCATTCCAAGATATTTAAATGTTTCCTTTTAAACCACTCAAGTGTTGCTATAGCAGTATGCTTAGGGTCATTGTCCTGCTGGAAGTTGAACCTCCGTCCCAGTCTCTCTGGAAGACTTAAATAGGTTTCCCTCAAGAATTTCCCTGTTTTTAGCGCCATCCATCATTCCTTCAATTCTGACCCGTTTCCCAGTCCCTGCCGATGAAAAACATCCCCACAGCACGATGCTGCCACCACCATGCTTCACTGTGGGGATGGTGCTCTCGGAGTGATGAGAGGTGTTGGGTTTGTGCCAGACATTGCGTTTTCCTTGATGGCCAAAAAGCTCAGTTTTAGTCTCATCTGACCAGAGGACCTTCTTCCATATGTTTGGGGAGTCTCCCACATGCCTTTTGGAGAACACCAAATGTGTTTGCTTATTTTTTTCTTTAAGCAATGGATTTTTTGTTGCCACTCTTCCGTAAAGCCCAGCTCTGTGGAGTGTACAGCTTAAAGTGGTCCTATGGACAGATATCTTTGGTCTCTTTTTTTCCTCTCTGATTAATGCCCTCGACTGGTCCGTGAGTTTTGGTGGGTGGCCCTCTCTTGGCAGGTTTGTTGTGGTGCCATATTCTTTCCATTTTTTAACAGCTCCTTGGCCTTCATGGTGCCACTTGCTTGGTGGTGCCCCTTCCTTAGTGGTGTTGCAGACTCTGGGGCTTTTCAGAACAGGTGTATATATACTGAGATCATGTGACAGATCATGTGACCCTTAGGTTGCACACAGGTGGACTTTATTTAACAAATTGTGTGACTTCTGAAGGTATTTAAAAAAAAATATTTAAGCAAGTTATTTTTTTCACTTCACCAATTTGGACTATTTTGTGTATGTCCATTACATGAAATCCAAATAAAAATCTAAACTCCAAGGGGGATGAATGCTTTTGCAAGGCACTGTAGCAATTAGCAGTAGTTTGTGTATGTGATGTTTCTGACAAGAAAATATACTATACAGCAATATTCAATTACATTTAGCTATATAATGTAAATGCAGATAACATGACAAAAGAAAAATGTCAAATAATTACTTCTGTCTCAGCCATTATGAAAAATTGTCTTGTGACACAAGAACGCTAACTCCTCAAAAGATCACTCTTATATTTTTTCTATCTTCTATTATAGAGGTGCGCGCATACTAACAACATGACAGCAAGACAGGAAGGTAGATGACAGTTCCTTGCTATTTTTTTCTAATTGGACTGAAATGAGGTGGAAGGGAACTGCAAGACAATTAACTGGTGTGCTTTATCAGTCCTGGTGCAGAGGTAAGGAGGCTCAGTACTGAACCAACGGGAGCTGGGATCGACACCTGCACTGCCAGGCAAATCTCTACCTCCCTCCTCCCTCCATCTCGTCCTGCCTTCGCCTGCCAATCGTTCACAAGCTTTGTTTATCTCATTTTTCAATTAACCTCCAACGATTTAACTCCCTTCATAAAGCCACTGTGTGCATGTTTGCTCCAAAGAACAAATAAAATGGTATCTCTCTTCTGCCTCTCTCTCTCTCTTCCTGTCTCTCTCTCTCTCTCTCTATCCCCCACCCCTCTTTTTCCTATGAATCCCTACTCGTTACTTCCTCTTTGCCGTGGTGTGCTGTTACCTGGGAAGCTGTGCTTCACAGAGATCGGCAGGACTTTTCCAGGCAAATGGGTGTATACAATGCATTTGGAAAGTATTCAAACACCTTCACTGTTTCCAAATTTTGTTACATGACAGACTTATTCAAAAATGGATTGAATACAAATAAATCCTCAGCAATCTACACACTATACCCCATAATGACAAAGGGAAAACAGATTATTAGGAATGTTTGCACATTCAAATACACTGCTCCAAAAAATAAAGGGAACACTAAAATAACACATCCTAGATCTGAATGAATGAAATAATCTTATTAAATACTTTTTTCTTTACATAGTTGAATGTGCTGACAACAGAATCACACAAAAATAATCAATGGAAATCCAATTTATCAACCAATGGAGGTCTGGACTTGGAGTCACACTCAAAATTAAAGTGGAAAACCACACTACAGGCTGATCCAACTTTGATGTAATGTCCTTAAAACAAGTCAAAATGAGATTCAGTAGTGTGTGTGACCTCCACGTGCCTGTATGACCTCCCTACAACGCCTGGGCATGCTCCTGATGAGGTGGCGGATGGTCTCCTGAGGGATCTCCTCCCAGACCTGGACTAAAGCATCCGCCAACTCCTGGACAGTCTGTGGTGCAACGTGGCGTTGGTGGATGGAGCGAGACATGATGTCCCAGATGTGCTCAATTGGATTCAGGTCTGGGGAACGGGCGGGCCAGTCCATAGCATCAATGCCTTCCTCTTGCAGGAACTGCTGACACACTCCAGCCACATGAGGTCTAGCATTGTCTTGCATTAGGAGGAACCCAGGGCCAACCGCACCAGCATATGGTCTCACAAGGGGTCTGAGGATCTCATCTCGGTACCTAATCACAGTCAGGCTAACTCTGGCGAGCACATGGAGGGCTGTGCGGCCCCCCAAAGAAATGCCACCCCACACCATGACTGACCCACCGCCAAACCGGTCATGCTGGAGGATGTTGCAGGCAGCAGAACGTTCTCCATGGCGTCTCCAGACTCTGTCACGTCTGTCACATGTGCTCAGTGTGAACCTGCTTTCATCTGTGAAGAGCACAGGGCGCCAGTGGCGAATTTGCCAATCTTGGTGTTCTCTGGCAAATGCCAAACCCCCACCTGTGGACGTCGGGCCCTCATACCACACTCATGGAGTCTGTTTCTGACCGTTTGAGCAGACACATGCACATTTGTGGCCTACTGGAGGTCATTTTGCATGGCTCTGGCAGTGCTCCTCCTGCTCCTCCTTGCACAAAGGTGGAGGTAGCGGTCCTGCTGCTGGGTTGTTGCCCTTCTACGGCCTCCTCCACGTCTCCTGATGTACTGGCCTGTCTCCTGGTAGTGCCTCCATGCTCTGGACACTACGCTGACAGACACAGTAAACCTTCTTGCCACAGCTCGCATTGATGTGCCATCCTGGATGAGATGCACTACCTGAGCCACTTGTGTGGGTTGTAGACTCCGTCTCATGCTACCACTAGAGTGAAAGCACCGCCAGCATTCAAAAGTGACCAAAACATCAGCCAGGAAGCATAGGAACTGAGAAGTGGTCTGTGGTCCCCACCTGCAGAACCACTCCTTTATTGGGGGTGTCTTGCTAATTGCCTATAATTTCCACCTGTTGTCTATTCCATTTGCACAACAGCATGTGAAATGTATTGTCAATCAGTGTTGCTTCCTAAGTGGACAGTATGATTTCACAGAAGTGTGAATGACTTGGAGTTACATTGTGTTGTTTAAGTGTTCCCTTTATTTTTTTGAGCAGTGTATATATATATATATTTTTAAATACCTTATTTATATAAGCATTCAGACACTTTGCTATGAGACTCGAAATTGAGCTCAGGTACATCCTGTTTCCATTGATCATCCTTGAGATGTTTCTACAACTTGATTGGAATCCAGCTGTGGTAAATTCAATTGATTGGACATGATATGGAAAGGGACACAACTGTCTATATAAGGTCCCACAATTGACAGTGCATGTCAGAGCAAAAACCAAGCCATGAAGTCAAAGTAATTGTCCGTAGAGCTCTGAGACAGGATTGTGTCATACAGTATTGAGGCATACAGTGAGGGAAAAAAGTATTTGATCCCCTGCTGATTTTGTACGTTTGCCCACTGACAAAGAAATTATCAGTCTATAATTTTAATGGTAGGTTTATTTGAACAGTGAGAGACAGAATAACAACAAAAAAATCCAGAAAAACGCATGTCAAAAATGTTAGAAATTGATTTGCATTTTAATGAGGGAAATAAGTATTTGACCCCCTCGCAATCAGAAAGATTTCTGGCTCCCAGGTGTCTTTTATACAGGTTAGGAAGCACGGGGGTGGCAGCATCATGTTGTGGTGGTGCTTTGCTGCAGGAGGGACTGGTGCACTTCACAAAATAGATGGCATCATGAGGAGGAAAATTATTTGGATATATTGAAGCAACATCTCAAGACATCAGTCAGGAAGTTAAAGCTTGGTCGCAAATGGATCTTCCAAATGGACAATGACCCCAAGCATACTTCCAAAGTTGTGGCAAAATGGCTTAAGGACAACAAAGTCAAGGTATTGGAGTGTCCATCACAAAGCCCTGACCTCAATCCTATAGAAACTTTGTGGGCAGAACTGAAAAAGCGTGTGCGAGCAAGGAGGCCTACAAACCTGACTCAGTTACACCAGCTGTGTCAGGAGGAATGGGCCAAAATTCACCCAACTTGTTGTGGGAAGCTAGTGGAAGGCTACCTGAAACACTTGACCCAAGTTAAACAATTTAAAGGCAATGCTACCAAATACTAATTGAGTGTATGTAAACTTCTGACTGAATGTGATGAAAGAAATAAAAGCTGAAATAAATCATTCTCTCCACTATTTTTCGGACATTTCACATTCTTAAAATAAAGTGGTGATGCTAACTGACCTAAGACATGGCATTTTTACTAGGATTAAATGTCAGGAATTGTGAAAAACTGAGTTTAAATGTATTTGACTAAGGTGTATGTAAACTTCCGACTTCAACTGTATATATTTTTTACATATTTAAGCCTTTTTTGAGGTATGCACAAAACTACCTTCACACTTTCATTCCATTCTGAGCAAAACAGAGAACACCATCACGTTCGTGAGAGTCTCCCCTTTCCATAGAGTGTTTTAATTATTTAAACATTATTTAAAAATTAAAGTGTTCGGACGCAACAAATATTTAAGTGACGTCTCATGGTCTAACAAACATCGCTCTAGCTCTGCCACTTTTCACCACATGTGCAGAAGTGTAACACTGGCGGATGTAGGGGATTTTCACTGGGATTTTACTGTTATGTAACTTACATTGCTGCACCGGTGCATCAATCGACTCTAGGGGGTTAACTAGTGACAACCGTGAAGCATGCCGGAACTATGTCAATTTTAATCAACAATAACACTGAGCAAGTGTTTAAATGTTCTCTAATTTCTTGGCCTTAATCCTCCCTCCCAAAATAAAAATGGCCTTACCTTATAACTCTACATGTATTCTGATTCTAAACAAAATATACCAATACCATTTTACCATTACAGAAGCTGAAACCAGAATTGACTACGTCCGTTTTCACACCTGACCAATTTGTCAATACTTTGAATTAAATCAGGCTTATTGATGTCCTAACCATGCCTTCGGAAAGTGTTCAGACCCCTTGACTTTCTCCACATTTTGTTACGTTACAGCCTTATTCTAAAATGGATTACATAAAAAATATTCCTCAGCAATCTACACGCAATAACCCGTTATGACAAAGTGAAAACAGGTTTTTAGAAAATGTTGCTAATTTACTAAATCTAGAAACAGAAGTACTTAATTTACATAAGTATTCAGAGACGGGATTGTGTTGAGGCACAGATCTGGGGAAGGGTACCAAAAAATGTCTGCAGCATTGAAGGTCCCCAAGAACACAGTGGCCTCCATCATTCTAAAATGGAAGAAGTTTGGAACCACCAAGAAGTTTGGAACCCGGCCAAACTGAGCAATCGGGTGAGAAGGGCTTTGGTCAGGGAGGTGACTAAGAACCCGATGGTCACTCTGACAGAGCTCTTGAGTTCCTCTGAGGAGATGGAAAAACCTTCCAGAAGGACAACCATCTTTGCAGCACTCCACCAATCAGGCCTTTATGGTAGAGTGGCCAGACGGAAGCCACTCATCAGTAAAAGGCACATGACAGCACACTTGGAGTTTGCCAAAAAGCACCTAAAGACTCTCAGATCATGAGAAATAAGATTCTCTGTTCTGATGAAACCAAGATTGAACTCTTTGGCCTGAATGCCAAGCGTCACGTCAGGAGGAAACCTTGCACCATCCCTACGGGGAAGAATGGTGGTGGCAGCATCATGCTTTGGGGATGTCTTTCAGCAGCAGGGACTGGGAGGCTAGTCAGGATCAAGGCAAAGATGAACGGAGCAAAGTACAGAGAGATCCTTGATGAAAACCTGCTTCAGAGTGCTCAAGACCTCAGACTGAGGCAAAGGTTCACCTCCAGCAGGACAACGACCCTAAGCACACAGCCAAGACAACACAGGAGTGGCTTGGGAACAAGTCTCTGAATGACCATGAGTGACCCAGCCAGAGCCCGGACTTGAACACGAACGAACATCTCTGGAGAGACCTGAAAATAGCTGTGCAGCGACGCTCCCCATCCAACCTGACAAAGCATGAGAGCATCTGCAGAGAAGAATGAGAGAAACTCCCCGAATACAGGTGTGCCAAGCTTGTAGCGTCATACCGAAGAATACTTGAGGCTGTAATCGCTGCCAAAGGTGCTTTAACAAAGTACGGAGTAAAGGGTCTGATTACATATGTAAATGCAATATTTCTGTTTTTTATTTTTAATAAATTAGCAAACATTTCTAAAAACCTGTCATTACGGTGTATTGTGTGTAGATTGATGAGGGGGAAAAAAATCATACATTTTAGAATAAGGCTGTAACGTAACAAAATGTGTAAAAAGTCAAGTGGTCTGAATACTTTCCGAAGGCACTGTAAATGAGTGAACTTCAAATTGAGAAAAAGTCTGATTACTAACGGTTGCCTTGACTTATGAGCCACAGGTCAATTTACAAATGTCACTCCTCCCAACCTCCCAATACAACAGACAACACATTCATTTCAATAAAAAATATGATGACATGAAGTCCCATACTCTGCAGAATCTGTGGTGTGTGTGTGTGTGTGTGTGTGTGTGTGTGTGTGTGTGTGTGTGTGTGTGTGTGTGTGTGTGTGTGTGTGTGTGTGTGTGTGTGTGTGTGTGTGTGTGTGTGTGTGTGTGTGTGTGTGTGTGTGCGTGAATATGGTCAGACTAATTCCAAAATGAAGCTGAACCCCCAAGACACAAAGACTCCCCTAATTAATCACTACTAACGAGGTAGGAGGCTCTGGAAATACCCAGTGAATCAAAATGGATTAATTGTGGAAATTGGAAAAGGATAGTAAAGAAATTGTGAAGGGTTTTTTAGCTCCCTTGGTCACAACTCAGGCGCCATTCCCTTCTGCAATCAAATCAAAGGCCAGTTTGGAAAATCAAACCAAACAAATGCCATGTTTGTGAATTATTGCTGCTTTAGAGAAGACAGTGATTGAATTAAGCTGTTACTGGTTGATGAAAGAAACATACACTGTTTGCCCAAAGTGGGACCTCTTCTTTTCCCCCAGCATCTGGGGAAGTGTTGCTGTTGTTTATCAGTACTGCATGCATTCCTACATGACTCATACACACACACCATTATGGATGATCCGGGTGCGATGCAGCGAAGGTGCTCCCACCCCAAGAAGCAGGTACAATGCTTATTTCAGCAGAAAGCCCTGGGTGGAGAGTTTGGCAGAATAAACACAGGGCATGGTGGATCATTTTGTGTGTGTGTGTGTGTGTGTGTGTGTGTGTGTGTGTGTGTGTGTGTGTGTGTGTGTGTGTGTGTGTGTGTGTGTGTGTGTGTGTGTGTGTGTGTGTGTGTGCACGTATGCGTGCGTGCGTGCATGCGTGCGTGCGTGCGTGCGTGCGTGCGTGCGTGTGTGTGTGTGTGTGTGTGTGTGTGTGTGTGTGTGTGTGTGTGTGTGTGTGTGTGTGTGTGTGTTTAGCAGCATAAGCACAGGGCAGCATGGTGGATGTGATGTCAACCCGGGGCTTCTAATAGATCAATCTGACCCTCCTAGATAAATCTGGGCCCTTATAATCTCCAACAGGAGTAGAGCAGTGTTCTGGCTTACACTCAGCCAGTCTGCAGTACTGTATATGGTGAATGAAAACACAAATTCATTCAACCCAGAGCCTAAAATATTCAACTGCTTATATATTGTTTATAAATTAGTCTCATAATATATTTTTATAGATTTGTTAAATCATAATATTAATTCCAGTTTTACAGTCTTAATAACAGCTATATTACATAACATGCAATAGAATGATTATCCTCCTGCCAACATTATTGTCGCATTACTTTGCACATTTGGTTTTAACAGTTTGGTAATCAATGGAGACAATATTACTGCTACAACGACCCTGGAGTGGACTGGTCAAGGTGACTTGTGACCAATGTTCCCACTAAGCTGCGGGCGAACAGTGGTCCCGAGACTGCCGCACATCTCTCCCGGAACTGCCGCTCAGAAGAAATATCAGCCCACAGAGATCAGCACGAGGTTGAACTTCACTCAACTAACTAGAGCAGTGGTCGATCTCCAAGGCATTCCTAGTCGATCGCCAAACATTTTTTTAAATTCATCTCGGGCTGTTGGCGGTAGGTGCACCTGATTCAGCTGCCCGGTAAGAGAACTGTTGCCATTTTGAACCATTGAATGTGTCTGAAGGTACAAACTCTTCCTTCCCGGAGAGCTACCCCTGAACAATCTTATGGCTCAGATTACCATATCTGCAGTAACGTAGCAGGCATGAAAGAAAGCTACAGCGAAGTTGATTCAGTGAGATTTCAAAACGTTTAAAACCATGACTAGAGAGAGACTGTCATTGAATACAGCAAAGAGCTGCTGTGAGATTTCAAAACGTTTAAAACCATGACTAGAGAGAGACTGTCAACGTATAAAGCAAAGAGCTGCTGTTTTTATGAGTGAGTTCATGATTAAGTTCTTACTCAACACTGTCAACACTTTTATAAGCCATATACATTTCCAATCGGCGCTACATGAAGCAGTAATTAATGAGTTGGAAAGTGTATCTATAGGCATCCGTTGTTGTTATTATTAGCAGCTTAGGTGTTTTTTTTTTACTTATTTTTTATATATATTTTCTTTGGAATTTGTATCCCTTTTTCTCTCCAATTTCGTGATATCCAATTGGTTGTTACAGTCTATACCATTCCTACAACTCCCATACGGACTCGGGAGAGGCGAAGGTCGAGAGTCATGCATCCTCTGAAACACGACCCTTCCAAGCCGTACTGCTTCTTGACTCACTGCTCGCCTAACCCGGAAGCCAGCAGCACCAATGTGTTGGAGGATACACCGTACAACTGATGACCGAAGTCAGCGTGCATGTGCCCGGACTTCCACAAGGAGTTGCTAGAGTGCGATGGGACAAGGACATCCTGGCCGGCCAAACTCTCCAATAACTCAGACAACGCTGCGCCAATTGTGCGCTGCCTCATGGGTCTCCCGGTCGCGGCTGGCTGACCCATACTGTCTGGGATCAAACCCGGGTCTGTAGTGATGCCTCTTGCACTGCATTGCAGTGCCTTAGACCACTGCGCCACTCGGGAGACCCCGGCTTGGGTGTTTTTTAATATCAAGGAATATTTCACTTTCTCTGTTCATAAGAGTAACAACATGAATTTGTTCATGAGGCAGAAATAATGCGGTGCGACTCCAGTTTGGCCATCAGCTGGAAGACGGGATCCCTCTTGGTGTCAGTGGAGGAAAGGGAGAGCGGAGGGATGTTGAGACGCGGACTCTGTGTCTTCTGCTCTCTCCGTCTGCTGAGATGGACTATCAGATGCAGGGAACATTAGCCCAGTAAAATTAAAATTAAAAAGCTAATTATTAAATGTATGCTCGCTCAGCTGTGCCTCACAAGTAATATAACAACAGATCTATTACCGGTGTGATCATATAGCCTACCTCAAATGTTTTTATGTAATTAACAAAAATGTACCAAACAACAATGCATTTGCTGGGCAATTCAATCAAAGCCAATATGTAATGATTATGTATTGGGCCTATAGCTTACTGCACAAACCTCATTGCTACAGTACGGTTTTTAATTGGTTAATGTTGCATAGGCTTACATTATTTAAGCCATGTTAAAAAAAATCTGGGCGGTAGATCTCGGCTTGCATCTTGACTCAGAAAAGGTTGGTGACCACTGTTCTAGAGTTTTCCCTGTTAACACTATCAACACTTCCCTTTACAGTGCCAATTCTGATCCAATCAACGCAATATTAGCCACGTTCAATGCAATATAAAGAAACAAAATGAACTATGCAAGACATTTTGTTGTAGGCAGAACGCATCGGAGTAGGATTCTATTGCATTGAGACGCACGACTTAGCCCATACTCTACACAGACCGGTAAACAATCCCAGCTGCATTAGGCCTATATGCAAATAGACCATTGCCGCATATGGATCTGTGCCATTTACTTTGAACTGGACTGTGTTAACAGCATGAGCGGTCGTGAGTAGATGTGCTTGTTTTGAGAGTGTTGTATTTTGAGACATGCTTGAACAAGCTAAGTGGCCAATAGGCAGAGGGTAGCATAATTTGTCTGATTCTCTGTAATAATGGTATGGGAATAATAATGCATTTAATTTTGTAAACTTTTTTTTGCATCAAACACCACAACATTTTCAGTCACTTCTTTGTCTGAAGAACAAGTGGATAAACAGGTTAATGTCAAGCCCTGCATGTTTTTTTTCAAAAGTCTCATGGAGTGCAGGCCTACATTAAACACCACATATTGACTGCCACTGTCGCTGAATGATTGAACAGATATGTCCATTTTTAAATGTTATGGAATGCATTTTCTCCATTTTTTTTATGGTAGGCCACTCTGATAGGCCTACATTATGATCAAATAGCCACAGTAGCCTACTTGGCCGCTATTAAAACTGTAACTTAAAGCAGGTACAGCCTCAGAGTTCACAGTAAACGTGCGCTGGAAGTTGCACATCATTTTCACAACGTTCAAGTTTGCACTCAGCAGACCTGAAATTTGCTCAGTACCGAAAAAAAATTAGAGGGAACATTACTGCTGGTGACATCACAGGGGTGCCTGTAGTTTTGTCTGGATTGTCTCCTTAGGGGTCACTTCTCTGTAGAATAAGCTATTTGAGCCCATGCAGCCCTCACTGGGCGAAGTCTTCCTTTCCACAGCACGGCACACACAGACACACACTGTGCCATACACATCACGGCACTGACTGATTCCCTTCACGCTGGCAGCCACAACCAGGGGGAGAAACAGCAGCATGCAGAGAAACTTTGATTCCCAAGCTACCACTCTGCCATAATCCCTTTCTCTGATCTCTGCTCATTTTGCTTTAATATATATATATTTTTTTACTTTCTAGAGGAAAGTAGGAAATATTAAAATCCAAACTGCTCAGTGAAAGTCTGTTCTCCACCTGCAGGCATGTTGGGTAGAGGGGGGAGGACGGGGAAGTGAGATAAATTGAACGAAAGTGTTGAAATAGCCTCCAAGGATTCTCTTTCTCTCTCTTTGTTTCTCTCCCACTCCTTTGTTATTCAGTCTGTTTTCCCCCACCTCTCCTCTTCCACCAGCGTACAACTTAGCCGCTTGAGGTCACATCCTCTCCAACCCGGCTCGGTCATTTACTGTGGGGTGTACAGTGTTCGCTGATCTCCTAAATCGGGGCACTAGAGCTGAGACCTGAGGCCACCCAAGCCTCAAGCCCTCCCTGGGTCTGGTTTGAGTAATAGCTGATATCCCCCAGATAGGCGGTGTGCATTTTATTTCTAGAAGGATCATAAGTCACCAACCGGGGCGGAGGAGCTGACTATGTCATCTGAGATGAGAACTGAGCCGGGGAGAGCGGCTGAAAGACATGCAGGTAATACACCTGTCTGTTAGGAAGGAGGAGGCAGGAGGAGGAAGGAGGAGGAAGGGCTAGGAAGGAGGTGGCAGGAGGACGAAGGAGGAGGAAGAATTAGGGATATCTCTCTTTTTCTGTTTAGTAGAAGCGAAATTCTCCTCTCTCCTCTCTCCTTGTTAAGATGAAACAAATATATATAATGATGTATGAGGCTTGAAAGGGTAGCATCATAATAGTAGCCTTTACATAATTTTTTTTTAAATATTCTTTGCTCCAAAAGAGCCAGCATCATTAAAAAACCAATGGCAGTCCTTAACGAAGGTCGATGTCTGCGCCCTCGCTGAAATCGAATTAGGATTAAAAAAACACCATAAAAATCCAGTTTAAGCTAGAGATATCTGTTTTTTGCATCTCAATCCACTGCATCCGCCTATGCCGCACTTCCGCATCTGTGGTGAAAGGTGACAGAGCTGGAGCGGTGTTTGTCAGACCATCATCCCAAAAATTGGTCTTCTCACAAAATCATCTGTAGCGTCTGAATGGATTGGCCTAAATGGAGTCTAAATGGAAAGATGAGACTCTTGTGAAAATGATCATGTTGATTGTTTTGCTCTAGGATGCACACAGGTAATTGTTGAAATGAATGGAAGTATATGTTCAGTGCCAAAAATAAGGGGATAAATACATGTAAATATATATATATAATAATATATATATATATGTTTCTTAGTAGACGGTTTAGACAGGGTTTAGATTTATGGGTTAATTCCCTAATTTAATCTCACCAAAAGTAGCTGAACCTGACCTCAGTAGTGTGGACTGGGCTGGGAGTGATGGGCAGTGTGGTGTGTGTGCGTGTGTGTGCGTGTGTGCGTGTGTGCGTGTGTGTGTGTGTGTGTGTGTGTGTGTGTGTGTGTGTGTGTGTGTGTGTGTGTGTGTGTGTGTGTGTGTGTGTGTGTGTCTGTGTGTGTGTGTCTGTGTGTGTCAGCGGTTAGGATGGACGGTGCTGCTGCAGAGAGTAGGGCACAGCATGGCTCCCAGGGCTTTAATCCCGGCCTGACTCTGTGCCTCATGCCAGCGTGAGGAATCACATACACACTACTGCCAGTCTAAGGACCCTGTCCTTACACTTTGCTAATTTGCAGCTTTATGGACACTGCCAATTAACTGATTGCTGGGTGGGAAGTGAGCCGGGGCCGGAGCCAGAGGGAACTGACCACAACAGTGCCATATACAGTTCCTTCGGAAAGTATTCAGACCCCTTAACTTTTTCCACATTTTATTACATTACAGCCTTGTTCTACAATGGATTAAAAAAAATCCTCAGCAATCTACACACAATACCCCATAATGATAAAGCGAAAACCAAGCGAAAACTCTTTGCTTGAGACTCGAAATTGAGCTCAGGTGCATCCTGTTTTCATTGATCATCCGTGAGATGTTTCTACAACTTGATTGGAGTCCACCTGTGGTAAATTTAATTGATTGGACATGATATGGAAAAGTACACACCTGTCTATATATGGTCCCACAGTTGACAGTGCATGTCAGAGCAAAAACCAAGCCGTGTGGTCGAAGTAATTGTCCGTATAGCTCTGAGCAAGGATTGTGTCGAGGCACAGATCTGGGGAAGGGTACCAAAAACATTCTGCAGCATTGAAGGTACCCAATAACACTGTGGCCTCCATCATTCTTAAAGGGAAGAAGTTTGGAAACACCAAGACTCTTCCTAGAGCTGGCTGCCCGGCCAAACTGAGCAATCGGGGGAGAAGGACCAAGAATCCGATGGTCACTCTGATAGAGCTCTAGAGTTCCTTTGTGGAGATGGGAGAAACTTCTAGAAGGACAACTATCTCTGCAGCACTCCACCAATCAGGCCTTTATGGTAGATTGGCCAGATGGAAGCCACTCCTCACTAAAAGACACATGACAGCCCGCTTGGAGTTTGCCAAAAGGCACCTAAAGGACTCTCAGACCATGAGAAACAAGATTCTCTGGTCTGATGAAACCAAGATTGAACTCTTTGGCCTGAATGCCAAGCGTCACGTCTGGAGGAAACCTGGCACCATCCCGACGGGGAAGCATGGTGGCGGCAGCATCATGCTGTGGGGATGATTTTCAGCGGCAGGGACTGGGAGACTAGTCAGGATCGAGGGAAAGGTGAACGGAGCAAAGTACAGAGAGATCCTTGATGAAAACCTGCTCCAGAGTGCTCAGGACCTCAGACTGGGACGAAGATTCACCTACCAACAAGTCAACGACACTAAGCACACAGCCAAGACAACACAGGAGTGGCTTCGGGATATGTCTCTGAATGTCCTTGAGTGGCCCAGCAAGAGCTTGGACTTGAACCCGATGGAACATCTCTGGAGAGACCTGAAAATAGCTGTGCAGCAATGCTCCCCATCCAACCTGACAGAGCTTGAGAGGATCTGCAGGGAAAAATGGGAGAATCTCCTCAAATACTGGTGTGCCAAGCTTGTAGCATCATACCCAAGAACAATCAAGGCTGTAATTGCTGCCAAAGGTGCTTCAACAAAGTACTGAGTAAAGGGTCTGAATACTTACAGTATATAATGTGTTTTTTAAGTTTATATTTGCAATACATTTGCAAACATTTATAAAAACCTGTTTTTGCTTCGTCATTATGGGGTATTGTGTGTAGATTGATGAGAAGAAAATAAATGTAATCAACTTTAGAATAAGGCTATAACATAACAAAATGTGTAAAAAGTCAAGTGGTCTGAATACTTTCCGACGGCACTGTGTATAGCTCCGGTCCAGAGGTTCTATAGGAGAAAATGCCTTAAACTGAAACAGTGATTGCCAATAGCCTAGATAAGAATTCCTAAGACTATTAAAAAGGGTTTCTTGCTAATATTGAATGAGAGCATAACTGTATTCATGTAATTGCAGTTGCTTTGCTTTGGTAAGTGTTACATGGAAGTGCTGCGTTCTTGTGAGGTTATCTGTCTGATGTTATTATTAAGAGTTTGCTCTGCTGTATACCGTTTGACTTGAGCCCCTCTGCTGTTGGTGTTGTCTCATCACTGCCCTCTGCAGGAAAGCAGGGAGAGTAGCACCTCAGTGGTGCCTTCAACAGACACACACGGGTGCGTGCACAAACACACACGCACACGCATCAGGCACACGCACACGCACACACACACACATTTACCCTTGTAGCTGACAGAGTTAGATGCATGTCCTCCACAGGGAGTTTGCATTTGGATGAGTGGACAGCAGCTCATATACACTAATTAAATCACCTGCGTCCTATCAGCTGAGTGGCCTGGCAGAGACGAATAAACCAATCAACACACACTGAATTCAACCGACACACCTGACTGCACACACACACACGGACACACACACACACACACACGGATGGATGTTCACACACACCTCTTCGAAACTCTCCCTCCTTCGAGGCACAGCAATTAATCAACCAAACGCACCACAGTGTGCCGTTCCCCGTCTCTCTAAATGTGGTATATAAGCCGGCCGCTCCGCTCTCTCCACGACGCAGGGAGACATTTCGTCAAACAAATATGATCAAAACAAAGCTAATGACGTGTAAATTGTTGATGATGTATTCTGTAGTGAGCGGCCGCAGTGTGCTGTCTGTCTGAGGGTAATCACTGACATGGGAAATACATAATGAGGAGCAAATGAATATGAATATTAGGAACATTGAACATTACGCAGAGCAACTTTGACACTCAGAAAGTGGGTTGTCTGGATGTGGATGGTGTCATCATGTGTTCTTTTTACGGTAAAGTAAGCTCCCTGGCTGTCTCAAAAACACACGTGCAAGTCAGTCTGGTTCTTTGGTTTCAGGACGTATCTAGAGTGAGGAAGAAAATGGCTTTGGATTAAAGGTCTATGACATCGCTCTTCTGACTCCACAAGGACCAAATACAATAGTAATAGCAGAGCTACTGTAAGAAAAGGGAAGGTGGTGGTGGAGGTCATAGTAGGGTGAAACTTGTCCAGCCTCCCCACGGTGGACTCACCTCTTTGGGGCTTGTCTCCCTCTGCTAGAGGCCCTCCACCCTGGTCCCTGGCTCAGCAATGGGTGAAGCAGAGCACCAGACAGCCGCTTAGTGTAGAGCGCTTGGCTAGTCCACAGCTAAAACCCCTGCCGAGCTGAGTAGCGTAGGGCGCTAGCTAGGCTAGTCCACATACAGCTAGAGCCCTGCTAGTGCCTTGCCAAGCCAGTGCATTACCAGCCCTAATCCCACAAGCTGAAGCAGGGGATCTTACATCTGAGAACAATGGCTCTCCCTCCCAAGGCACAGCAGACACAGATTTGGGGGTACAGCGTTGGGAGTGACAGGGAGAGATGGTTCGTGGGGAGGATTGTAGGGCTGAGGGATGGAGGGGGAGGAGGGAGAGGAGCTACCTACTGATAGACTATCTGTGTTAGGAGAGTTAGGATGAATCCACAGTGAGCAACTGAACCACTACGGTAGCAGATGTCTCTACGTTACAAAGGGAGAGGTTTTTGTATTTTCAAATAGAATGGGCCCAGTTGACTGATCATACAACACTATTAGAGCACCGAGATCCATGAGACATTCTCCAACGGAGTGCTTGAACAGCCCAATGAAATGACTACAAGTATAAAACAAATGTAGAGTGGGCTAATGCGTGATCATTTTGGCCTAGTTTCTTGTGACAGATTTAGCAAAACCGAGTAGCTGGCCAGAACGCACCTGAGATTTGGTTCTGTGTGCTGAGATTAGTTTTAGCAAGATTAACTACCTGCTCTTTTGCCTGTTTGGCAATTCGATGTTCAGATTAAAGTATGCAGATTTTCTTTTTTCAAACGCGTGTATCTTATTTCACAGAACATGTGGAACAGAAATGTATGATGTGTGTGTTACCGTGGGACAGATATCTGGCAGAAACTATACCTGTTTTGATATTGATGTAAACGGTTGGTGTTGTGTGTGTTTGAGGGGCTGGAGGAAACATGAGTTTTATGCACACACACACACACACACACACACACACACACCACACACACACACACACACACACACACACACACACACACACACACACACACACACACACATCTCTGCAGTGCGTGCAACAGATGGATTTTCTCCTCCAGGAGCTGACTGAACAAAAAGAACATTCAATATGTAATTACCTTCCTTCTCTCCATACAGACTTCAGCAAGTCACGCCGTTGTAGAGAATTCAATATGCACCCATGACAAACAAACATTTATTTCCATAGCATTACACTAGGAAGTGTAATGCCATGGAAATAAATGTTTGTTTTGCTACTGTGTGTGTGTGGGGAGGAGGGGAGGAGGGAGGGAACCACCTACATTGTTCATCATGAGACGTGGGTCGACCGTCGAACGCTAGACTGCCTGGCTGGCTGGTTGACTGGTGCGGGGACATGTGATGTCTCCTCTCGTAGAGAACCGCCACAACAAGATGGAGTTTTATTTTTTAATACCAAACTTTTCCCTGCAGACAATTCAATGCGAGCGAGCTTCTCTCACAATATTTTGCATTCTTATTAACTGCTTGGGTGCAATTTATTGTCCTCTGAGGCGATGGAGGTGGTTGGGAGAGGGGGACTCTGGTCGGAGCTGATAAGCCGCTGCTCACAACCAGGCCCGCTGGAGGGACCAGATTTTCCAGGAAGACAATGTCCACTAGGTCAGACACACACACACACACAGGAGAGTGCACGTGTGTGCACACACACACACACACACACACACACACACACACACACATTGTTCAGACACACACACACATTACAGGCACTGCATAGCACTACACACAAAAAAAAACACACACACCCATCCCATTTCCAGCCTCCATCCACACAACATCCACACATGCACCCCTGTGTACTGTAATCACCCTCTATAACTAACTGAGTAATGATGATTATTCTACACGGCACGTCAACGGCATCACACCGAAGGTTGAAAACAATGAAAAGTAATGATATTCCCTCTCTTCTAGTTGCTCCGTGTTTGTGTTTATGTCTAGGAGACTGGGGAAGGAAACGACAGAGTAGCGATTGGGGGAGAAAAACGACAGTGGTGCAGCGGTGCGCTGGGCTGGCTCCATAGTGCAGACAGGAGCACAGCAGAGACGTGCGTCTATAAAGTAAAATAAGCACCTCTCTGTAGGGATATGACAGCCAATCCATCAGGGGAAATGGAGCCTCTGTCTCTGGCACCAAGGAGAGAGGCCCCCAAGCTTTATAAATAGTTGCGCATTTTTAAAGAAAATTGGAAGTTGTCAGACATATGCCATCCGCTTTGCTTTTTTTTGTTAAGGATCTCTCCTTCTAGGCTTGTGGACATGCGGCTTGGGGGAACATGATTCAAACATCACAAAATACAAAGTAGCAGGGGTTTGAAAGGCTAGCCTGCAAGGTGCTGAATCTCCTTGGAGCAAGAAGATGAGTGTATTCATGGTCCAATGCCACCATGTCAAGGAGCAAGTGGCACTCGAGTCGGGCTGGAAAATTGTTTACTGCTTTGTAGTGTCTCCTTTTTCAGAACTTCATCTTCTTAGCACTTTGGTGAAGGACTATGGTTTGTCTGTGTGTGTGCGCGTGTGTGTGTGTGTGTGTGTGTGTGTGTGTGTGTGTGTGTGTGTGTGTGTGTGTGTGTGTGTGTGTGTGTGTGTGTGTGTGTGTGTGTGTGTGTGTGTGTGTGTGTGTGTGTGTGTGTGTGTGTGTGTGTGTGTGTGTCTGTGCATGCGTGCGTGCGCATGCCTGCTAAGTACGGGTGTGTGTCTGTCACAATGTGTTACCACTGCCTGTAGTCTAAATACACATACCAGTGATATTTTCTGCAGAGATTCTGAATTTCATCTCGCCTTGAGGTTACTGAAAACCAGTGGTCAATGAGAAGGTAAATTCGGGATGGAATCCCAATGTTGAACTTCAAAGAGGCAGTGCACTGTGTCTAATTCAGATGATGTGTCGGTCGGAGTGGTTGATTAAAGTTGACTATCGCTGCACACGGATGGGTAGGAGAGGAGAAGTACAGCCAGAGGGCTGAGACAGAACGTGCTACATGGGTCTGTATTCTTCATTCCTTCCCTTTCATCTTTCATGTAGTGGAACAAGCCACAGATACACAGAAAAGGAACATCCTACAGGGAGAAACTTTACCGTCAAAATCATAGTAGAACAACCTATTGTATTGAATATTCAGTGTCTCATTAGCCCATGTGGACTGGGCATCTGATTGATGCAAGTCACAAAAAAAGAAACACAAATAAATAATTGTTAATCATACTATGAATGTAAATTGCATTGAATCAGCTGTGAGAGTGAGATCACCATTATCTTTATACTTTTGATTAGATTACAACGGCTGTTTATTTAGTCACATTCACAGGGTTGCAGATGTAGTAGCAGTGTACAGGGATTAAGCTCTGAGCTCCAACAGTGCAGGTGTGAATGAAACAATAATAATAAATGAATGGGGGGGGAGTGGTGGCTATTCAGCAGCCTGATGGTCTGGGGGTAGAAGCAGTTGGCCAGTCTGTTAGTTTTAGCCATGATGCTCCTGTACTGCCCACGTTTGAGTGATGAAAGCGGGGAGAACAGGCCGTGGCTCGGGGGGAACAGGCCGAATTTCTTCAGCCTCCTAAGATTCGCTGTCGTGCCTTCTTCACCATGATGTCCTTGTGGTTTGACCATTTCAGCTCCTCTTAGATAGGTACACCGAGGAACATAACGTTTTTGATCGTCTACACAGCGGCCCCGTTGATGAGGATGGGGGTGTGCCCAGCCTGGTCCCTTCTGAAGTCCAGAATCAGTTCCTTTGTTTTGCAGAAGTTGAGGGAGAGGTTGTTTACCTGGCACCACACCGTCAGAGTGCCTACCTCCTCCTTGTAGGCTGTCTCTTCATTGTTGGTAATCAGGCCTACTGCTGTCGTGTCGTCAGCGAACTTGATAAAGTTGGAACTGTGTAACTTTTCTACTTTCAAACGTACAATAATTGCAAAAAGCAGGCAAGACCCCATATAACTGAGCCAGTGTGCATCAATCACATCGATAGTTTAGATTTACTGAGTCCTGCCCAAGGTGAAAATAACCTGTAATAATACTTGAAATGATCATTAATCTGTCCCGGTCCGCAGTGAGGAGAGGACCATTAAGATAATGCTTGATAACATCTCCTGTCGCCTCTCACAGCGAGTCACTGTGTTGGTAATCAAATTCACCCACAATTCTTTGCAGATATAAGCTATGGGGGGAGAGAGAGAGCGACAGAGAGAGAGAAGCAGAAAGGCAAAGAGAGTCTCAGGGAGGTAAAGATAAATGGTACACACCATGCTGTCGCATGATCTGCAAAGTATGAATGGAGAAATATTTCAATTTAAATGCAAAACGTTGAGGTGGTAGTGGGGGGTTGTATCAACGGCTGCATTTCACTTACATGCTACTGGAGGATTTCATAAATAACAATTGACTGTAATTATTCCTCTTCAAATGAGGTTTTAAACCTTCTGTGGCACACAGTGTCTTAATAGTAATGTTTTTATTTCCTAAACCCTTTGTTATTCTTGTTCTTAATGTAATTGGTTCTGTCCTCTGGCTCATCGAACTGACAGATATCTACAGCGGGACACTTTCTCAAGATCCCAGCAGGAACGCACTCTGCTCTGCTCCACAGACAGAAGGGGCCTGTGTGTGTGTGTGTGTGTGTGTGTGTGTGTGTGTGTGTGTGTGTGTGTGTGTGTGTGTGTGTGTGTGTGTGTGTGTGTGTGTGTGTGTGTGTGTGTGTGTGTGTGTGTGTGGTGTGTGTGTGTGTGTGTGTGTTTGTGTGTTTGTGTGTGTGTGTGTGTGTGTGTGTGTGTTTCCTTCCAGAGGCCTGTGAACACCTTTGCCTCCTCTTCCTCCTCATCCACTCCTAAATCACTCTCTACACTCTGCCTCACACCTCATCTTCTAACCTGGTTTATCAACATCAACCACCTCTAGCCTCCACCATTTCTGCTTTCTGATGGGGCGAAGAGGTTCATCTATCTATGTATGTGATGTTTATAGATTTTGTCCTTTCTAAGAGAGAGAGAGAAATGTAGCCTACAGAGTGCTGACTTGGTGAGAATCCTTGTAATGGCATAGTCTTTTATCGTAGTTTGACAGACTTATGAGGTACAGCTTGCAGCATGGGGTCACGGTCAGGGTTCAATAAGACATCTATGATTCCTCTATAGCCGTAAATATAAGTTCAATATGACATGCTAGCCCTTGTCAGACCCATAAATTGTCATTAGCCATCTACAGTATATGGCTCTGGCCTTTGTATTTTCTTCTCTAGACCTACATACATACAGTACAGTGTCTTGATTTGCACTTATCTCTCCTCATCCAGAAAGTCAAGGCTTCCGTATGATTCCTTTCTAGGACTGAATATAGTGCCTACAATTCAAATTTCCCTCATCCGTTTGAAACAAAGCTTCCAGAAAATCAAGGCTTCCAAATGATTCATTTCTAGGACTGAATATAGTGACTACAATTCAATTTACCCTCATCCATTTGAAACAAAGCTTCCAGAGAGTCAAGACCTCCATCTGATTCCTTCTCTAGGCCTACTATATTATAATAACTACAATTCCAGTTACCACTCCTCATTTGCTTGAAACAAAGCTTTCTGAGAGTCAAAACTTACCTTGTCTTCATTCCTTCCTCTTGGATGTGTGTAAACCCACCAACTTTCAAGTTGTCTCCTCTACCCAGTGTCCAGATGCACAGGTTTTTAGACATTTTTGCACATTTATTACAAAAATGTACTGAAATATCATATTTACATAAGTATTATGACCCTTTACTCAGTACTTTGTTGAAGCACCTTTGGCAGCGATTACAACCGCAAGTCTTCTTGGGTATGACGCTACAAGCTTGGCACACCAGCATTTGGGGAGTTTCTCCCATTCTTCTCTGCAGATCCTCTCAAGCTCTGTCAAGTTGGATGAGGAGCATCACTGCACAGCTATTTTCAGGTCTCTCCAGAGATGTTCAATTGGGTTTCAGTCTGAGCTCCGGCTGAGCGACTTAAGAACATTCAGAGACTTGTTCCGAAGCCACTCCTGTATTGTCTTGCCTGTGTGCTTAGGGCTGTTGTCCTGTTGGAAGGTGAACCTTCTCCCCAGTCTGAGGTCTTGAGTGCTCCGGGGCAGGTTTTCATCAAGGATATCTCTGTACTTTGCTCCTTTCATCTTTCCCTCAAGCATGAATAATCTCCTAGTCCCTGCCGCTGAAAAACATCCCCACAGGATGATGCTGCCACCACCATGCTTCACTGTCGGGATGGTGCCAGGTTTCCTCAAGACTTGACGCTTGGCATTCGGGCCAAAGAGTTCAGTCTTGGTTTCATCAGACCAGAGAATCTTGTTTCTCATGGTCTGAGAGTCCTTTAGGTGCCTTTTGGCAAACTCCAAGTGGGCTGTCATGTGCCTTTTACTGAGGAGTGTCTTCTGTCTGGCCATTCTACCATAAAGGCCTGAATGGTGGTGTGCTGCAGAGATGGTTGTCCTTCTGGAAGGTTCTCCCACCTCCACAGAGGAACTCTGGAGCTCTGTCAGAGTGACTATCGGGTTCTTGGTCACCTCCCTGACCAAGGCTCTTCTCCCCCGATTCCTCAGTTTGGCCGGGCGGCCAGCTCTAGGAAGAGTCTTTTTTATTACATTTTTTATTGAATATCCGAAACATACAATATACTTGCAGTGAAGCCACTCAACAACTACACCACACCAGTCATCCAACATACTCCCATTCAGAACGACACACAGAAGCATCCAGGGTCAATGCCCTGCTCAAGGGCACGTTGACAGATCTCCCACCAGGCAAAAAATATGATCCCCCCACAGTTCCCCAATAGCTGTCCCTCAAACATCCGAGACACCTCCCACAGTCCCCCTCCCCCGCAGAAAATAAATAAATAAATAAATAAACAATACAATTAATTCCATTCCCCACCCCAACCCCCAATGCACCAACAACCAAGAAAATGAACTAAAGAGAAAAAGAAAAAGACAGAAGAAAACAGCAAAAACAATATATATATATATATATAATATATATATAATAACAAAGGACATCAAGGACAACTAAAATCATAACAGCAATGCCAACTGTATATGTTTGAGTCCATGTCTGGCACTATTACAAGTGTGTGTGTCCGTGTATGTGTGTATTCAAATGAGAGTGTGTGTATATGCATGTGTACAAACACCTGCACGGCATCAGCCTCAGGCAAACCGGCATTAGCTGTTAAAACACTGACTCTCATTGTCATTCAAACGTACTTTTTATGTTTTATTTTGACTTTATTTTTTACTTTTATCGTTGACCATCAACTCCACTCCCACTTGTCTCCAATTCCACATCCCAACCCTCAGCTTCCCTCAGCCCAACCCATCTCTGCTGGCCACCCTTTTCAGATTTCTACACAACATATATCTTTCAACTATTCTATGATGTTTAACGTACAATTTCAATCTATCTAATCGAATAGAATCCACATATTGCGAGTTGAAGATAAATACTTTTACTAAGATTATTAGTATATTAGTAATTGACTGACCTGGTCTCTCCAGATCTCCTAACAGTACTATTTCTACGGTCAATTTAGATCATTGCTATGCATTTTCAGCCATTCCTGAACCTGAGATCAGAAACAGGCTACCTGAGGGCAATACCAAAATAAATGGTCTATTGATTCTGTATCCTCACAACAAAATCTGCAGAGCTTCGATGATTTTATGCCACAAATATTCAACATTTTGTTGGTGGCAAGAATTCTATATAATAATTTTAGCTGAAAAGCACAAAGTCTTGAATCTTGTGTTGTTTTATATATCAACTCATACACCCTGTACCATGGAATCGGTACATCAAAAATCTCTTCCCAACTATTTTGCGATCTGTATGGCACAGTTGTCAACATCCTGGTCCTCAAATTAAACTGGTATACTTTCCTATTTATGCTATTTTTATTCCTCTGACAGTTTTGATCCTTTATATTGGGCAGAAAGACCAGTTCCCTACCTCCTCCCGCTGCCAGCCACCTCCTCCATTTTTGGGACAATGCGGTAATCAATTGGTTGTACTCTTGGATTGAGCAGACCTTCCCGTACAATTCTGATAACTCCATGAAGGACATAACTCTACCATTACAATTTGCAATATCATTTAAGAACAAAATACCCTTTTCAAACATCTTTCCCATAAATAGGTATTTTATCAACCAGCACATTTGAGTTCAGCCATAATATTTGTTCTATATTTTCAGGGGGATGAAATTGAAATTGTAGCCAGCTCTGCAATGCTTGTTTGAAAAAGAGAGATACTTTGAAAAAAAGTATCATTTTCAATTAATCAAAAATGAGACATGGCAATCTGCACAAAGGCAAAAAGGCCATTTTTAAACAATCGATGAGCTTTTCTTAGTAATCTACTTGAGAACCAATTAGGGTTCAAGTAAAACTTTTGAATAATTTAAGCTTTTAGAGAGAGGTTTAGTGCTTTTATATTTAATAATCTCAACCCACCCAATTTATATTCATTATATAGATAGGCACACTTTATTTTGTCTGGTTTAGCGTCCCAGATAAAGCAAAATATTTTTTGCTCATATTATTTGAAAAATGAATCATCGGGAGTAGGCAGCACCATAAATAATTGCGTAAACTGAGATATGACTAAGGAGTTAATCAGGGCAATTTTTCCATGAATAGACAGGTATTTACCTCTCCATGGTTGCAGGATCTTGTCTATTTTTACGAGTTTTCTATTAAAATTAATTGTGAGCTTATTTATATATTTTGTGATATGAATACCAAGTATGTCTACTTCACCATCAGCCCATTTTATAGGTAAACTGCAGGGTAATGTAAAAGTTTTATTTTTTAAATATCCAATACATAATATTGTACACTTATCATAATTAGGTTTTAGTCCAGAGAGTACAGAAAAGTTATCTAGATCATCAATGAGACATTGCAGGGATCTAGCTTGCAGACTTAATATAAAACTTGAGTCATTGGCATACATGGACACCTTTGTTTTTAAGCCTTGGATTTCTAATCCTCTAATGTTGTTATTGGATCTGATTTTAATACCTAGCACTTCGATGGCCATAATGAATAGATATGGTGACAGTGGACACCCTTGTTTGGCTCCTCTTGACAATTCAAAACTCTCTGAGAAGTAACGATTATTTACTATTTTATACCTGGGGTTGCTATACATTATTTTTTCAAATTTTTTAAGAGAATCTCCGAAATTGAAAAAATCCAGGCATTTATAAATAAAATCCAGTCTTACTTTATCAAATGCCTTTTCAGAATCCGTTATAAATACCAGGCCTGGCTTCTTAGATGTTTGATGATGTTCCATTCTTTTTGGAAGTTGTTAGATATTATCTCCAATATATCGTGCATGTAAAAAACCTGTCTGATCAAGATGAACAATACCTGGTAAAACCCTTTTAATTCTGTGCTATGCATTTCGCTAGTATTTTTGCATCACAACATTGAAGTGTAAGGGGCCTCCAGTTTTTTTAGATAGACTGGATCTTTATATTTGCCATCTGGGTCTTGTTTTAATAATAGAGAAATCAGACCTTTCTGCTGATTACCTGAGAGACAAGTATTTCTATAGGAGTAGTTAAAACAATCTAACAATGGAGCTTTTAGTATATGAAAAAAATACTTGATATACCTCTACCGGTATGCTATCAAACCCTGGGGTTTTTCCAGACTGAAAGGATTTAATAGCCTCAAAAAGTTATTCCTCTGTAACTTGGCCTTCGCACTGATCTTTCTGTATATTTCTTCATTTTCATTTTTTATAATATTATTTGGAAAGAATTCCTTACCGTAATCTTTATTCAGTGGGAGAGGATGAGATGGAAAAGAGAACATCTGCTTAAAATATTTAGCTTCCTGTTTTAAAATATAATTCGGAGAATCATAGATGACTCCGTCTTCAGTAACGAGTTTCTGCAAATTATTTTTGTTAGCGTTCCTGTATTGGAAATTCAGGAAGAATTTTGTGCATTTTTCTCCATATTCCATCCAGTTTGCTTTATTTTTGTAATAGATTACATTAGATTGTTCTTGAATAAGTTCCTCAAGTTCTTTTTGTTTTTCCTCTAACTTATTTTGTATCTCTGTAGTATCGTTTTTATTGCTATCTACCTGTACTATTAGTTCATGTATTTCCCTTGTTAGTCTTGTCTCTTTAGCCAGAAACTGCTTTTTTTTATTATTGACGAATATTGAATTGAATGACCTCTGAAGGTACATTTAAAGGTATCCCAAACAATAAGGGGATTTGCTGAACCTATATTATACTGGGAAAATTCAGTTCTAAATGATTTTGTCTTAGTTAAAAATAAATTGTCCTCCAGTAAACTTTTGATTAAAATTCCAATATCCCCGTCCACGTGGAATTTCTATAAGAGTTATGTGAAGGCCAATTAGATGATCCGATCGCATTCTGTCTCCTATTAAAACTTTTTTAACCTTTGATGCAAGAGAGAAAGAGACAAAGTAGTCAAGACAACTAGCTTGGTTCATCTCCTCCGTGTATATCTCACTAGGTTGAGGTTTTTTAATCTCCAAATATCCACTATTTGTAATGTGTCCATAATATTTGTGATTTCGTTAAGGGCACGGTGTGATGATAGTTTGTAGAGTGATTTCCTTTACGGTCCATTGTGTAAGGCTTGGGTGTCGTACTGGAGGAATCAAATGCAGGAAGCAGCGATACAGGGTAGTGGCTTTAATAAGCACAACGGCTAAAACACAAGCCTTCCCAAAACAGCGATCAAAGCGCACAACAAAACAAGGTGCCCCAAACACAGGGGACACAACACTGTTGGCGTAAACACACGCACTACTGCAAAATACAAAATCAGAGTGTCACCAAGCAAAGCAAACAGAGAAACAATCCCGCACAAAGAGCAGGCGAGCCTGCTGGCTAATAAAGCCCGCTAATCAGCCCAACTAGGAACAGGTGCACCTAATAATGAAAAGGGGGGAAAACAAAAAGGGAATCAGTGGCAGCTAGTAGGCTGGTGACGACGACCGCCGAGCGCGACCCGAGCAGGAGGGGGGGCCACCTTCGGTAGGAGTCGTGACACATTGAGGTACTTAACACTGTGTTATAGTCTCCTACCATAATGATTTGATAATTTGTTGCCTGTAAATTCAAGAAATTGGTAGAAATATTTTCAAAGAAGTATGGATCATCCTGATTTGGACCATATAGATTAATGAGCCAAATTTCTTTTTTGTCCACTTTCATATTCAAAAAGATCCACCTTCCTTGCGAATCATTCCTGACTATTTGCACATTCAGATCGAAATTTTTGTTAGTTAATATTATCACACCTTTTGAGTTCCTTTGTCCATGACAGAAAATTATTTCACCACCCCATTCCCTTTTCCACACAAATTCATCTAAGGATGTAGAGTGAGTTTCCTGTAAACAGTATATGTTATGTTCCTTTTCTTTTAGTCACGTAAAGACTGATCTTTTTTTAAATAATCTGCTAAACTGTTACAGTTGTAACTGGCTATACTTATTTCACCCCTTACCATAACTAGATACTATTCTCAGACTAAACTGATCATAATTAGTGCTTGCAAAGTTACTGCCATCAGAGGTATTATGATGGTCAAAAATTAGAGCTTTAAAATGTCTGATATTTACAATTCAAGAAATAGGTTCTAGCAATATTTGTTTTATTTCCTTGCCTGTTTGCCTGTGAGCCAATGCCACAGATGTTAGAAAATGAGACAAGATATTATGTGTGTGGTAAATCTGAGTAGGTTGATGTGTATGATATTGGATGCCATTTAGTGAGAGTGTGTACGATGTCTGTATAAGAGTAAGACTATAATGTGTGCTGTCCAAATAAATAATAACTCCGCCAATTTGCATGGTTGAGTGTCTATGTGTGTAACATAGACACTTCCAATCCAAGATGGCGTAGCAGTCAGACGTCTTTGTCCTTCGTCTTGTCGTGTCCCATGTATATATCTTTTTATATATTTTTCTTTGCATATCTTTTTTATATTTTTCTAAACCTCAACTTCAAAATAATCTCCTGCAACCCGCCTCACCCAATGTGGTGGGGATCTGGTTTTTCTAAAGTATTTTTATTTACCTCAGAACCGGAATCCCCCAACAAGACTAGCCAGCTCACTAGCAACTAGCTAGTAGTCAGCTAACCACTGCTAGCGGTCATCAGCTAACCTTTAGCTCGGAAAACTCTCACCAGCTTGCACAACTTCGACTCAGACCAGAGCATGCCGGACCTATTTTCTCTCCATATCCCCGGATTCCTACCGCAAGCTCTGAACCTTTTCCCCTGAATCATTGCAGCTAGCTAGCTAGCTGCAATCCAGGTGACTACTCCTGGCTAACGTCTGTCCCGAAGCAAGCACCAATTAGCCTGGAGCTCCTGGGCTACAATACCCGGACCACTTCTCCTGTCGGTACGGGGCACGGAACCCCGCCGATCCTTCACGACTGAACCACCGACGTAATCTGCTCGAGGGGGTACTCAACTGGCCGCTCCGTAGCGACGTCCCCTGAATGCCCGCTAGCGGCGGCCCGCTAGCTGTCTAGGGCATATTGGACTGTTAGTTGAATAGATCCATCGGCCAATTTCTTGGGCCACTATACCTATTTTGCCAATTGGACTTGGACCCCTCTGCTACTCGGAACCCTACTAATCCATCACGACTGGTCTATCGACGTCACCGCAAGCAGAGGCTAAAACAGACTTTCCTCCGTCGCGACGTCCCTCTAAGGCCGTTCTGCTAGCCTGCTATCCCTGGCCTGCTAGCTGTCTGAATTGCTGTGTCTCCAGCCAGCCCAACCCCTCACTGGACCCCTATGATCACTCGGCTACGCATGCCTCTCCCTAATATCAATATGCCTTGTCCATTACTGTCCTGGTTAGTGATTATTGTCTTATTTCACTGTAGAGCCTCTAGCCCTGCTCAGTATGCCTTAACCAACCATTTAGTTCCACCTCCCACATATGCGATGACATCACCTGGTTTAAACGTCTCTAGAGACAATATCTCTCTCATCATTACTCAATTCCTAGGTTTACCTCCAATGCACTCACATACATCCTACCATACCTTTGTCTGTACATTATGCCTTGAATCTATTCTATCGTGCCCAGAAACCTGCTCCTTTTATTCTCTGTTCCGAACCTACTAGACGACCAGTTCTGATAGCCTTTAGCCATACCCTTATCCCACTCCTCCTCTGTTCCTCTGGTGATGTATAGGTTAATCCAGGCCCTGCAGTTTCTAGCTCCACGCCTACTCCCCAGGTGCTCTCATTTGTTGACTTCTGTAACCGTAAAAGCCTTGGTTTCATGAATGTTAACATTAGAAGCCTCCTCCCTAAGTTTGTTTTATTCACTGCTTTAGCACACTCTGCCAACCTGGATGTCCTAGCCGTGTCTGAATCCTGGCTTAGGAAGACCACCAAAAACCCTGAAATTTCCATCCCTAACTATAACATTTTCCGACAAGATAGAACTGCCAAAGGAGGCGGTGTTGCAGTCTACTGAAAAGATAGCCTGCAGAGTTCTGTCTTACTATCCAGGTCTGAACCCCAAAAATTCTAGCTTCTACTTGTAACCTGTCTGGGCTAGGGGGCAGTATTTTCACGGCTGGATGAAAAACGTACCCAATTTAACCTGTTAGGGCTAGGGGGCAGTATTGACACGGCTGGATAAAAAAACGTAACTAGAATGCCCAGTAACTAGAATATGCATATACTTATTGGCTTTGGATAGAAAACACCCTAAAGTTTCTAAAACTGTTTGAATGGTGTCTGTGAGTATAACAGAACTCATATGGCAGGCAAAAACCTGAGAAGATTTCATGCAGGAAGTGGCCTGTCTGACAAGGTGTCGTTCTTCTTGCCTCTGTTTATTGAAGACTGAGGATCTCTGCTATAACGTGACACTTCCTACAGCTCCCATAGGCTCTCAGAAGGCGTCAAAAAGCTGAATCATGGCTTTGCAGGCTCTGGCTGAAAAAAAGTAGCGCGTTTGGGTAGTGGCTGGTTACAGTACTGTGAGACTCAGGCGCGTGCCCGCGTCAACCGAATGCTTTGTTTTCTTTCCTCTGTTTACCTAAACGCAGATTCCCGGTCGGAATATTATTGCTTTTTTACGAGAAAAATTGTATAAAAATGGATTTTAAACAGCGGTTGACATGCTTCGAAGTACGGTAATGGAATATTTAGAATTTTTCTGTCATGAATTGCGCCATGCTCGTGACCCTTATTTACACTTCGGATAGTGTCTTGAACGCACGAACAAAACGCCACTATTTGGATATAACGATGGATTATTTTGGACCAAACCAACATTTGTTATTGAAGTAGCAGTCCTGGGAGTGCATTCTGACGAAGAACACCAAAGGTAATCAAACTTTTGTAATAGTAAATCGGAGTTTGGTCAGGGCTAAACTTGGTGGCTGTCTAAATAGCTAGCCGTGATGGCTGGGCTATCTACTCAGAATATTGCAAAATGTGCTTTCACCGAAAAGCTATTTTAAAATCGGACACCTCGATTGCACAAAGGAGTTCTGTATCTATAATTCTTTAAATAATTGTTATGTTTTTTGTGAACGTTTATCGTGAGTAATTTAGTAAATTCACCGGAGGTTTGCGGGGGTATGCTAGTTCTGAACGTCACATGCTAATGTAAAAAGCTGGTTTTTTATATAAATATGAACTTGATTGAACAAAACATGCATGTATTGTATAACATATTGTCCTAGGTGTGTCATCTGATGAAGATCATCAAAGGTTAGTGCTGCATTTAGCTGTCTTCTGGGTTTTTGTGACATTATATGCTAGCTTGAAAAATGGGTGTCTGATTATTTCTGGCTGGGTACTCTGCTGACATAATCTAATGTTTTGCTTTCGTTGTAAAGCCTTTTTGAAATCGGACAGTGTGGTTAGATTAACGAGAGTCTTGTCTTTAAAATGGTGTAAAATAGTCATATTTACATTTACATTTACATTTTAGTCATTTAGCAGACGCTCTTATACAGAGCGACTTACAGTAGTGAATGCATACATTTCATACATTTTTTTTATCTGTACTGGTCCCCCGTTGGAATCGAACCCACAACCCTGGCGTTGCAAACACCATGCTCTACCAACTGAGCCACACGGGACCACAAAGGTCAAAGGTTAGTGCTTCATTTAGCTGTGTTTTGGGTTTTATTGACACATGTCCTTGCTTGGAAAATGGCTGTGTGATTATTTTTGTCTATGTACTCTCCTAACATAATCGAATGTTTTGCTTTCGCTGTAAAGTCTTTTTGAAATCGGACAATGTGGTTAGATTAACAAGAAGTTTATCTTTAAAATGGTGTAAGATAGTTGTATGTTTGAGAAAGTTGAATTATGACATTTTGTTGTTTTTGAATTTGCCGTCCTGATATTTCACTGGCTGTGTCCTGCAGGTAGCGTCCCACCTAGCCCATAGAAGTTAAAAATCCACCTTTCCAGACACAAGTCTCTCACCATTGCCACTTGCTATAGACCACCCTCTGCCCCCAGCTGTGCCCTGGACACCATATGTGAATTGATTGCCCCCCATCTATCTTCAGAGCTCGTGCTGCTAGGTGACCTAAACTGGGACATGCTTAACACCATCCTACAATCTAAGCTTGATGCCCTCAATCTCACACAAATTAGCAATGAACCCACCAGGTCCCACCCCAAATCCGTAAACATGGGCACCCTCATAGATATCATCCTAACCAACTTGCCCTCCAAATACACCTCTGCTGTTTTCAACCAAAATCTCAGCGATCACTGCCTCATTGCCTGCATCCGTAATGGGTCTGCTGTCAAACGACCACATCTCATCACTGTCAAACGCTCCCTAAAACACTTCAGCGAGCAGGCCTTTCTAATCGACCTGGCCCGGGTATCCTGGAAGGATATTGACCTCATCCCGTAAGTAGAGGATGCCTGGTTATTCTTTAAAAGTGCCTTCCTCACCATCTTAAATAACCATGCACCATTCAAAAAATGTAGAACCAGGAACAGATATAGCCCTTGGCTCACTCCAGACCTAACTGCCCTTGACCTGCAGAAAAACATCATGTGGCGTTCTGCATTAGCATCGAATAGCCCCCGTGAAATGCAGCTTTTCAGGGAAGTCAGGAACCAATATACACAGGCAGTTAGGAAAGCTAAGGCTAGCTTTTTCAAGCAGAAATTTTCATCCTAGATAGCTGATGTTCTGAAAGAGCGGCAAAATCTGGACCCCTACAAATCAGCCAGGCTAAACAATCTGGACCCTCTCTTTCTAAAATGATCTGCTGAAATTGTTGCAACCCCTATATTACTAGCCTGTTCAACCTCTCTTTCGTATCGTCTGAGATTCCCAAAGATTGGAAAGCTGCCGCGGTCATCCCCCTCTTCATAGGGGGAGACACTCTAGACCCAAACTGCTACAGACCTATATCTATCCTACCCTGCATTTCTAAGGTCTTCGAAAGCCAAGTTAACAAACAGATTACCGACCATTTCGAATCCCACGGTACCTTCTCCGCTATGCAATCTGGTTTCAGAGCTGGTCACGGGTGCACCTCAGCCCCGCTCAAGGTCCTAAACGATATCATAGCCACCATCAATAAAAGACAGTACTGCGCAGCCGTCTTCATCGACCTGGCCAAGGCTTTCGACTCTGTCAATCACCACATTCTTATCGGCAGACTCAACAGCCTTGGTTTCTCAAATGATTGCCTCGCCTGGTTCACCGACTACTTCTCTAATAGAGTTCAGTGTGTCAAATCGGAGGGCCTGTTGTCCGGACCTCTGGCAGTCTCTATGGGGGTGCCACAGGGTTCAATTCTCGGCCGACTCTCTTCTCTGTATACATCAATGATGTCGCTCTTGCTGCTGGTGATTCTCTGATCCACCTCTACGCAGACGACACCATTATTTATACCTCTGGCCCTTCTTTGGACACTGTGTTAACTTCTTACATCTAGGGGTTCCCCTAGCCAACAGCCAATGGGATCGCATGGCGTGAAATACAAAAACAACTAAAATACCACAATTTAATTTTCCCAATTTTCTCAACTTTCTCAAACATACAACTATTTTACACCATTTGAAAGATAAACCTCTCCTGAATCCAACCACGTTGTCCGATTTCAAAAAGGCTTTACAGCGAAAGCAAAACATTAGATTATGTTAGGATACAACCACAGCAAAAAACAACAACACAGCAATTTTCTTTGCAAGGCCAGCCATTTTCAAAGCAAGGTTAGCCATCCAAAAGCACAAAACCAGCTAAAATTATGCACTAACCTTTCACGATCTTCATCAGATGACACTCCTAGGACATTATGTTAGACAATACATGCATTTTTTGTTCTAACAAGTTCATATTTATATCCAAAAAACTCATTTTACATTGGCGCGTGACGTTCAGAAAATGTATTCACCCCAAAATATCCAGTGAATTTACAAAAATACTCATCATAAACGTTGACAAAATATATAACAATTATTTAAAGAATTATAGATACAGTACTCTTTTATGCACCCGCTGTGTCAGATTTCAAAATAACTTTACGTAGAAAGCACATTGTTCAATATTCTGAGTACTGAGCACCATGCTATTCAGTTAGCCGTCCAGCCACGGCATCCCCAAAACGCTGAAATATGTTAGAAATATTATCTTACCTTTGCTGATCTTCGGCTGAATGCACTCGGAAGGTCTCCCACTTCCACAAGAAATTTTCATTTGTTCGATAAAGTCCATCATTTATGTCGAAATAAATCAGTTTTGATGGCGCGTCCAGATCCCCATTCCAAAATGTATCTATCCACCGTCGACGAAAAGTTATAAAGTTCCCTCAGCGTTTGTAGTAACATGTCAAACCATGTTCACAATCAATCTTTAGGGTGTTATAATCGTCGAATTGCGATAATATTCCAACCGGACAATAGCAGATTCATTACAAAAGAAAAAGAAAAATGGCTAATCCTTCGTGAGTGCGCGCGAGGTAAGGCAATGACCCCAGCCCGACCACATACTGTTCCGGGTGTTATTCAATCAAATTGCATTCTAGAAGCCTCAAACGAGGTTCTAATGACTGTTGACATCTAGTGGAAGCCTTAGGAAGTGCAATATGACATCACAGACACTGTATTTTAGATAGAACTTCATTTGAAATGACTACAACCCTCTGAGGTCCAACTTCCTGGTTGGATTTTTCTCAGGTTTTTGCCTGCCATATGAGTTCTGTTATACTCACAGACATCATTCAAACAGTTTTAGAAACTTCAGAGTGTTTTCTATCCAAATCAACTAATAATATGCATATCCTACCTTCTGAGTCTGAGTAGGAGGCAGTTTAATTTGGGTACGTTTTTCACCCGGCCGTGAAAATACTGCCCCCTATAGTGAAGAGGTTAAATGCAAGTAAAACTAAATGCATGCTCTTCAACCGATCGCTGCCCGATCCTGCCCGCCCATCCAGCATTGCTACTCTGGATGGTTCTGACTTAGAATATGTGGACAACTACAAATACCTAGGTGTCTGGTTAGACTGTAAACTCTCCTTCCAGACTCACATTAAGCATCTCCAATCCAAAATTAAATCTAGAAATGGCTTCCTATTTAGCAACAAAGCATCCTTCACTCATGCTGCCAAACATATCCTCGTAAAACTGACCATCCTACCGATCCTCGACTTCGGCGTTGTCATTTACAAAATAGCCTCCAACACTCTACTCAACAAATTGGAGGCAGTCTATCACAGTGCCATCCGTTTTGTCACCAAAGCCCCATATACTACCCACCACAGCAACCTGTACGCTCTCATTGGCTGGCCCTCGCTTTATACTCGTCGCCAAACCCACTGGCTCCAGGTCATCTACAAGTCTCTGCTAGGTAATGCCCCGCCTTATCTCAGCTCACTGATCACCATAGCAGCACCCACCCGTAGCAAGCGCTCCAGCAGGTATATCTCACTGGTCACCCCCAAAGCCAATTCTTCCTTTGGTCGCCTTTCCTTCCAGTTCTCTGCTGCCAATGACTGGAACGAACTGTAAAAATCACTGAAGCTGGAGACTAATTTCTCCCTCACTAGCTTGAAACACCAGCTCACAGATCACTGCACCTGTACATAGCCCATCTGTAAATAGGCCATCCAACTACCTCATCCCCATACTGTATTTATTTATTTATCTTGCTCCTTTGCACCCCAGTATCTTTACTTGCACATTCATCTTCTGCACATCTACCATTCCAGTGTTTAATTGCTATATTGTAATTACTTTGCCACCATGGCCTATTTAAATAAAGGTGAAATAAAAAATGCAATAAATAACATATAGTGCGTATAGCCTTAATATTCATGATGATAATTGTAATCCATATCGTATCACCGTCATAGTTGCATCATAATTACCTTTAACACCATTGAAAAGCACATCCCAGCATTTCCATAGCAACTGACATTTCACATGATCATGAAAGAGACCTTCCATTACTATAGAGACGGCTTCACTACAGTACAAATGTATTCCGTAAAATATGTTAATATTCACCAATGCCCCTATTCTGATATCTTCCCCTTGCTTGTTGTAGACATAAATAAACTTGTAGACAAATACATAAAAAAGATAGACAAACAAGAAACGTATTAAATTATAAAACAGTTCTCGACAATAGAGAGAGAGTGAGAAGAGAAGAGAAAAGAGAGAAAGAGATAGTTAGAGAAGAGAGTGAGATCAAGTGTGTGTGTATGTATAAGTTCGTATGGGTAACCGAGCATGTAATTGAGTATGTGTGTGTTCATATCCACTTTATTGTGTTCATATAGTTTTACAGTTCCCATAATTTCTTTTTTTCGTAACCTGAAGTCCCTGTAGAATTTAGTACAGCCATGGTGTTATGGAGCTGTCTCGGAATAGCTGTCCATCTGTGAAGAGTTTGTCTGCAATGAAAAAGGCACGCTTACCCTTCTCCCTCTGTTGCCTCTACACTCTCTTACGACGTTCATTTATCTCCCTTGGAAATTGGTCATTGAGACCAAATTTGGTCCCTTTAAGCTCCCTTCTCCTTTTGATCAGCTCCTTTAGTTGGTATTCAAATTTTGCGATATTCGGTCGGGGACCCTTGGTCTTGTCGCTCCAAGCTCCAAGTCTGTGTACTCGGTGGAAAGCCATCTTGTTTACAGTCTCTATAGAAAGTTTCAAGGCGGATTGCAGGAATTCTCTGGTACTCGTCAATTTCCCTCAGGATCTCCTTAGTATCCAGGTTGGCTCTTTACTTCAACCAGTTGTTTTACGAAAAGATAAAAATGAGTCTTTCCCACGACGACCACAGGTGTCTGTAGTACAGCCAGCTAGCACTCGCGGAATCCACACAAAAACACGTTTGGTATTTGTCATTTGATAACTTGGAAGTTTGGAAGAGTCTTGGTGGTTCCAAACTTCTTCCATTTAAGAATGATGGAGGCCACTGTGTTCTTGGGGACCTTCAATGCTGCAGACATTTTTTGGTACCCTTCCCCAGATCTGTCCCTCGACACAATCCTGTCTCGGGGGTCTCCTGACAATTCCTTTGACCTCATGGCTTGGTTTTTGCTCTGACATGCACTGTCAACTGTGGGACCTTATATAGACAGGTGTGTACCTTTCCAAATTATGTCCAATGAATTGAATTACCTCAGGTTGACTCCAATCAAGTTGTAGAAACATCTCAAGGATGATCAATGGAAAAAGGATGCACCTGAGCTCAGATTCGAGTCTATTATTTAAAAAAAAATCAATTTTAGAATAAGGCTTTAACGTAACAAAATTATGAAAAAGGGAAGGGGTCTGAATACTTTCCGAATGCACTGTATACAGGTCCTGATGACCAACCAATTAATAGAATCCGGTATGATATTAGGCCTACTTAGGGTTGGAACAAAATCCTGCAGGAGGGCAACTTTCCAGAAGGCAGGTTGGCTACCTTTGCATATTGTCATACAGCACACTAGTGTAGGCTTAAACACTTTTTCAACAATTGTTCGATAATACAGAGCCCTATATAATTAGTTCCAGTGTTCATAAAAATGACATTTCAAAAAGGTTAAAAAAGTAATCAAGTTACATACTATACAGGCTGATTTAATTAGACCTACCGTAGGTGCCACTGATTATTAAAATGGGTAGCACTGACCCTCGATGTGCATTTCTGGTCACCTGTGTGCCTATAGTCATGGGACCAGTGACCAATGACATACAGAGACAGACAAGCTATAGACTACACAACACAATAACTACACAAATAGGCCAAAATCGCTTCTATGATGACTCTGCTGTTTTAATGACTCACAATCTTTATGTTCTGTTTCGAGGTCAGAATATAGTTACGTCTGTATTATCAATCATACTGAATTGACCTTGACTAGTTCAGTGTGAATCCTTTTCACTTCTCTCTCAGTCAACAAATACACATCTGATGTGTAAATGAAACAAAAAAGAAAAGTGACAATGTTTATGTCAATGATGATGATGACGCTGATGTCTATGATGATATCCCAGAAGTGTTTTGATGCCAGACAATAGATAAAAAACTAGGGCTTTCGAGGCACGATACAGTGCCATTAGTCATCGGCGGGCAAGGACAGTTGTAATCATCCCTTCCGCTCGCCTCCCCCATCAGTCTTCCCCTTGCGTGTATCAGGATCAATCTAGGATCATTTATTTTAATCGTCTCCTGTTTGCTAAACTGCCAAAGTCAAAGGAGGACAATAGAAACAAACGTCCGTCTGCAAACATGACAAAACAGCACATTTTTGCCTGTGTTTGCTATTCAGACAACTTTTTCGAGAATATGTCTTAGGTTGAAATAGGACATGAATTAATCTAATGTTGTTGCTATTTGGATTTCTGACATAGAGTTAAATTATATGGGATTTAAAATTAATGTAGCCATTACAGTTTGTGTGGTTGTGATAACTTGTCAAAAATGTCATGTTTTAATAGAAATGAAAATAACCAATGTTGTTTTTTTAAATTAAACAGCTCACCACCCGCAGGCAGGAAAAACCTTTTAAATGTAATGTATATTTGATATTAATCACTCAACTCAACATGCATAACATCATTATCTTTCAATATAGACGTAGGCTGTGTCTGAAATGGCACCCTGTTCCCTAAGTACCACATTACTTTTGACGAGTCCCCACAGTGCTCTGGTCAAATGTAGTGGAGTATATAGGGAATAGGGTGCCATTTAGGAAAGCAGAACTAGTCTACCTGTAGTGTGTGAAATGATGTGATAGGCCTACATCTCAAGTGATTTATCATTCAATATCCCTCATCAGTTGACAGTAAGAGAGACACTCATGTGGAGAGAATGAAAGAGTGAGAGATAAGGCAATCACCAGCTGACCCTATTGACTCTCACATCTCCTTGTGATGGAGACAGGTTGTGCAAGCACGGAAGGCCAGTAACTATGGAATCGTCAGATCTCTCAGATCTGCTCTTTGAGTGGATTGCCAAAGGCAATTAAAGGGAATATTATATCCAACGTAATCTGCATCTAACTCACCATCACCAGCACTGTCGTATAGGGTAAATCAAAAAAAGGAAAATCATCTGGTACCATCAGGAAGAATTTCTCAGAGAGGTGTTTCTCTACCTACTCACCATCAATTCAGAAAATAATAATTCAGAAGTTCATATGAATGTAAGTTCATAAGGATAATGAAGATGAGGGGACATGAGAGTTGTAGTATTATTTTCCCACAACATTCTGCTCAACCCAGATAAAGATTTGGGGATATTTTTGTTCTATCAGATCTGGTTTTGACCTAATCATTCCATATCTACAAATGTAGGATATTCATTTCATCACACTGTTGCAGGAGAACTTAAACTTATATTATATTTGAGGTTTAAAAAGGATTCTGAAGTTTGTTATTTCCACTTTCACATTTCAGACTTTATTGTCCCTTACGAAAAATGTATCAACCCCTACAAAAATGTCCATGGAATATAATCCACATAATAATGTCCTGTTGCTGCAGGATTATTTTAATGCTGTAGCAACCTGGATGTGTCAATGTGAAATACTGACAGGACTGACAGGCTTACCATGACATCACTGGGACTGAGGTGTATTTCATCCTATCAAAGAAAATACTGCCTACAATGTTAAACATATATTTGTATTGACTATTGAGGGTCCTGGTCTTATGTCCGTATCTGTGTCAAATGCCATTTAAAAAACCCTCTTATTTGTGTTATCTCGTCATACTCCAACCTCGAGAATTTACATAAACCTTCTTCATCATCAAAGACAATTACACGGTTACCAGGGTTACAACATCCCTTTGTGCTGAACGTCACCACTTCTTGTAGCAGACGTGGTGCGCATAACATGTTCTGAGGAGGCGTTCTTTGTGCCATTGTTCAATCAAGTAAAAACGAGAAAACGGATAAAGTGAGTGTTATTTTCAATATAATGCACATTTGATAGAAGAAAGTAGCATGCTTTTATGCAGAAAAAAAAAACATTTTCCGAAGAGAATGGAATAAACATACCTACGGTCCGTTCGAGTCATTGCTAGCTAGCCTCACAGTTGACGGCTGTTTATCTTGCTAACGTAGCTATCTAGCCAGCTCATAATCAATAACGTTATCTAATTAGCTAGCTAACTACATTGTAACAGTTGTAGCTATGCTTTTGGATTATCTGTCAAAACATGTGTTTTGTAAGCTAGCTTTAGCTAGCTAGTAGCTAACAGGCTAGCTAGATAATTTGCCAGTTAGTTAGTTAGCAAGCTATCTATCTAGCTAGCATTATCTGCTTAATAATTGAATGGAGAAAGCTAGCGAGCTCTAGTTATATCCCTGCAGGACCAGCTAGCTGTGCTTTACATGCACTGCATAACAACATGCACTCTTGTCTCAACAAAGTTACCACAGACAGAGATGTGTGTTGCTATGATTACCAGCACCGCCGTCTTCCCTGTGGCTCAGTTGGTAGAGCATGGTGTTTGCAACGCCAGCATGGTGTGTGCAACGCCAGGGTTGTGGGTTCGATTCCCACGGGGGGCCAGTACAAAAAAAAAAATGTATGCATTCACTACTGTAAGTCGCTCTGGATAAGAGCGTCTGCTAAATGACTAAAATGGCAATGTAATAGCGGTGCTTGCATATGCTATATTGTCTGATCCCCAGACCATTCCATTTGATCATTACAAAATCACAAAGCAAGGCAGCTGAAAATTTGCAGCAGAATAAAATGCAGTATTTATTTTGTTTGTTTTGAGCTATTTGTAATCATGATTTGAATTTATGTTTGCAACGTTCAGTACATTAAATGACGACCCAGGCCATGCTTTGAATTATAATAATGGTGGTGCTTTTCTTCCATGGCACTGAATCCCCTCTCCGCTCTTCTCCTCCTCTCTCCCCAGTGGACCGTGGGTCAAAGCGCAGGCAGGTGAAGCCTCTGGCTGCCTCTCTGCTGGACGCTTTAGATTATGACAGCTCAGATGACAGCGATTTCGAAGTGGGAGACGCAGATGCCTCAGGTAACCAACAGCAGTGAGGGTCCTCTTCCATCCACTCCCCCTGTAAATTACAATTTTTTTCCCACCACATATGCAGTTATTTCCTGTTATGTTGCGATTCACATCATCTGTCAGCTCAGATAGAACTGGAGAGGAGAAAGGTGGAACTCGGAATTAGGCCTTCAAACCAAAAATGAAATGTCCCCAAAAGCAAGTCAGTGGTTTCTATTGCAGACTAAGCTTCTCATCATGAATGCTCTATTTAGCTGTGGCTTGAATAGCTTTGAATGACATTTCAATGTGCAGCTGTGATATCTTCTCCACCAAGATTCTCTGTCCGGTGTGTCTGCCAGTGCCGCCCCACTGTCAGGTGCAGGCGTCCCGAAGTATAGATGAAGACCTCATCACCCTGCTTGTCTGTGTCTGGTAGCGACCTTGTAGAGCGGTGTGCTTCTCACTGACTCCCTGCATGATCTAGAGACAGGCTGTGGCCACTGAGGCGATCTCGACCTGCCACTGTCTGCCTGGGCTGGATTTATCGCTCTGGTCGGCCCTGAGGTCTCTATCCATCCTATCTGAAACACACACACACACACACACACACACACACACACACCACACACACACACACACACACACACACACACACACACACACACACACACACTGTGGCCAAGAGCTGATAATGAGATTCTACAGTCAGTTGAGAACAAATTCAGTTGAGAACAAATTGAGAACAAATTCTTATTTACATTTTACAATGACTGTGATCCTCCTGGGCTCTGTGGTTTTGATCACTGGACCTGTCAACTGAGGCCTTGAAATCCAACAGCTCTTGTTAATCTGATTGTTGATCTGCATTGCAGATTAGAGAGCTGAATTCAACTTCGCTGTTATCGCTTATCAACATGATTTGATCATAACAGTCCTTCAGGTCATGTTTATCTTTAAGTGTCTCAATACAAGAAAATAACATCAAAAGAGAGAGATTATGACAGCAGACATTCTTTGATTCATACTCCATGTTGAACATGCCTTCTGTCCTTCTCTCCCCTGCTCTAGGGTCAGAGGGTAGTGCCATTGGGAGTGATGAGGAGGGGTCCAAGGAGGAGAGCGCTGCTGAGGACTCTGACAATGACAGCGGCTCGGACAACATCGGCTCTGCAACGGACGGCATCGATGAAGAACAGACCAAGGAGCTGACAGGTGACGACACCCCCACTGAGGAAGAGGAGAAGACCAAGGAACAGCAGCCATCCTATGACACTAGCACCACCACCACTAAAGACCCTGCTCCATCAGGGGTGCCCAGGGGCCGACGGAGGAGAGAGGAGAAGGCCTCGGACACAGAGGCTGGGAGCGGAGGAAGCGGGAGTGGCACAGGTAGGCTGTTTTAAAATGTATTTTTTATATTCATGTTTTGAAATTATGTTTTTGGTAAACGTGACCAATAAAACCCCTTGAACTTTCATCCAGGTAGTGGTAATGCACAGGACGGAGGCTCAACAACGGCCGCCACACAGGAGCCCAAGAAGTGGAACCTGCGTCGGAACCGACCCATGCTGGACTTCACCACCATGGACGAGCTCAACGAGATGGACGACTACGACAGCGAAGACGACAATGACTGGAGGCCCTCCGCCGGCAAGAAGAAGGGCAAGACGGCGGCTGCCCAGAAAGGAGGGAGCGAGGGAGAGGAGGACGAGGAGGACCACGACGGAGGGAGCGGTAGTGATGATGATGACGACAACGAGGATGACGATGGTGGTGATGAAGATGAGAATGAAGAAGGGAGCAGTAGCGACAGTGATAAAGAGGTGAAGAAACCCAAGAGGAAAGTGAAGAGCAGCAGTGTGTTTGATGAGGAGCTGACCAACGACAGCATGTCACAGGGAAAGAGCAATGAGGTAAATACAGCGTCATGTCCTTGTCCTCAGTATCACAGTTTGTTGTTAGCAAACTGCCTCAGGCCCTCAGCATTTAGGTGTATCATGTAGTCGTGAAAGTTGTTAGACAAGTTTGCATAACTCTCTAAACCCTTCATTGGATCCAGTGTGTTAGCCAGCCCAGCACTATGTTGCTATGTGCCACAGAGTTCTATAATCCAATGAGGAGATTGGATGGTATCAGAGTGAGACAACCACAGAAACCGCTAGAGAGCTACAGCTCTGTGTTAGGCTAATCGACTTAGCTTGGAGTCCATCAGTGTGAATGAGATTTAGCCTACTACTATCTATCAGTAATGATCTGTGGCCAGAGGAGAGGGGGGATTGTGAGAGGTTTTAGACTTACAACTTGGACAAACTTTGTTTGCAGAGGCCGGAAACTTTATTTTTGGGGTCCGGTGCATACAAGCATATTAGAATCACACGTAACCGTGTGTTACATTCAAACACGGAGATAAAAATACTTTTTTTAGATAAATTTAACCTAGTTAAAAATATGTATACAACAGCCCAACACAATGTAGTGTGGTCGGGTGCATTTATAATAGTTTTACTGAAACTTTACTGTGTCTCCCACTTCCTGTCTACCCAGGATGCCTTGCTGGAGCGTGCCCAGACGTGGAGCGCGGCGGCCCAGAGGATGGAACACATCCTGATCTGCTGTGTGTGTCTGGGAGACAACAGCGAGGACGCTGACGAGATCATCCAGTGTGATAACTGTGGCGTGACCGTACACGAAGGTTAGCAGCTCCAGATAGATAGGTTACTGTATATAACAGTCCCACCAGGGAAAAATACTTTGAACCAAGGTTGTTTCAACGTCATCTGTTGTATCTTTTCAACATACTGCCGTTGGCATCAATTGAACTTTTGGGTGAAAATGCAAAAAGTGGTCAAAGTACACTAATTTCAACCAGATTTCAACCACAAATCAACGATAGGATTTCAAGGGTTGGTTTATTTCAAGTAAAATTCATGTTTGTGGACAGGTTTTTGCCTGGAGAGGTAGCCTTTTCTTATTCTATGGGAAGCACAGATCAGAAACATTTAGAAGGGCTAGGACTACATTGGTAGCTGTTCAGGTTTGGGTCAGAAGAAAAACATTTTCTGTCAAGGCAGAGATTTAAAGATGAGACAGTGTTTGCGTGCCAGGCTGGGGTTACAGAAGTTTTGGTTGCAAGTTCCATATACCCACAACCAGAAGCAAACACAAAATAATCACCTCTTCACCGTCCAGAAGTGCATTCTCCCCATACAGTCCTGGCCTGGGGAACTAACAGACTAACCCTCTTCATCTAGCATTATTAGCTCATTATGTCTCCCTCTGACTGGTTGGAGACAAAATCAATGGCTCCTTAAATCGTCTGTTAGATGTGGCCTTCTCCTCTGGACAGGCGTGGTAACGCTGCCCATGCACACAACTGATCAATGTGACAGCTATAATTTTCAATTACGACCACTTTATTTATTTATTTATTTATTTACAGATGTTTTACTGATTTTTAAGCCCCTAGAAACGGAATGTATGCACACATGTAGGCACGTACGCACACACTATGGCCACTGGCAGCACTAAATCAGAGGGTAACCTTGAAAGAGCCAGAGTCTTTCAAGTGCAGTGTTGCAAGTCAGTCCTTCGAGCAACACTCACACAGATGCTCTTAGGGAGAGACAGTACGCACACACCCCACTCAAGAATCATGGGAGAGGAGCACAGGCCTAATCACCAATGGTGTATGAGCAGAAGTACTGTAGGACACTAGTAGCTGGTTCTACGTTTATCTCCTTCCCTCTCTCTATCTCTAACACACACATCTCCCTCCCTGTGTTAATATTGTGTTCCTCTGAGACCTGTCTAATCTCCATGAGAAGAGGCAGAGCAGAACAGAGGGGACCATGCTGAGTCAGGGATTGGAGAGACCAGAGCAGAACAGGCAGGAGGAGCACTTTGAGGCCAGTTCTTAGGTTGTGTTGTTTTACCAGGTGGAATAAGTTACTTTTCTCAGGCTATCTGGTCTTGTAAAACGTTTCCGGTCATTTATTGTACCTGCAACTTCATAGGTTTAAAATAAACCAACTAGTTTGGATTTTGATGAAGTTGCATTGTTGATATCAAGGATCAACAGCTGGAGTATTAATCTTTGTGCCTATTATCTGTACCGTAGTAATGTATTAAGGCTCCTGATCAAACAATGCATATTCCTGTTCTACTTTACTACAGGGCCACAGAACAAGTTGTGCTCCATAAGAAAATGCCCAAGCTATAAATGTTTTTGCTCGTAGTAACATACAGCATCCAATGATTTTTGTCCTCCCTATATATATGCTGTCCATGTATTCCCAATGTCTTGCTCAATTACAGTTGGGAAAGAATTTACCATTTACCAACCAGACTTTCTCCGGCTATTACAAAATCAATTGAATCGGAATGGCCTTGTATTACAATCTTTCATTTTCTTTCTGTTGCAACGAAGAGAGCGAGAGGATGCACATTTTGCAAGGGGGGGGGACTACACAAATGCAAGAGCGGAAGGAGAGAGATGGAGAGGCGTAGAGAGTGAACGAGTGGAAGGGGATGGCAAGAGGGAGTGGGAGGACTGTAGAAAATGCACAAAAAGACATGCATACAAGTTGGAGGACTGTAGAAGAGTTAGATAGCGACAAAGAGGAACTCTCTCTTTCTCCTTCATTTGCCTCGGCATGGCATTTTCCCCTCCCGTGGTGGAGAGGGGCAGGTAGGTAGGAGTGTCGTGGCCGCCCCCGACTGAACAGACATCTGTTCCATACTGAACACTGCCCCACCCTCGCCAGCCACTTCTTAGACACACACACAAGGCCCTCCTTCGCCAACCGCCTCCAACCTTTGGGTGCCAGCTGCGCCATGGTGCCAGGCGCCCTGAGGGAGAGGGGGGTTGATTGGTTCAGGAGAGGGTTGGCCCCAAACAGCTGCCTCCATGTCACAACTGCTCACCTGCAGCCATGCGCAGCAGCTTGGAAAGGTGACCCCACCCATCCTCACACACAAACACGTGCGTACCTACCCACGCAGCAATGCAGAACCTGTCATATGCATGGGACGGTGCTGGCATGAAATTGAAAACAGATTCTGTGCCTAGTGCCCCTCCCACCCTGAGGAGAAGAGAGGAAAGTGAACTGGTGTTTTGCCACCTCAGGTGTTTCAACTGTAGTGGGAGGTGGAGCGGATGCTAAAGCAAGGCTGCTGCTGCTGTCACTAACGTATAACTGTGACCTAGCTTGTTCAGTTGTTCCTCTTGAGACTCTATGGGATTGTTCTGTTAGCCTTTTTGGCTCCAACTAGCTCACATATAGCTCATGGTTTTGGGGTCAAAAGGTGCTGGGTTGTCCTCCATCCTCCTTTCTCTGGGCTGTAGAGGCACAGTGCTCTTAAAAAAAACAAGAGGGTGAAGCGGGAGAACAAGGGATGGTAACAGGAAAGAGAGAAAGCGAGAGAACAAGAGAGGGATCGTAAGGAAGAGATGAGCTGTCATTATATGCAGCTCGGGTGAGTCATCCGACCACTTCCTCTCGTCTCTCTGCTTGACTCCAGAACTCTTTGTTCTCCTCTTTGTTGCGCTGCACATTCCCTCGTTCAGACACTCTCCTCCTCAGACCAGGGGAAAGGAGTGATGGATGAAAAATGAAAGGAGAAGATGCAGGATGTCCAGTGTAGCGAGGGGAAGAGATCAAAAGGCTCGGTGAACACTGAGCAGAGGCCCAGAGAGCCAGTTGTCAGTACAGACAGCCTGTTTCTATCACAGCAATGTACTATGCAGACTAGCTGCTTTTGATTAGCATGGGCTAGTGTGTGTTTCTGTGTGTGTGTGTGTGTGGGTGTGTGTGTGGTGTGTGTTGTGAATGATGACAGACATCATTAACTGCACCACTGTCTCTCTCGGTCTGCTTTATGTCTTCTGGACTGAAGCCTAAATGCTAATTCTAGCTTTTCAGTAGCGAAGACAGTCACTTGTTTGTTGTTTTTATGTCCCTTTGCAATTTCTTTTCTTTTTCGTCTTGCCGTTTTACCATTTCAGCAGTGTAATGGTATCCGGTGTCATTTTAAAGCAGCACGGCTGTTAAAATGCTCTCCCCTAATAAAGAACATTACATTGTCATTAATAGGCCTAGGATGAGTCCCAAATGGCACCCTATTCCCTACATAGGGCTCTGGTCAAAAGTAGTGCACTAATAAGGAATAGGGTGCCATTTGGGACGTGTACTCATTCTACCACCAATTAAATCCCTGTGCTATTGATTTCACTCCCTAACGAGTTCTGGACCGTAAAGTTAATTATTTTCTCAAATGTGCTTAATTCATTAAGGCTCCGCTGTTTGGGCTTATTTGTTTAAATGCATATTCAGTAGAATAAAAAAATGTTTGGGGGGGATGTTTTTTGTTGTCGCTGCAATGGACATCACATTTAGTAGTTCAAACTAATTAAAAAGTATGAGATTTTTTTTTCTTCTCGTTTAAAACAAACTTTTATTGTGTTTTACATCCTTGGGCTAAACACTGGTGGGTGGAGTGTACTAAGCCCAGGCCTAGAAATCACAGCTAGATTTTTTTAAGAGTCCCTACTAGGGCTGTTGCGGTGACCGTATTACCGCCACACCAGCGGTCACGAGTCATGAAGGAAGTCAAATTCCACGTGACCGTTTAGTCACTGTAATTAGGCTTCTCCAAGCTCTGATTCTGCTGATGGTCATTAGTAGCCTACCAAACTAGCTAACTGCCTGGTACTCAGCACTATATTGTCCCTCTAATCACTCTGACATCAATGCAAATGTATCGAAAATCTAATCAAACACTCCAGCCTAGCTGGCTGGCATGAAAATGAATCACGCAAAAAGCGTCCTCCATTCGTTATTTAAGTGCATAGATGACATGTATTTTTTCCCGCTGCCCCTGTTTCGATACAGGTGCATGATAATGGTCTATTCTTAAGCAAAACAAATTTCAGACATTCAGTACCAGTCAAAAGTTTGGACTCACCTACTCATTCAAGGGTTTTTCTTTATTTGTACTATTTTCTACATTGTAGAATAATAGTGAAGACATCAAAACTATGAATAACACATATGGAATCATGTAGTAACTAAAAAAGTGTTAAACAAATCAAAATATATTTTATATTTGAGATACTTCAAAGCAGCCACCCTTTGCCTTGATGACAGCTTTGCACACTCTTGGCATTCTCTCAACCAGCTTCATGATGTAGTCACCTGGAATGCATTAGAATTAGCAGGTGTGCCTTGTTAAAAGTTAATTTGTGGAATTTCTTTCCTTAATACGTTTGAGCTAATCAGTTGTGTTGTGACAAGGTGGTATATAGAAGACAGCCCTATTCGGTAAAAGTCCAAGTCCATGTTATGGCAAGAACAGCTCAAATAAGCAAAGAGAAACGACAGTCCATCACTACTTTGACTGACCTTCATGTCTTAATCTGGAAAATGTCAATAACTTTGGAAGGAGAAGGGCACAATGGCCGCTGGCCGCAAACGGCATGGATTTTTAAGGGTGCATTACGGCCACACAAAGGGGAATTCCGGCGTGAAATTATAAGCATTATCAAGTAATTGTCAAATTGTGAATGAATGACTGGTGTACAGCATGGACAAAAAACAAAGCAGAGCTCATGCCTTTTAAACAACTATTTTCAAATCATCATTAGATTCTCATCATGCAGCCTTACAATGTATTAAACATCAAACATATAGCCCAATGTTTGTAGAACAACTAAAGTTACATTAATAACTCTAAATTAAGCATGTAGGAGTACCTATTTCTTTGTTAACCGCTCAACACAGAATAGCCGTGTGCGCACTCCCTCAAATCGTTCAGAGAAAATATCCTTTCTATTTTATTCAGCTTTGTTCAATTGTATTCTTCATACTATAAAATAATGCCACGGAATTCTAAGAAAATCTTGTCTGCTAAATGAACTAGTGTAGCCCACAGCCAAATGACATAGCCACATCAGGACAACTCAGAGTATGCTATTCTGTTCTTCTGAAATAGACTACATTTTCTTCATATCATGTTTCTTCAGACCTGTCTAAAATAAGTAATGGATTTATTGTGAAGGTGTAGGCTATATTACATGGATTTATTATGATGGTTTAAGCTATATTACATGGATTTATTGTGAAGGTGTAGGCTATATTACATGGATTTATTAGACTTTTGAAAATGTAGATGTTCTAAAGGTCAGCATCAGTGGTTTGTAGGCTGTGTGGAAGCCAGGAGATGCTGAATGTGTTTGTTAACTGTCAATTACCGTGAGACCGACAGTTATTTGCTTGACAATCACCAGCTGACAAAATGTTGTGACCGCCACAGCCCTACTCCTTACAATGCCCATTTGTGACTGTAACTGGTCTGGTGTGTGTCATACTATAGTAACTGCAGAAAGACAGTTGACTGAGGCCCCAGTAGATTACGAATGTCCTCTCTCTCTCTCTCTCTGACACTCTGACAGTGTCCTTGGGGCCTTTGTACTGTAAATCCGCTACAGATATCGTACAGGCACAAATCCTACACAGTTTCCTTCTATCCTCCTTTACTGTAGGTATGCTTCAGTGTATGACTGCGTCTGAAATGGTACCCCATTCCTTATATTGAGCATTATGTTCAACCGGTTGTCCATTTCATATGACATAGTTTAGTCTGTTGCAGAACTGTAAAGAGTCTTTGTACTGTTTGAAGTATAGGCCTAGTAGCCTATGCATAGTCATTTGTCAATACCTGCTCTTGTCGTTCCTCTGTCACGCAGTCCTCGTAGGAGTTCCATTTGAAGGCAGCCTTGGTAAGGCGATAGCAGTTTTAGATGAGGTTCATAAAGTGCTTCGTGCTTAGCAGACATATGGCCTCCATATTGTCCTGTTGTACACCAGGGTAATTAAGGGCCTAGCTCAGCTCAAGGTTAAAAACCCTGTTTTCCCTCATGCTGTTTCAACTAACTGCAGAAACATTAATGCCACAAGGGCAGCCCCTGAAGCCACTGAAATGCATTTAAAGGCCCACGCCTTAATAAAAAAAAGAACCCAACAGCCCCGCCACTGGATTTTCTATGATGAGGCTGGAGAATATTTTTCTAACCACTCTAAGGCATCTAACCGCTCTCTAAGGCATCTAACCGCTCTCTAAGGCATCTAACCGCTCTCTAAGGCATCTAACCGCTCTCTAAGGCATCTAACCGCTCTCTAAGGCATCTAACCGCTCTCTAAGGCATCTAACCGCTCTCTAAGGCATCTAACCGCTCTCTAAGGCATCTAACCGCTCTCTAAGGCATCTAACCGCTCTCTAAGGTATCTAACCACTCTCAAATGCATAGTAAATGTCTTCAGTGTCTTCAAATGAATTCAATCCTAGAGGAGGAGAAGTACAGATGAATGAATGAATGAATGAATGAATGAATGAATGAATGAATGAATGAATGAATGAATGGGACCCCAGCACCCACAGAGGAAAGCAAGTCATTGTGAAGCTGCTTATTGACAGTTAGTTTTCATTTTAGAAATGGCCTTGTAATCCATTATCAGGCCTTTGTCAGATGAGAACATTGAATTATACTTATTATTGAATTACCCCTTTCCCTCTCTGTCTCAGTCTTCCTTTCAAAACAGGTTTAGCAAATCTAATTGAAATGCAAAATTAATACGCTATCAATCCGTAGTAGCCTTGTGGTTTTTCTCCCCTTTATAACGAGTAACTGATTTATTCTATGGTTTACTGGCCATGGGAATGATTGCATTGTTTTTAAAAAGGAGGAGAATAAAGTAATGTTTTGAGAGATCGCTCTCCGTCTTATGGAATTTGAATTCAGTGCTGATGATTTAAAGGAAGATCTGAAAACCATCCTTCTGAAAACAGTCACACACACATCTGTCATGAAAACCATCAATTACATAATGTGTAATTGGTGTTATTCAGTGAGATCAGAGTTGTGTGTGTTGTCTCTGATGCCCCATTTTGCACACCGGCTCTGCTTATATGAGTGCTTTTGAATAGGTCCACTTAATCTTGGAATGGAAAGTGTTACCATTCATGAAAAAATTGAATTGAACTAATCTAAGAGCATCCATCTTGAACGTGCTGGATGCTTGAGTTTTTTTATTTTTTCGGTGGGAGAAAAATAAATATTTTGACAGGCAGCCACAGAGTGAGATGAATAGATTCAGCTGGAGATAGAGATTAGAATAGAGTAAATGTGAGTAAAACCACATGAGTTAAATCACAAAAAGCGTATATATTTCAAACCTGTTTTTACCTAGCCTAATGGTTTATTGAATTGATTAAAACTGAATGTAGGAAGAGAACACCGCTGTTATGACATTTCTCAAAATGTACATAACAGCGGTGGACTTGAGATATTTGTGTATTCCGTAATAGACGTGAGGAATATTGATTTGTTCCACTTCCGTCTGAATTCATTTGCATTTGAAATCTAAATGGGATGTAATGATGAATGTAATGATGGAACAAGTAGCACTGAAGCAGCATAGATAATAATGAACTGAGTTCCCCTTTAATGGCGCTGCTCTGACAGGTGTGTTTGTGTGCTCTCTCTCCACCTCACTCTCAGGAGGAGGCAGAGATGGACATTATGTTGGGTGTGTTGAGAACCGTACAGAGATGATTAGTGTGACATCGCTGCCAACATGAAAATGGGAACCCAGCTATGGACTGTCAAAATAACTGATTGCTCTCTCACCAATATGAGGTGTGCCCATTACTTCACCTTTGATCCTGGGAAGAAGAGAGATACTCCAACACTTCCTCCCTCATCTACATATTAGAACAGATTGAGATTCAGAACCACACACACACACACACACACACACACACACTCATATTCACACCTGTATATGTTAACACCAAATACCCAGAGAGACCTTTCTTTCACTGTTAAATCTTGATACAGTTAAAAGTACATCTTGATTTAGTAGACACTATACACTACCCCTACCCCCTATAGCCTCTTTAACTGCCAAGCTCGTCATTTCTGACAAGAATAATCTTCACTTGGAGGATTATAAAGCTATCCCGTAGTCATCACTTTTGGTCAGCTTAGCTCACATTAGCCAGCACCCCATGGCTTCGTGCTTCCAGCTTTGTATCTCGGTTCAAAAGGAACATCGGAGATTTGCGGAGACGGTTCAGCCGTAAGTCGGTAAAACCAGATCGTTCACAACCCGGTTTCTTTGATTAAAAGCACCAATCACTATTAAGCACAACTGTTGCCAGCAGTATTTTCAGTAATATATTTTCTTTAAGAAAATGAACCTTGAGCTATATTGGAGCACCTGGGGACTTAACCTCTTGACGCACATACTGCAGGGGGAAGCATTGAGAAGGAAGGAAATGTTTTTTGTTTTCTTGTTGTAGTTAAATGTGAGGTAGAGATCGTGGTTTGGAGGTCAGGGTGAAGCTCCAGCTGTGTACTAATTACCCTATTGAAATAATCAGTGCTTGAATGATGTAATCCTGACTTGATTGATGTAATCCTGACTTGATTAATGTCATTCTGACTTGGACTTCCTCTCAGTTTGAAGCCAATTACCTGGTCGTAAATAAACCTGCAGGATACAACAGTACACTATATAACCACCCCCTATTTTCTACACTGACGAACATCGCTTTCAATCCACTCTAGCCTGTCTATTCACTGTGATGCAGAACAAATGGACACAATCACAGAGCACCTATAGAGGACATCTACGCACTGAGAGAAAGAAAAAAAACATGCACACAACTGAATAAACATTGCCGTCTGGTGTGGCTTCTGGATGTTTGCCGCCAGTGGGTCTTCAGACTGGACTGATTCCCCAGTGTGGTCCAGAGTGACGAGCATACAGAGTATGTACAACATTGAGCCTTTGATTTGTGAGTCTCTCCCATAGCTCAGAGAGCCTGGAGGCTGTTTGACTGAATTAGGAGCCAGTGTGTTATCTCTCCAATGGAAGGCAGAGCGGCTGATTGCTGCCCTCATTGGTAGTGCGGATCACGTTCAGCCAGTGTAATAGCAGCCATAGAAACCGCATCAACGAAAGTAATTGTTTTGGCAACCCTGGAAAATTAAGAATACAACATTAACATGCTTTGCTTGTGGCTTCTCTCTCTTCTCTAGTCTTAGGTCTCGATAATATGATCAAATGTTCCCCATTTAGAAAGCTGGAGCAAAAGGTTTAAGAGAGAATCTGAATATTTCTGGAGGTTTTAGGAGAAACTAGCAAACAGCAAGTTGACACCATGTTGTGTGCTTGTCAGGGCATTGTTCTCTGGTCTTCTCAATCCTAGGTGTGACACAGCCTTTGCGCCTTTTAAGAGGATCCACCAACTTGTAATGGATTCTGCAACCCTTACTCTGATAGTCAGAGCTATTGCTTGATAGAATAGACGCAAATCTGTAAAGTTGGAACTGTTAGCTACTAGCTAACGACACAATGTTCACAGGAAATGTAAAACCTAATGAAATATGTTAGCCAGTATTAGCTACCGGTCAGCGTTATGGAAAGCACCTCTGATGTAATTGACAGACATTCTACATGTGTTCCAGGTTGCTATGGAGTGGACGGGGAGAGTGACTCCATCATGAGTTCCGCCTCGGAGAACTCCACGGAACCGTGGTTCTGCGACGCTTGCAAGAACGGAGTCACGCCTAGCTGTGAGCTCTGCCCCAATCAGGACGGGATCTTCAAAGAGACTGACGCTGGGAGGTGAGTCATGATTCACATGATTTAATTTGCCTGTTTCGGAGCATTACATTGAATCAATCACGTGCACTGTAGGAATTGCAATCAACACACTAGGAATTACCTACACTATAGGAAATCAACACACTAGGAATTACCTACACTATAGGAAATCAACACACTAGGAATTACCTACACTGTAGGAAATCAACACACTAGGAAATCAACAAAAGTTGTTGGCCATTAATGGTCATTTACTGTAGACAAGCCTCTCTCCATGCCTACATTCAGCGTTGGAGAAAGTATAGAAGATGGAGAAGGGAGAGAGAAAGTGAGGGAGAGAAAGACGGGGGAAAAAAGGAGAGAAGGGTAGGAATACAGAGAGGGGGAAAGAATGCAAGTGAGGGAAGGAGAAGAAGATGGGGGAAGAAAAAGAGAGGAGAGACAGTGAGGGATAGCGAGAGAGAGAGAGAGTGTTATGTGAAGCGTGGAGACTCCAGCCACGCTATCGCTGATGGTGCTCCTCAGCCAGCCTGCACCCGAATTTACTACTTCACTAGAGCATGAAAAACACAGCAAATTAAACTGTGGAGATGGATATCTTTATATTGGACTTCGGATTCTCTTCCCCAAAGTCTGCATGTGAAATTGTGTCACACCAAGCGGATGCTCAGTCAGAGAGTGTGGCTTGGGCTGCTGAAATCAACTACTGAAGATTTCCACGTTTTTAAGTGTTTAAGTGATTCATTTCAGTTAATTTTTCATTGTTTACATTTTACGCTTTTGCAGTGCCTAATTTAATAGAGCTTTGTCAGCACAAATTTACTTATATAACTTAAAGGAAAAATCCCCCCCAAAACCACTCATTCCTATTATTTACATTGTTACATAACACTAATATGTGAGAACAGTATTTTTTGTGAACAAATATGTCATTTTGTCGATATAATAAGGTTGGTAGCAACGTAAACATTGTTGTGGAAATCTGTTGCAGCTCAAGTCGACTACAACACCCACAATGCAATGCTCTCTCTATTGGCTGGCTAGCTAGCTAGCAAACGTAGCTACACACAATAATACCAAAGTCAATATCAGCATGTGAAGTAGCTAGTTGGCTGTAAAATCGCCTGAACAAATTGCACTATCAATTTGGGAGTCTACAATCTCACCATGTTCATCCTGCAGATTGATGTGCCTCACAGAGTGGAGTCTGACATTCACAACGACACCATGCAATACACCCTGGACTGAAGAGGCAGACAAATAGGAGAAATGTGTTAGACCCTCTTTTAAATTACACATTTCTTGAGGTAGGAATATCACAAAATATGATCGATGGCTAATTTGAGAGAAGACAACTTCCCGCATTATGACATTGGCCAGTATTGAAATCTGACCTTTATGAATCTAAAAGTCATATTCCTATTAACTTCCAGTGTAGTGAGAGAGACTTTATCACAATGCTATATCATACCGGCAGAAGCTAGGATATGCATATAATTGGTAGATTTGGATAGAAAACACTCTGAAGTTTCTAAAACTGTTTGAATGATGTCTGTGAGTATAACAGAACTTATTTGGCAGGCGAAACCCCGAGGACAAACCAACCAGGACTTATTTTTTGTTGAGGTCACTCTCTATTCAATGGGGTTTCATTGGGAATCTAGAATTCTAAGGCAGTTGCTTGCAGTTCCTATCGTTTTCACTGGATGTCAACAGTCTTTAGAAATTGGTTGATGTTTTTCCTTTGTGTAATGAAGAAGTAGCCCTGTTCAGAACGAGGGTCGAGGGAAGTGTATTGTTTGATAGAGGCAGGTGACCTGAAAAGCACGCTCCACTTTGTTTTCCTTCGGTATTGAACGCAGTTTATCCCGTCTTAAATTTTATTGATTATTTATGTTAAAAAATACCTAAAGTTGTATTAGGAAAGTTGTTTGGACAAAGATTACAGGTAACTTATGAGATATTTTGTAGTCATGTTGCGCGAGTTGAAACCGGTGTATTTTGAATCATACGCGCCAAATAAATGGACATTTTGGATGTATAACGACAGAATTTATCGAACAAAAGGACCATTTGTGATGTTTAATGGACATATTGGAGTGCCAACAGAAGAAGATCTTCAAAGGTAAGGCATGCATTATATGTTATTTCTGACTTTTGTGTTGTGCCTGGCGGGTTGAATTATGATTTCATGTGTATGTTTGCTGGGGTGCTGTCCTCAGATAATAGCATGGTTTGCTTTTGCCGTAAAGCCTTTTTGAAATCGGACACTGTGGTTGGATTAACAAGAAGTTTATCTTTAAAATGGTGTATAATACTTGTATGTTTAAGGAATTTTAATTATGAGATTTCTGTTGTTTGAATTTGGCGCCCTGCAAATTCACTGGCTGTTGTCGAGGTGGGCCACATATCCCAGAGAGGTTTTAAAGATGCATTATAAAGGTTTTGTATAATTTCAGCCAGTAGCTTTGAAAGTAGCACTCACGAGCCAAAACGGGTCCCCGAAAATTGTGCACAATTGTGTACAACGTCATAAATTTTGTGTTATATGTTACATCCTGCAACATCAAAAAATCTTGCCATTCCAATTCTTACAATGTTACAAATTTGTACGCGTTTAAGATCCTGTTCAAACGCTTTAATTGTGACCATTAGAAAGCTTGTGTTTACTTCACGTGGACTACCCAGTCTCTGTTTAGTATACTCTCAATGTGTATAATGGTCTTTGCTTTCATTGGTTAAGTAGGCACATACATCAGCAATGGGGCTATTTGAAGCATCTTTGTTTGTTTTCATGTATATTTTCTAGATGGGTCCATGTGGTTTGTGCGCTCTACGTCCCTGGAGTAGCGTTTGGGGACATTGATAAACTACGACCGGTGACTCTCACAGAGATGAACTACTCCAAGTATGGGGCCAAGGCAAGTACAAAGGAAATGTTTTATAGAATAAAGATGATGGTGATGGCGATTGAAATATTCTGTTAAACAGTGTAAATTGCGTGAAACAAAATCAATCCGTATTACTTCAAACATGCTTTATCAAAGTGGAAGACTGAAGAAGGTGTTTTAGATTTTTGGATTCCCATTGTCTGTTGATGAATAAGTCCGGTTTATAGGAGCCGCACATTAAGACAGTAATAAAGTGACTCGGGTGGTTGGTTACCGTCCAACACTTTACATCCAACGAAGCACAGTGATCCATCAGCGTACAGTCACTCTGACATTCATTCTAGCTGAAACCCTGTTGAGGGTCACTAAGCCAATAGAATACACTTTTATTGAAGAGAGTGACTTTTAAAAATATGATCCAGGGCCTTTTCACACTGAAAAGAAATTCCTGCAGGAAAATGTGTATTATCATAAAAATGTTGAGAGGGGAATAATTAAAGCATTTGCAACTTTCTCCAAGTAGTCACCTTGTTCCTTTGGCAGAACTGAGCGAAGTCAATGTTGAAGTTTCTGAACCTCTAGGTTTTCCTTTGTCCCTGAGTGCAGTTTCTGAGATCTCCATTTTCTTTTTACCTTTTGTTCATGAGTGGGGTTTCTGGCCTGAAGTTTTTTGTTGTTGTTGTTGTCTAGGAGTGCAGTTTCTGCGAGGACGCCCGGTTTGCCCGGACAGGCGTGTGTATCAGCTGTGATGCTGGCATGTGCAGATCCTACTTCCATGTGACCTGTGCTCAGAGGGAGGGGCTTCTCTCAGAGGCCGCTGCAGAGGAGGTGAGAGAAGACTGGACATGAATCATGTGACCCTGTGTGTATATATACAGTACCAGTCAAAAGTTTGGACACACCTACTCATTCAAGGGTTTTTCTTTATTTTTACTATTTTCTACGTTGTAGAATAATAGTGAAGACATCAAAACTATGAAATAACACATATGGAATCATGTAGTAACCAAAAAAGTGTTAAACAAATCAAAATATATTTTATATTTGAGATTCTACAAATTAGCCACCCTTTGACAGCTTTGCACAGCTCATTCACAGTCCCTGAAATGCATTTGAACAACATAGGGGGGTGGGTTCTTAGTGCAGGATTCAGGTCACTCCCTGTGATAAGAAGACAGCAACGTATTCATTTTACAGTAAGATCCTCTGATCCAAACAACTAGTCCTTTAAAACAGTCTCTAAAACTGGCCCTGGCTCCTTCATCAACCTCCTGCTATAGGCAGTCTTATATTGAGAATGTAATAAAACATGGAAGGCTGTATAATGATGACACTCTAAGGATCTGGTTATAGCTGGTATTCAGGATCCGTCTGCAGTGCAGCTGATGTATGCACCTCGCGTCACTTAATTCGGCGGCACAAAGGCGGCCGGCGTACTGATAAACCCGGCCCAGAAAGTGCCTACTCACCGCTATCCACTTAATCCATTGAGCTGTGGCAAAGGGCCCCTATCAACAGGTGAAGCCTCTGATAAAATCTGCCGAAACACCTTAAGCCTAAACGATTCTAGGGGAGCCAGGGGCTGCCTGCCTGTCTGGGGGGAAAACGGTTGGGTTTTGGAGTGTTTTTTTTTTCTCCCTGACTGAGGAGGGAGAGGGGGAAAGAAAAGGTCCTAGGACCTTGTACGTGAGCTGTATGGTTGTTGTGGATATGGAATATAATTAAGAAGTAGAGGCTTTCATTGTTCTTCGCTGTTTTCTTACATGGAATTTGGAAGACCATTTCTGAGAAAAATCACCACCGCTTAACTCAGTTCCTGGAATAAGATGCAATGTACTTCAGCATTGAGCACAGTTCATCACTCTATGAGAGCACTAAATGGATATTATGTTTCTCGCATAACAATGAAACAATTATTATTTTGAATTACATGCAGTCCATTGGGAAAGTATTCAGACCCCTTCCCTTTTTCCACATTTTGTTACGTTACAGCCTTATTTTGAAATGGATCAAATAAAAAAAATCCTCATCAATCTTCACACAATACCCCATAATGACAAAGAGAAAACAGGCTTTTAGAAATGTTTGCAAATTTATTAAAAATAAAAAACAGAAATACCTTATTTACATAAGTATTCAGACCATTTGCTATGAGACTCAAAAAAGAGCTCAGGTGCATCCTGTTTCCATTGATCATCCTTGAGAGGTTTCTACAACTTGATTGGAGTCTACTTGTGGTAAATTCAGTTGATTGGACATGAAAAGGGCACACACCTGTCTATACAAGTTCCCACAGTTGACAGTGCATGTCAGAGCAAAAACCAAGCCATGAGGTTGAAGAAATTGTCCGTAAAGCTCTGAGAAAGGATTGTGTCGAGACACCGGTCTGGGGAAGGGTAACAAAAAATGTTTGCAGCAATGAAGGTCCCCAGGAACACAGTTGTCTCCATCATGTTTAAATGGAAGAAGTTTGTAACCACCAGCTTCCTAGAGCTGGTCACCCGGCCAAACTGAGCAATTGGGGGAGAAGGGTCTTGGTCAGGGAGGTGACTTAGAACCCAATGGTCACAGAGTTCCTCTGTGGAGATGGGAGAACCTTCCAGAAGGACAACCATCTCTGCAGCACTCCACCAATCAGACCTTTATGGTAGAGTGGCCAGATGGAAGCCACTCCTCAGTAAAAGGCACGACAGCCCACTTGGAGTTTGCCAAAAGGCACCTAAAGGACTCTCCGACCATGAGAAACAAGATTCTCTGGTCTGATGAAACCAAGATTGAACTCTTTGGCCTGAATGCCAAGCGTCACATCTGGAGGAAAACTGGCACCATCCCTACGGTGAAGCATGGTGGAGGCAGCGTCGTGCTGTGGGGATGTTTTTCAGCGGCAGAGACTGGGAAACTAATCAAGATTGAGGGAAAGATGAACAGACTAAAGAACAGAGATCCTTGATAAAAACCTGCTCCAGAGCGCTCAGGACCTCAGACTGGGGTGAAGGTTCACCTTCCAACAGGACAACGACCCTAAGCACACAGCCAAGACAACACAGGATTGGCTTTGGGACAAGTCTCTGAATGTCCTTGAGTGGCCCAGCCAGAGCCTGGATTTGAACCTGAACAAACATGTCTGGAGAGACCTGAAAATAGATGTGCAGCAACTCTCCCCATCCAACCTGACAGAGTTGGAGTGGATCTGCAGAAAAGAATGGGAGAAACTCCCCAAATACTGGTGCGCCAAGCTTGTAGTGTCATTCCCAAGAAGACTTGAGGCTGTAATTGCTGCCAAGTAAAGGGTCTGAATACTTATGACATTGTGATATTTCAGTAAAAGAATGTGGAGATTGATGAGGGGGAAAACGATTTAGTACATTTTAGAATAAGGCTGTAACATAACAAAATGTGGAAAGATTCAAGTGGTCCGAATGCGCTGTAAGTGACTATTTTACACAGGAAAACAGATCTCTTGACTTAAGAGTGCTGAAAGACATGCCATACGCAGTGCACCAGAAGCGATGTTCACCTGTGGTCGATCAGGTTTTGAACACGTGTGTGTGGTGTGTGTGTGTGTGTGTGTGTGTGTGTGTGTGTGTGTGTGTGTGTGCGTCTGTTTCCCCAGGACATAGCCGATCCCTTCTTTGCGTACTGTAAGCAGCATGCGGACCGCTATGACAGGAAGTGGAAGAGGAAGAACTACCTGGCGCTCCAGTCCTACTGCAAGGCGTCTCTACAGGACAAAGAGAAGCAGCTGGCCCCTGAGGCACAGGTGAGAGGTCAAGACTGGCTCAGACTCACACTGGCTTGCCCTGTTAGGACTGCACAATGTTGTCTTTGAACATGAATAGAAATGCTTGTCAGTGTTTTCGTCATAGATAATTGTTCTATATGCAAGATTCAGTCTTCGACTGATTTACTTTTTTATTTTAACAAGTGAGTTGGAGAACACAGCAGAAACACCCTGGGGAGGTTGTAAGTTGTAATGTCTGCGTCCCAAATGGGATCCTATTCCCTAAACAATGCACTATTTTTGACCAGGGCCCATATATAGGATAGGGTGCCATTTGGGACACAGCCAAGCTGTCATTAGATAATGAAGTGTGTGTTTCTTTGTGTTGTGTTGAACCCCTGGCAGGCCCGTATTACCACCCGGCTGCAGCAGTACCGGGCCAGGGCAGAGCTGTCCCGTAACACGCGGCCCCAGGCCTGGGTCCCCCGGGAGAAGCTTCCACGACCCCTGACCTCCAGCGCCTCCGCCATCAGGAAGCTCATGAGGAAGGCAGAGCTCATGGGCATCAGGTAGGAGTTAATGTCTGTAGGAAAAATACGGTCTTCAGGCAACCAAGAATTGAGGTGTAGCCCAAATGTAGAATTCACACTCCATACTTAAAAAAAAAAAAATCCAATATAAAGATTTTTTTCAACTGGATGTGCCAGAGCTGCAACTTTTTCCCCTTGTCAGGGAGGGGCTTTGAGGTTAGAGAGGTGGACCAGGAAGCAGAGGGTTGTCGGTTCAAATACCTTTTTTCTTCTTCAGCACGGACATCTTCCCTGTAGACACGTCAGACATCAGCGCAAGTGTGGACGGTCGCAGGAAACACAAGCAGCCCGCCCTCACTGCAGACTTCGTCAACTATTACCTGGGTGAGCAGGGAAACAAAAACCATCTGACTGATGGCTACATAGACTTACATTACCAACATAATACACTATTCTAGTCAATGTTGTTACTAAAGACAGATGCTTCCAGAATAAAGACAGATGTGCCAGAGTTCTATAGGCTCTCAGCATGTAGCCTTGGATAAAGACCCCCAAAATGAATGATGATGCCATTGCCAGATATGTGTTTGCTCGACCGTTTTTGTGTGTGTGTGTGTTTGCGAGTGTGCGTATACATGTACGCTCACACGTGTGTAACCTTGAACAACATCCCCCACCCCAGCTATCGCCCATCAGAACAACATCCCCCACCACCCAGCTATCGCCCATCAGAACAACATCCCCCACCACCCAGCTATCGCCCATCAGAACAACATCCCCCACCCCAGCTATCACCCATCAGAACAACATCCCCCACCACCCAGCTATCGCCCATCAGAACAACATCCTCCCCCACCCCAGCTATCGCCCATCAGAACAACATCCCCCACCACCCAGCTATCGCCCATCAGAACAACATCCCCCACCCCAGCTATCGCCCATCAGAACAACATCCCCCACCACCCAGCTATCGCCCATCAGAACAACATCCCCCACCACCCAGCTATCGCCCATCAGAACAACATCCCCCACCACCCAGCTATCGCCCATCAGAACAACATCCCCCACCACCCAGCTATCGCCCATCAGAACAACATCCCCCACCACCCAGCTATCGCCCATCAGAACAACATCCCCCACCACCCAGCTATCGCCCATCAGAACAACATCCCCCACCCCCCAGCTATCGCCCATCAGAACAACATCCCCCACCCCAGCTATCGCCCATCAGAACAACATCCTCCACCCCCAGCTATCGCCCATCAGAACAGCATCCCCCACCCCAGCTATCGCCCATCAGAACAGCATCCTCCACCCCCAGCTATCTCCCATCAGAACAACATCTCCCACCCCCCAGCTATCGCCCATCAGAACAACATCCCCCACCACCCAGCTATCGCCCATCAGAACAGCATCCCCCACCCCAGCTATCGCCCATCAGAACAGCATCCCCCACCCCAGTTATCGCCCATCAGAACAACATCCCCCACCACCCAGCTATCGCCCATCAGAACAACATCCCCCACCACCCAGCTATCGCCCATCAGAACAACATCCCCCACCACCCAGCTATCGCCCATCAGAACAACATCCCCCACCACCCAGCTATCGCCCATCAGAACAACATCCCCCACCACCCAGCTATCGCCCATCAGAACAACATCCCCCACCCCCCAGCTATCGCCCATCAGAACAACATCCCCCACCACCCAGCTATCGCCCATCAGAACAACATCCCCCACCACCCAGCTATCGCCCATCAGAACAACATCCCCCACCACCCAGCTATCGCCCATCAGAACAACATCCCCCACCACCCAGCTATCGCCCATCAGAACAACATCCCCCACCACCCAGCTATCGCCCATCAGAACAACATCCCCCACCACCCAGCTATCGCCCATCAGAATAACATCCTCCCCCACCCCAGCTATCGCCCATCAGAACAGCATCCCCCACCCCAGCTATCGCCCATCAGAACAACATCCCCCACCACCCAGCTATCGCCCATCAGAACAACATCCCCCACCCCAGCTATCGCCCATCAGAACAACATCCCCCACCCCAGCTATCGCCCATCAGAACAACATCCCCCACCACCCCAGCTATCGCCCATCAGAACAACATCCCCCACCACCCAGCTATCGCCCATCAGAACAACATCCCCCACCCCAGCTATCGCCCATCAGAACAACATCCCCCACCACCCAGCTATCGCCCATCAGAACAACATCCCCCACCCCAGCTATCGCCCATCAGAACAACATCCCCCACCACCCAGCTATCGCCCATCAGAACAACATCCCCCACCCCCCCAGCTATCGCCCATCAGAACAACATTCCCCACCCCCCCAGCTATCGCCCATCAGAACAACATCACCCAGCTATCGCCCATCAGAACAGCATCCCCCACCACCCAGCTATCGCCCATCAGAACAACATCCCCCACCCCCCAGCTATCGCCCATCAGAACAACATCCCCCACCCCAGCTATCGCCCATCAGAACAGCATCCCCCACCCCAGCTATCGCCCATCAGAACAGCATCCCCCACCCCCCAGCTATCGCCCATCAGAACAACATCCCCCACCCCAGCTATCGCCCATCAGAACAACATCCCCCACCCCCCAGCTATCGCCCATCAGAACAACATCCCCCACCCCCCCAGCTATCGCCCATCAGAACAACATCCCCCACCCCCCAGCTATCGCCCATCAGAACAACATCCCCCACCCCCCCAGCTATCGCCCATCAGAACAACATCCCCCACCACCCAGCTATCGCCCATCAGAACAGCATCCCCCACCCCAGCTATCGCCCATCAGAACAGCATCCCCCACCCCAGCTATCGCCCATCAGAACAACATCCCCCACCACCCAGCTATCGCCCATCAGATTGGCACACTGTGTTTCTCGTCTGCCTTTTCCTGTATATAGATGGAGATAGATTGGGATCGGTCCTATTGATGTGTGTAGATTGAGATGGTGGTTTATTGATTGGTGTCCTTATTGCTATGCAGAGAGGAACATGAGGATGATTCAGATCCAGGACAATATCTCTGAACAGAAGAACCTGAAAGACAAGCTGGAGAGTGAGCAGGAGAAACTGCACGTCGACTACAACAAGGTTAGTGGTGGTGGAAAACACACACTGTTAGAAGAACCTGAAGAAGCTGCTTGTCAACTACATCTAGGTTAGTAGTGTTGGAGCTAGGAACACCAGCATTTCACTACATCCGCAATAACATCTGCTAAATATGTGTACTCGACCAATAAAATTAGATTTGATTTGGTACAGGCAGTAAAGTCACAGAATAAAATGCTTGCTTGACTTCTCTGTGGTAGTAGACACGGCCAGGGAGATGGTGGACAAAATGTTAAACCACACTGTTATCAACTAGTCACTAGGGGTTTACCAGTGATTCTCCAGTAACATTGCTCTGAGTCCTCACCCTGAAGCTGTGCTATGTCTTTGTACTGCATGGCCTCTAGTCTTCAGAAACACACAGTGTGTCATTCATAAACCGCATCGCTTTGCGCTACAACACATTAACCACCGTTTTACTATGTACCATGAAAAAGACCATTTTAAGAGCCTTGTTGTTCCTCCTCCGTCTAGCTCTCTCCATCTCTCGCTCTATTCATCTCTTTCTCCCTCGATCTCTCTGTGGCCCCTGCCGTTTCGCTCTCTCTCTCTCTCGCTCTCTCTCTCTCCTTTCATCTCTCCTTCGCCATGTGACTTGGGTGTGGCGGCGCAGGGCTTCGCTCCATCAGGCCCAATGAAGAAGGGCATAAAACAGCGGCGTAAAAGTCAGAGGAGTTAATGTTGCGTTGAGTCTTTCTGCCACGTGTATTAAGCGTTATTAATGGAGAGTGTGTTGCTAATTGCACCGCTCGACATGCTTTTACACGGAGAGAGAGAGAGATGGAGGGAGAGAAGCAGCCCCGGCCTTGAAGACAGTGAGAGATATGGAGAAAGACTGAGAGGGGGATCGAGCGAGAAGGATCGTTAAGATTAGAAGTCTAGTTACAGATACGGCTATAAAGCCCCTGACAGGGTGAGTGCGTGGGGTGGGTTTTGAGTGCGTGGGGTGGGTTTTGAGTGCGTGGGGTGGGTTTTGAGTGCGTGGGGTGGGTTTTGAGTGCGTGGGGTGGGTTTTGAGTGCGTGGGGTGGGTTTTGAGTGCGTGGGGTGTGTGTGTGGAGAAGGAGGTAGACTAAGTAATCTCTGGGAGATAATATGAAGTCTCTCTCTCCCTACATGACCTCGCTCTCTCCCCTTACATTACCTCTCTCTCTCTCCCCCCTACATGTCCTGTCTCTCTCTCTCTCTCTCTCTCTCTCCCCCCTACATGTCCTGTCTCTCTCCCTACATGACCTCTCTCTCTCTCTCCCCCTACATGACCTGTCTCTCTCTCCGCCCTACATGACCTGTCTCTCTCTCCCCCCTACATGACCTGTCTCTCTCTCCCCCCTACATGACCTGTCTCTCTCTCTCTCTCTCTCCCCCCTACATGACCTCTCTCTCTCTCTCTCCCCCCTACATGACCTCTCTCTCTCTCCCCCCTACATGACCTCTCTCTCTCTCTCCCCCCTACATGACCTCTCTCTCTCTCTCTCCCCCCTACATGACCTGTCTCTCTCCCTCCCCCTACTTGACCTGTCTCTCCCTCTCCCCCCTACTTGACCTCCCCCCTACTTGACCTGTCTCTCTCTCCTTACACTCTCTCCCCCTACATGACCTGTCTCTCTCTCTCTCTCTCTCTCTCTCTCTCTCTCTCTCTCTCTCTCTCTCTCTCTCTCTCTCCTCTCTCTCTCTCTCTCTCTCTCTCTCTCTCTCTCTCTCCCTACATGACCTCTCTCTCTCTCTCCCTACATGACCTCTCTCTCTCTCTCCCCCCTACATGACCTGTCTCTCTCTCTCCTCCCTACATGACCTGTCTCTCTCTCTCTCCCCCTACATGACCTCTCTCTCTCTCTCCCCCCTACATGACCTGTCTCTCTCTCCCCCCTACATGACCTGTCTCTCTCTCCCCCCTACATGACCTGTCTCTCTCTCCGCCCTACATGACCTGTCTCTCTCTCCCCCCTACATGACCTGTCTCTCTCTCTCTCTCTCTCTCTCCCCCCTACATGACCTGTCTCTCTCTCTCCCCCCTACATGACCTCTCTCTCTCTCCCCCCTACATGACCTCTCTCTCTCTCTCCCCCCTACATGACCTCTCTCTCTCTCCCCCCTACATGACCTGTCTCTCTCCCTCCCCCTACATGGCCTGTCTCTCTCTCTCCCCCTACATGACCTGTCTCTCCCTCTCCCCCCTACTTGACCTCCCCCCTACTTGACCTGTCGCTCTCTCCTTACACTCTCTCCCCCTACATGACCTGTCTCTCTCTCTCTCCTCTCTCTCTCTCTCTCTCTCCCTACATGACCTCTCTCTCTCCCTACATGACCTCTCTCTCTCTCTCCCTACATGACCTCTCTCTCTCCCTACATGACCTCTCTCTCTCTCTCCCCCCTACATGACCTGTCTCTCTCTCTCCTCCCTACATGACCTGTCTCTCTCTCTCTCCCCCTACATGACCTCTCTCTCTCTCCCCCCCCTACATGACCTGTCTCTCTCTCCCCCCTACATGACCTGTCTCTCTCTCTCTCCCCCCTACATGACCTGTCTCTCTCTCCCCCCTACTTGACCTGTCTCTCTCTCTCTCCCCCTACATGGCCTGTCTCTCTCTCTCCCCCTACATGACCTGTCTCTCTCTCTCCCCCCTACATGACCTGTCTCTCTCTCTCCCCCCTACTTGACCTGTCTCTCTCTCTCTCCCCCCTACTTGACCTCCCCCCTACTTGACCTGTCTCTCTCTCTCCTTACACTCTCTCTCCTTACATGACCTGTCTCTTTTTCTCTCCCCCCCTACATGACCTGTCTCTTTCTCTCTCCCCCCCTACATAACCTGTCTCTTTTTCTCTCTCCCCCCCCTACATGACCTGTCTCTTTCTCTCTCCCCCCCCTACATAACCTGTCTCTTTTTCTCTCCCCCCCTACATAACCTGTCTCTTTCTCTCTCCCCCCTACATAACCTGTCTCTTTTTCTCTCTCCCCCTACATAACCTGTCTCTTTTTCTCTCCCCCCCTACATAACCTGTCTCTTTCTCTCTCCCCCCTACATAACCTGTCTCTTTCTCTCTCCCCCCCTACATAACCTGTCTCTTTCTCTCTCCCCCCCTACATAACCTGTCTCTTTCTCTCTCCCCCCCTACATGACCTGTCTCTTTCTCTCTCCCCCCCTACATAACCTGTCTCTTTTTCTCTCTCCCCCCTACATAACCTGTCTCTTTTTCTCTCTCCCCCTGCATAACCTGTCTCTTTTTCTCTCTCCCCCTACATAACCTGTCTCTTTCTCTCTCCCCCCTACATAACCTGTCTCTTTCTCTCTCCCCCTACATAACCTGTCTCTTTCTCTCTCTCCCCCTACATAACCTGTCTCTTTCTCTCTCCCCCCCTACATAACCTGTCTCTTTTTCTCTCTCCCCCTACATGCCCCGTCTCTCTCTCTTTCTCTCACCCCCTACATGACCTGTCTGTCTCTCCCTCTGAAGCTGTGTGAGTCTCTGGAGGACCTGCAGAATGTCAACGGTGTTCTGAGGAGTGAGGGCCATGCCATATGGACCATGTTGGGAGGAATCCTAGGACAGGTATGTTAATATCACACTACTTTCTTCTCCTCTCTCATCTTCCTTTCCTCCTCATCCCCTTTTCTTATCTTCTTTTGCACTTTCTCATTCCTCCTCATCCACATTCTCATTCCTCATCCACTTTCTCATTCTCATTCCTCCTCATCCACTTTCTCATTCTCTTTCCTCCTCATTCACTTTCTCATTCCTCCTCGTCCACTTTCTCATTCCTCCTCGTCCACTTTCTCATTCCTCCTCGTCCACTTCCTCATTCCTCCTCGTCCACTTTCTCATTCCTCCTCATCCACTTTCTCATTCCTCCTCATCCACTTTCTCATTCCTCCTCGTCCACTTTCTCATTCCTCCTCGTCCACTTTCTCCTCCTCCTTTCCTGCTCGTCCACTTTCTCCTCCTATCTCTCTCATGTTTAGTCCTGAGTTGGCAACACTCCCACTAAACCAAACTCCAGCACCTGTCCTGTAATTTTTGTTTCATCACACCTAGGCAGGACAGAAAAGTCAGAGGATAAACCCCCAACCGGACAGGGCTCCCTGCTACATGCCCAGGACCTGGTTATGACGAAGGATTGAGAGGAATCTAGATTAGCCATAGCAACCCACAGAGTTACCATGGGGTAATTCTGCAGCCCATAATAGGCTCCTGTAAGTGATTGACCTGTCCTTTACCATAAAGGCAGACCAGACCTGGATCTGCTCCACTCTAAATGAAGCTAGAAGCTGCCCGCTTGCTTTCTACCACGTTCACACTCACCATGGCAACCAAATCGCCAAGATGCGTCACCACGGGTGATGGGTTGTTTAATGAGTGCGAAATGCAGCTCTGCAGAAATTGCTCTGTGAGACCTTTTTAACTTTTTTTTTAAAGTGACAGAGCCTGTTTGGAAGTGCTGACACTTCTTTAAAAGCAGCTCTTGGTGTGTGTGGTGCTGTGTTGAGGTGAGAATGAGAACTTAGGATGAGAGGCCTGTGGAGCGTTGGAGCTCTGACAGGATGCTACAGCGAGACACAGACACCCCCTGGTTACACCCCGTCTCTAAGATTAGCAGGTAGGTCTAGATAATACAAATAACAGTTGCCCGTGGCGCCTGGAACTGCATATGTAATCAGCTCTTTCAAAATGCATCTACGTAAGCGGCTAAATGAATGCATGATGCTTGATTTAAAAGTTTGGCTGGCAACAGGGGTCTGGCTTCAGATAAATGGATGGTGTGATATAGCTAGAGGATGGGAGGAAAGAACGACTGAACGAACGACGTCGATCTGCAACGACCTCCATAAATCACGTAATTAGAAACGTGGAAAGGTTTAAGTAGCTACATCAGTCACGTCCCCGCGTTGCTTTGTGTCATCTATCTGATACCTTTTCATTTCCTATTTGTCATCTCTCTGCCCGTCCCGTACATTACCAGAAATTATTGATGTTGCCCGACCGCAGCCCCATCCCTCATCCTATACACTGAGTCAGTGTTGTCATTGTGGGGGACGTCTCAGGGAGAGGAAAACATTTTGCTAGACATTGTGAAACTTCAAAGGACCCGGTCAGTGTTTTTACCATTAGCATTTCCTGGCAGTGTTCAGTTTGGCACTGAGGTAAAGCATCTCATTTGAAATGCTGTGCACGTCTGTGTCAAACACCGAGAATCTTCCTGAAAGGCGTGCCAGTCAGCTGACCCTTCCCAGGGTGCCGTTTGTGTGTGTGCTGTGTTTGCTATCTAGTGTGTGTGCTGTGTGTGATGGCCACTCGGTCACCCACGGCCTCAGAGCCTGTCTCGCACCCAGTATGAACCAGGCAGATGGCCTGAGGCTGGGCTGGTCCTGCCTGAGGCTGGTCTGGTCCTGCCTGCCTCTGATTCTTATTTTAGAATATACCTTCACACACCCATCTCTCTGAGGGGTTTTCTACTCACTGAGCTAATGCAGAAGGGGATTGTGGTCCACAATTAGTAGATCACACACACCCTGGGGTCCTGTGGCCCTAGCACCCCCACAGGACTGGTCCCTGGGAGCCGTGGGCTATGGCGTAGTGAGTGTGCTCAGATTAAAGCTGCCCCAGTGAGAAGCCTGTCTGTTTAGTGGCCCACCAGCTCCCCAGTCTCTCCCTAGCAGATCGGTTTTCTAATTAACCTGCGACAGACAGCAGCCACCATGTAGCCAACGAGATGCAGTGGAGAAATAAACCACACCCACATCCACCTCAGTCTACTGACCAACAACAGGCCTCCCCCACAGACACACACACTCTCTCTCTTCACCCCCCCTTTCCTCTCTCCCCTCTTTCTCTGTCCTCTCCCTCCTCTCTGTGGACACCTTTGACCTGTCTGTCCTTTACTGCTTCTCTCTGAGGTCTCTAGTACACCTACAGTTGTGTTGTGTGTCTCTCTGTGACAGAAACTGAACTCCCCGTCGGTCCTGAAAGCCCCTAAAGAGAGGAAGCCCAGCAAGAAGGAGGGAGGAACTCCTGGGAAGTCCTCCAACTTGCCAGCTGTCCTCTACAGGTAAACAAACATTCAAACAGGCATTACATACAAGCACAAGGCCTTATATGCTTATGTATGTATGTATGTATGTATGTATGTATGTATGTATGTATGTATGTATGTATGTATGTATGTATGCATGTGTGTGTTCCTGTTTAGCTGTGGGATCTGTAAGAAGAACCAGGACCAGCATCTCCTGCTGATGTGTGACACTTGCAAGCTCTACTACCACCTGGGCTGTCTGGAGCCTCCGCTGACACGCATGCCCAAGAAGACCAAGAACAGCTACTGGTGAGAGAGGCAGGGAGACACAGACAGACAGACGCAGGCAGGGAGACACAGACAGACACAGACAGACGGACGCAGACAGACGCAGACAGACAGACGGACGCAGACAGACAGACAGACGGACGCAGACAGACGGACGGACGCAGACGGACGCAGACAGACGGACGCAGACAGACGGACGGACGGATGCAGACGGACGGACACGGACGGACGGATGCAGACGGACGGACGCGGACGGACGGATGCAGACGGACGGACGCGGACGGACGGACGGACGCAGACGGACGGACGCGGACGGACGCAGACGGACGCAGACGGACGGACGCAGACGGACGGACGGACGGACGCAGACAGACGGACGGACGCAGACGGACGCAGACGGACGGACGGACGCAGACGGACGGACGGACGGACGGACGCGGACGGACGGACGGACGCGGACGGACGGACGGACGCGGACGGACGCACGCAGACGGACGGACGGACGCACGCAGACGGACGGACGCACGCAGACGGACGGACGCGGACAGACGGACGGACGCGGACGCACGCACGCGGACGGACGGACGCACGCGGACGGCCGCACGCAGACGGACGGCCGCACGCAGACGGACGGACGCACGCAGACGGACGGATGGACGCACGCACACGGACGGACGCAGACAGACGGAGAGACGCACGAAGACGGACGCACGCAGACGGACGGACGGACGGACGCGGACGGACGGACGCACGCAGACGGACGCACGCAGACGGACGGACGCAGAGACAGACGGACGCAGAGACAGACAGACGCACGCGGACGGACGCACGCAGACGGACGGACGCACGCAGACGGACGCACGCAGACAGACGGACGCACGCAGACGGACGCACGCAGACGGACGCACGCAGACAGACGGACGCACGCAGACGCACGCAGACAGACAGACAGACGCACGCAGACGCACGCAGACAGACAGACAGACGCACGCAGACGCACGCAGACAGACAGACAGACAGACACACGCAGACGCACGCAGACAGACAGACGCACGCACGCAGACAGAAAGACGCACGCACGCAGACAGAAAGACGAACGCAGACGCACGCAGACAGACGCACGCAGGCAGACAGACAGACGCACGCAGACACACGCAGACAGGCAGACAGACAGACACACGCAGACAGACGCACGCAGACAGACAGGCAGACAGACAGACGCACGCAGACACACAGGCAGACAGACACAGACAGGCAGGCAGACAGGCAGACAGACGCACGCAGACACACGCAGACAGGCAGACAGACGCACGCAGACAGGCAGACAGACGCACGCACGCAGACAGAAAGACGAACGCAGACGCACGCAGACAGACGCACGCAGACAGACAGACGCACGCAGACACACGCAGACAGGCAGACAGACAGACACACGCAGACAGACGCACGCAGACAGACAGGCAGACAGACAGACGCACGCAGACACACAGGCAGACAGACACAGACAGGCAGGCAGACAGGCAGACAGACGCACGCAGACACACGCAGACAGGCAGACAGACGCACGCAGACAGGCAGACAGACGCACGCAGACAGGCAGACAGACGCACGCAGACAGGCAGACAGACGCACGCAGACAGACAGACAGACGCACGCAGACAGACAGACGCACGCAGACAGACAGACAGACGCACGCAGACAGACGCAGACACAGACGCACGCAGACAGACAGACGCACGCAGACAGACAGACAGACGCACGCAGACAGACAGACAGACGCACGCAGACAGACAGACAGACGCACGCAGACAGACAGACAGACGCACGCAGACGGACGCGCAGAGACGAACGGACGCGCAGAGACGGACGGACGCGCAGAGACGGACGGACGCGCAGAGACGGACGGACGCGCAGAGACGGACGGACGCGCAGAGACGGACGGACGCGCACGGACAGACGGACGCGCACGGACAGACGGGCGCACACGGACAGACGGATGCACACGGACAGACGGACGCACACGGACAGACGGACGTACACGGACAGACGGACGCACACGGACAGACAGAGACAGACGGACGCACGCAGACGGACGGACGGACGCACGCGGACGCACACGGACAGACGGACGTACGCGGACAGACGGATGCACGCGGACAGACGCACGCAGACGGACGGACGGCGACGCAGACGGACGGACGCGGACGGACGCACGCGGACGGACGCACGCGGGCGGACGCGGACGGACGGACGGACGCGCACAGACAGACGGACGCGCACAGACAGACGGACGCGTCTGCGTCCGCCCGCATCCGTCCGTCCGTCCGTGTCCGTCCGTCCGTCCGCGTCCGTCCGTCTGCGTGCGTCCGTCCGTCTGCGTGCGTCTGTCTGCGTCCGTCTGCGTGCGTCCGTCCGTCCGTCTGCGTGCGTCCGTCTGCGTGCGTCCGTCTGCGTCCGACGCGCACAGACAGACGGACGCGCACAGACAGACAGACAGACAGACGCACACAGACAGACAGGCGCAGACGGACGCAGACGGACGCACGCAGACAGACAGACGACGACGCACGCAGACAGACAGACAGACAGACAGACAGACAGACAGACAGACAGACAGACAGACAGACAGACAGACAGACAGACAGACAGACAGACAGACGCACGCAGACAGACAGACGCACGCAGAGACAGACGGACGCGCACAGACAGACGGACGCGCACAGACAGACGGACGCGCACAGACAGACGGACGCGCACAGACAGACGGACGGACGGACGCGGACGGACGGACGCACGCGGACGGACGGACTCACGCGGACGGACGGACGCACGCGGACGGACGGACGCACGCGGACGGACGGACGCACGCGGACGGACGGACGGACGCACGCGGACGGACGGACGGACGGACGCAGACGGACGGACGCACGCAGACGGACGGACTCACGCAGACGGACGGACGCACGCTGACGGACAGACGGACGCACGCGGACGGACAGACGGACGCACGCGGACGGACAGACGGACGCACGCGGACGGACGGACGGACGCGCACAGACAGACGGACGCGTCTGCGTCCGCCCGCATCCGTCCGTCCGTCCGTGTCCGTCCGCCCGCGTGCGTCCGTCCGTCCGCGTCCGTCCGTCTGCGTCCGTCCGTCCGTCTGCGTGCGTCTGTCTGCGTCCGTCTGCGTGCGTCCGTCCGTCCGTCTGCGTGCGTCCGTCTGCGTGCGTCCGTCTGCGTCCGACGCGCACAGACAGACGGACGCGCACAGACAGACAGACAGACGCACACAGACAGACAGGCGCAGACGGACGCAGACGGACGCACGCAGACAGACAGACAGACAGACAGACAGACAGACAGACAGACAGACAGACAGACAGACAGACAGACAGACAGACAGACAGACAGACAGACAGACAGACAGACAGACAGACAGACAGACAGACAGACAGACAGACAGACAGACGCACGCAGACAGACGCAGAGACAGACGGACGCGCACAGACAGACGGACGCGCACAGACAGACGGACGGACGGACGCAGACGGACGCACGCAGACGGACGGACGGACGCACGCAGACGGACGGACGCACGCTGACGGACGGACGGACGGACGCGGGCGGACGGACGGACGGACGCAGACGGACGGACTCACGCGGACGGACGGACGCACGCTGACGGACAGACGGACGCACGCGGACGGACGGACGCACGCGGACGGACGGACGCACGCGGACGGACGGACGGACGCACGCGGACGGACGCACGCGGACGGGCGGACGGACGCACGCGGACGGACGCACGCGGACGGACGGACGGACGCACGCGGACGGACGGACGCACGCGGACGGACGGACGCACGCGGACGGACGGACGGACGCACGCGGACGGAGGACGGACGCACGCGGACAGACGCACGCGGACGGACGGACGGACGCACGCGGACGGACGGACGCAGGCAGACAGACGGAGTCTGCGTGCGTCCGTGTGCGTGCGTCCGTCCGTCCGTCAGCGTGCGTCCGTCAGCGTGCGTCCGTCTGTCTGCCTGCGTCCGTCTGTGCACGCTGACGGACGCACGCTGACGGACGGACGGACGCACGCACACGGACGCACGCAGACAGACGGACGCACGCAGACAGACGGACGCACGCAGACGGACGGACGCACGCAGACGGACGGACGCACGCAGACGGACGGACGCACGCAGACGGACGGACGCACGCAGACGGACGGACGCAGACAGACGGACGCACGCTGACAGACGGACGGACGCAGACAGCCAGACAGACAGACAGACGGACGGACGGACGCAGACAGCCAGACAGACAGACAGATAGAGAGACACACAGAGAGACACACAGACAGAGAGATGAGAAAGAGCGAGAGAGACGGGAGGGAGAGAGAGATTTGAAAGAAAGAAAGAGCGAGAGCGAGAGATGGGAAAGAAAGAGATAAGATAGAGATGAGAGATTGATGAGATGGGAAAGAAATAAAGAGAGATAAGAAAGAGAGCGATGGGACAGAGAGATATAAGAAGGAAAGAGTGAGAGATGGGAAAGAAAGAGAGAGAGATGGGATAGAGAGAAATGAGATGGGAGAGATGAGAGAGAGAGATGGGAGAGAGAGTGAGATGGGAGAGAGAGATTGGAAAGAGAGAGATGAGAAAGAAAGAAAAGAGAGCGATAAGAGAGAGATGCGAGAGGGACTGTGAGTGTGGTAGATGGGGAAGAAAGAGGGAGGTAGATGAGGAAGAAAGAGAGGGAGGGACTGCGAGTGTGGTAGATGGGGAAGAAAGAGAGAGGTAGATGAGGAAGAAAGAGAGGGAGGGACTGCGAGTGTGATAGATGGGGAAGAAAGAGAGAGGTAGATGAGGAAGAAAGAGAAGGAGGGAGTGTGATAGATGGGGAAGAAAGAGAGAGGTAGATGAGGAGGGACTGCGAGTGTGATAGATGGGGAAGAAAGAGAGAGGTAGATGAGGAAGAAAGAGAGGGAGGGACTGCGAGTGTGATAGATGGGGAAGAAAGAGAGAGGTAGATGAGGAAGAAAGAGAGGGAGGGACTGCGAGTGTGATAGATGGGGAAGAAAGAGAGAGGTAGATGAGGAAGAAAGAGAAGGAGGGAGTGTGATAGATGGGGAAGAAAGAGAGAGGTAGATGAGGAAGAAAGAGAGGGAGGGACTGCGAGTGTGGTAGATGGGGAAGAAAGAGAGAGGTAGATGAGGAAGAAAGAGAAGGAGGGAGTGTGATAGATGGGGAAGAAAGAGAGAGGTAGATGAGGAAGAAAGAGAAGGAGGGAGTGTGATAGATGGGGAAGAAAGAGAGAGGTAGATGAGGAAGAAAGAGAGGGACTGGGGAGGTAGATGGGGAGTGAATGGTGAATGGGTGCCAGAGGACTCGATGGTACAAGAGTTTACAAAACCAAAAGTTGGACCAAGTGCTGTCCATGGTACACACACACACACGACACTGTACTGTAAATCTGCTTTGACATTGTTATAACATTGTATAAAAACATGTTATTTAAGCAATAAGACATGAGAACCCGGGGATTATCGTGTGATAACTCATGACTAAGGGCTATTCTTAGACCCGAGACGAAGCCAAGGGCCAGGAACAGCCCTTAGACAGGAGTTATCATACCATATTCCCCGGGTTTGAGGGCCTTATTGCTTTTATAAAACGGTTGCCAACATATTTATACAAATATTAATCGAATGTTTTCATTAAAACCATTATTTTAACAGCGGGCTGGTTGGTTGTTAGTTATTTTCGTTAATTCTAATCATTCCACTCTTTGGACTTTGCTATGCTAAACAAATCATTGGCATGTAGCTAGCTAGCAGACATTCAATGATGATGAGAGACAAGAACCTCAATAAATAATGATTTAATGAATATCCAATAGGCCTACATAGACCGCACTGCGCTGGTGAATAAATGAATGGAATTCTTGAGTGTTCAGTTTCTATGGTAAATTAGTTAGTTTCATTCTTGGGCTACCTAGCCTACTGGCATGGGAGAGAAAGCATTTGTAAAATGCTACATTGTTGCACAGGTTGTAAAGGCAGACAGGTAGGTGTTGCAAATCAAATAGCATGGATAGTGTGTAGACGCTTTTTTGCCCAGGGGCTATTTTGACTGAATTTCCTGCGTGGGTTGCGGGACAGTGGAATTATGAGATTAACACGTCATGGTATTCTGCGTGAGTAAATGTCCCGCATATCATCCAATCAGCATCCAGGATCCAAACAAACCGTTTTATAATAACTTGGAGTAGAAGATACATTAGTGTCTACAATTGATTTATTTGTGTTAAGTGTGACATTTCAGAATACTCAATGGCAGTAGATTTATCAGATGGAGAATGCGGAGATGGTGGAAATGTCCTACTTCACACAGAAGAGGTAGATGTCCTTATCTGGACAGATAAATAGACGAGCTCTTTTGTGTATCTGTCTCAATAGTTCAGTAGTATTCCATCTCTGTCACTTAGTGAGCTACTTCCACAGTTAGTCTTCTCCCTTTTTACTTCCTATTCTAAGTTAAGGAGGATGGGGGATTGTAGTGTGTGTGTGTGTGTGTGTGTGTGTGTGTGTGTGCACATCTGAGATGTGTGTGTTGTTTGTTTTAGTGGCACCTCAACCTGCAGGTTGAACATGCCTGTGACCGGGAGTAAATCATTTAAACCATGAATAAGAGCACGGCGGCCTTCTGCTCCAGAGGGCAGAAATTACAAAGTGTTTGGATGGATATAATTTGGTGGAGCCGAGGCCAAGTCATACCTAATTACCACGATCTGCACCCCACGAAGAGGCAGTAAGAAAGGTGCAGACAGGGCTTCTCAGTAGGAACTAGAAACACACAGAGGATCCACAAGTTCGCTTTGCCTTAACCTATAATACTGACGTGATCTAATTTATAAGACTGGCAGAAAAGTATGTCACATTCGTATGCTTTGCCTGGGTCAGCATAACCCCCTATCCTCAAATCCAGGGGCAGACCTCCAGGCTCAGATTTCAATACTTTGGGAAAACAGCATATTTTTTTTTTCAAACCAAGCAAATATTATTTTCATAGATTTCAACAAAGACAGACATTACAGACCAAAGCCTTAGTGTTTTGTTTGTTTTCTCTTCAACATAATTAGCAACATCTAGATCCTGTTTGTCAGAGACTGATAGTAAGAGAGAAAGGTATCTTAAACCTGTTTTCCATGCTTAAGATGTTCACAGATTAGTAAAATCAATACCCCTGCATAGAGGAGAGGACACTGTCTGGACCGTGAAAGATCATCCCTCTCCTCTCTCTACCTCTACCACACTTATTCTACCTCTCTCTACCTCCCTCTTCTTCTCAGGCAATGTTCAGAGTGTGACCAGGCCAGTAGCGATGATGCTGACATCGCCATGGAGACGCTGCCCGACGGTACCAAGAGGTCTCGGAGACAGATTAAAGGACCAATCAAATTCATCCCTCAGGAGATGTCCCCGGAGCCCAAGAAACGAGATGTGAGGGGCACGGTGTGTAATAACACACGTTTTATTTATTATGTACAGTGCCTTCAGAAACGTGACTTTTTCCACTACAAAGTGGGATTCAAATGAATTTATTTCATTGTAATTTTCTGTCAACATTATACACAGAAAACTCAACAACAACAAAAAAAATCTACATTTTAAATGTATTATTGGAATATAAAACACTGATATATTTGGATTAGATATGTATTCAACCCACTGAGTCAATACATGTTAGAATGACATTTGGCAGCGATTACAGCTGAGTCTAATAGAGCTTTGCAAACCTGGATTGTATGACATTTGCCCATTATTCTTTTTAAAATTCTTCAAGCTGTCAAGGAGGTTGTTGATCATTGCTAAACATCCATTTTCAAGTCTTGCCATAGATTTTCAAGCTGATTTAAGTCAAAACTGTAACTAGGCCACTCAGGATCATTCAATGTCTTCTTGGTAAGTAACTCAAGTGTATATTTCGCTTGCATTTTAGGTTATTCTCCTGCTGTGGATTTGTCTCCCAGTGTCTGTTGGAAAGCAGACTGAACCAGGTTTTCCTCTAGGACTTTACCTGTGCTTAGCTCGATTCCTTTTCTTTTTATCCTAAAAAAACTCCCTAGTCCTTGCCGATGACAAGCACACCCAAAACATGGTACTCTGTGATTTGTTGGATTTGCCTCAAACATAATGCTTTTTCAGGACAAAAAGTAAATTTCTTTGCCACATTTTTTGCAGTATAACTTTATTACCTTATTGCAAACAGGATATATGTTTTGGAATATTTTTATTCTATACTGGCTTCCTTCTTTTCACTCTGTCATTTAGGTTAGTATTGTGGAGTAACTACGATGTTGTTGATCCATCCTCAGTTTTCTCCAATCACAGCCATTTAAATCTATAACTGGTTTAAAATCATCATTGGCCTCATGGTGAAATCCCTGAGCGGTTTTGTTTCTCTCTGTCAACTGAGTTAGGAAGGGTGCCTGTATCTTTGTAGTGATTGGATGTATTGATACACCATCCAAAGTGTAATTAATAACTTCACCATGCTCAAAGGGATATTCAAAAAAAAATGATCCATCTACCAATAGGTGCCATTCTTTGTGAGGCATTGAATCTGTGTTTGAAATTCACTGCTTGACTTATGTATGTGTGGGGTACAGAGATGGGGTAGTCGTTCAAAAATGTTAAACACCATTATTCCACACACAGTTAGTCCATGCAAATTATTATCTGACTTGTTAAGCACATTTTTACTCCTGAAGGTAATTAGGCTTGCCATAACAAAGGGCTTGAATACTCATTGACTCAAGACATTTCAGCTTTTCATTTTTATTAATTTAGAAAAATAAACATTAGCATTGGCTCGCGAAACTACCTCTTAACTTCCTTCATAATGGATGCAAATTCATCTGACTCTGGGGAAGTAGATAAAGGGCATCCTTACCAAAGTCCAGAAAGGATCCCTTTAGGTGGTCGTCTGTCAAAATTGGTTTTGCAGGCCTCCACTTTGCTAGTTTTGGGGTTAATTGGGTTGATATTTCTGGGGGAACCTTTTGAATTGTCCTGCCATCTACTGTATAATCCAGAATGTATCTCCCAGGTTTGGAGAAACAGACAGTAATCCGTCAACCTATACCGGGTATTAAAGTACTCCATCATAGGTAAGAGTCCAGCCCCAGTGACGTCCGTAGTCTAGTCCTTCTTTGTCCCGTCTGACCCGTCACCAGATATACCAGGCTAGACTCACAGGACTAATGGCTGATCCAACCAGAGCCGTATAAAGAGTGTATATGTGACTAACTTGGTTCGACCCCGGGTCGTCTGTGTTCCACAAGACTGTGATTGCCCTCGAAACTAAAGCCTAAAGCTAAAACTGAGCTACATATTCTGTACGTCCGACTCCAGTGACGTCTATAATACAGCCCCTCTCTGTCTGTCCCGTAACCAGGAGCTGAGCTCTCTTCTCTTTTTTCCCAGCCCGACAGATATACCAGGCCAGACTAACAGAGCCCGACAGATATACCAGGCCAGACTAACAGAGCCCGACAGATATACCAGGCCAGACTAACAGAGCCCGACAGATATACCAGGCCAGACTAACAGAGCCCGACAGCTATACCAGGCCAGACTAACAGAGCCCGACAGATATACCAGGCCAGACTAACAGAGCCCGACAGATATACCAGGCCAGACTAACAGAGCCCGACAGATATACCAGGCCAGACTAACAGAGCCCGACAGATATACCAGGCCAGACTAACAGAGCCCGACAGATGTAGCATGTATCAGGCCAGACTCACAGGACTTGGTCACGCTGATACGCTGCTGTACTAAACAGGATACGCTGCTGTACTAAACAGGATACGCTGCTGTACTAAACAGGATACGCTGCTGTACTAAACAGGATACGCTGCTGTACTAAACAGGATACGCTGCTGTACTAAACAGGATACGCTGCTGTACTAAACAGGATACGCTGCTGTACTAAACAGGATTGCTAGTAGACATGCCAGGAAACTAGAGGGGGTGGATCCAAACACATACTTCCTCTGGTGTTCAGTCCCAAACACCCCCCGCTGGCTCGTTGGTTCAGGTCTGCCTGAACTTCTTCCAATCTACAGAGGATTGGGATGAGTGATTCATGTAAAATGAAGTTTGAATATTAACAAAGGGGGAAATCTAACATCTCCTTGCTGTTCTTGACTCTAGCAAGCAATCAAGTGACTGAGTCGGGTTGTGTGTTTCTTAAAAAGGAAGACTACATATTTATACAGATTGTGAAAACAATTCCATCTGTCGCCTTTGGCTCCTCCTCCACCACTCAGCAGATGGAACACTTATCATTATAAATGCTAACTGCTAGATGGTAGAACCACTGCCAGTTGGCTCTTCACTTCAGCCCTCCCTACCTCCCTCCATCTCTCCCTTCCTCGCTCCCTTCGAAGCCACTTCTTCTGCCTGCGGCGTTCGTGTGGGTGGGGCCCGGTGTATGAGTTTAACTATTTGCTCTCTTTACTGGTTGACTCCATTAAGGTCATCTATGAATGGCCAGGGGAAGATCAACACAAATCCAATGCAGAATTCAGTGCAATGCAGAGTAACATAAAACATTATTAAAATAAGATATAAGGTAAAATGTTCACACACACAGTGTACCTAATCAGCACACCTAATCAGGGTCTCTGCTCAGGTGAGGAAATATTAACTGGGGGCAGTTTGTATGACTCTGAGCTAAATCAATCTTTTAATTAAGTACATCATTGCATCTTTAACAGCCATGAATCATTTCACAGCACCATGCAGGATTAGAGAAGTTAACGGAGCGGAGGACCCAGTGGTAACTAGATGTAGTAACTTAATTCTCATCATCATTCTCACTAGACTAATGGCATATGTTCATACAGGATGTTCCTGTGTAATCATGGAGGGGTGTTAGAGCAGGGCCATGCTTCATCACCACCCCATTACACACACTGTCACACAGAAGATTCTAGAAGAAGAAGCAATGATTACCAAACCTTTGAAAATGCAGGATAGTTTTGGTCTGGAACGATTCGTTTTGGAGATATAGGCCTGAAAATGTGAGATATTGTCGGTAGATTATATTACAAGAAGCAAAGACCAAGCTTCCTTGAAAATGCGGTATAGTGTGGACCGGAACTGATGGTTCTGAGATGTAATGATTCAATGAGTGTTGAAAAGACAAAGTATATGGCAAAAAACGAATGGAAAATAAGTGTCCATAAAATATATATAGGTTCAGAACTTTTGTGAAACAGCACTGTTAAAAATATATGACAAAATAGAAATGGTCTTCAGAGATGGAGGGGTTGATGGTAGCTGAAAGATGGGCTAAAAAATAAATAATAACTATTGTAAAATACATTGTGTCCATATTATGTATCAGCTGGAAGTAGAAGCCTAAGTGTGGTGTCCATTAGTTTACTCCAATTAGGGAAGGGGTGGTAGGGTTATGGGAAAATAATAAAGGAACATATATTTAAAGATTTGTATGTATGTATATATATATATATATATATATCACACACACACACAATGTTTGGCCACGTGTGTGTGTATTCCCCCAAATAAATATATGGGGGATTGGAAATTATACAGACAATTACATTGATGGAAGCTACAATCTATCTGTAGTGTTAAAGCTGACCCCCCTCCCATGGGTATATAAGTGGAATATAACTGTCAGGCTCTGTGTAGGATGTCCTACACATCTCCTCCATACTCTGTGACATTGAGGGCACATGTTGAGTTGGAAGGGCACTACCCTCCAGTAGGCAGTGTACTCAGTCAGCAGGCCCTGAACATGGGCCAGAGGAGGCTGAGCTGCCCCACAGAGTGTCAATGGGCCATCTTACTTCTGTGGCCCTGCACACACATACACACACACACACACACGCACTCCAACACTCATCCTCATGCAGGGGCCAGCGGGAGGTCGATTAGCCAGCCCTGATTAATTGAAACAGGGCTTTAACGCTGTGCCAGCACCGGGGTGCCCTGGTAAAAGCATAGAAAATGCAAAGCAGGGCCCTTTCAGCGGCTGCCATCGCACGCCTTGCATTTGAAGATAAATGCAGCATTGAAGCTCCTCGACTGGAGCGGACGCGGAGAGAGGAAATCAGAAAAAGCCAGCTTAATCCCAGAGTACTTCCAGCAGCAGGGTCCTCAGCCAAGCGTACTTCTGGGCACGCCGCTTTATGCAAGCTAACAGAAAAACACATTAACCCAGACCTCCTCAACACAGCACAGCCGTCGGTACTGCTGCTGCTCCACTCTACACCACCTTCTCCCCTCTTCCCTCCCCCTTTCTCTCTCTTCCCTCCGTCTCTCTGACATAACAGATACACGTCCAGAAGGAGAAAACATTTATGGTTGTTTTTTGTGTTCATTTTTGTCTATTTGAAAAGGAAGAACGGATTGTTTTTGTGTTGTCTGAGAGGGAGGGAGGGAGGGAGGGAGGGAGGGAGACAGACAGACAGACAGACAGACAGACAGACAGACAGACACTAGGGTGTTCTCTGACTCTTGCTAGGCAGCCAAGCAGTCAGTGGCCACAGAGGAGGAGTGTTCCACAGGCTCTCTCCTTCCAGTTGTGGAGAGGGTTTGTTATTGACAGTCTAAAAACAAAAGACTGGGGAAAATAAAAAATGGAAGAGGACTGGAGAGTGTTTTTCTCCCCTCCTCTCTCTGATGACTATCTGTTGTGTTCCTTCAGGGAGCTGAGACTGGGAGGGAGGAGGGAGGATGGGGAGGAGGGAGGGGAGGATGGGGAGGAGGGAGGGGAGGCAGGGCTGGGGCAGTCTATCGGAAGAGGATCAGGGTATGGTGGCTGTAGATAAGTGGGATCCATGAAGAGGTGGAGGGAGGGAGCAGCCATATCCCGACAGCTTTCTCTCACTCTCTCTCTCCCGCTCCCTTCTCTCTCTGTCTATCCTGCCCCTTTCTCTCTCACTCTCTCTCTCGTGCAACTGACAGGCAGTGTTACTCTATCTATGAATAGGACCTAGTCCACAGACAGCACTGTGTGGCTCTCTTGTATGTCCAGAGGTAAAACAGAACACCAGCCTCACTGGGCATTAGAGGATTAAGTACAGGACAAACAAACAAAAAATATGTCTTTGGAAAACAGTTTATGCTTTCTGTGGTCTTGTTGCAAAAGGCAGAGAGCACAGTGGATGTTCTTTATTTGACAAACAGCTAAGGGAGCAGACTACGTCATAAACAAACTTCCACTGGCTCCTGAAACTTTTGGATAACAAGCAATAAATAAAGTTAGATTTGTCTGATGCTGCCAATACTTTGTGGAGCACATATCTAATTAAGTCAAATTATTACTTTGACAGATTCTCAGACAAAATACCAATAACTAACGATTTGCCTGATAACTCAACAGCTCAAAGTAGAGAAACATTGACATTTTCCCCAAGTCACCAAGCTGTGACCTTGTGCCCTTGCATGGCTATCTGATAACCTTTCAAGGCTCATGAGACTGACCAGAGCTCGGGTCAATTATCTCTCATCAATTCACACAGATCAATCTGTGTGAATAAATGACCACAAAAAAAATAAATGACCACAAAATTCTACCTTAGTTAAGACTGACTGCAATGAAACACATTGTTATGTATTCCACAGAGAACCAGAGGGCAGAAGAGGAAGAGGGTGTCCATTTGTGAAGAAGAGCAGTTTGAAGTGCAGGTATGTCACTGTTCTACCTTGTTACTAAACATTCCTACGTCTCCTAACCTCCCTGACACACTCGCACAACTAATACATACACATCCCATGTGTTACACACAGTACTACTCTATTCACCTGGATATTTCTCTATTTCTTAACACCTCTTCTACACCATTAACACACACACACACACGGCATTGTCGGCTCTAATCAGCCTGTGTGTTTCCATAGGAACCTGCTCTACGTGAACGGCGTCAGCGTCAGTCTATAATGCAGAAGAAGACCCCTAAAGCCGACGACACCAGGACTGACTGTACCTCCTGCAAAGGACCCGGGGACAACGAGAACCTCGTCAGGTGGGTCACAGTGTGTGTGAAGGGAGGGGAGGGGATGTGTGTGGAGATGAGGAGAGAGTGCGGAAGGAGGTCTGTGTGCATGCGTGTATTGAAATGTGTGTGTGTGTGTGTGTGAGGAGCTGTATCCTCCTGAAGATTAAAGTTCAGTCTTCATTAGGCCTTGGCTGCCTTGCGTAGGCTGAGCGAGGGGGGGGCTGGTGAGCAGGGCTGAGGCCAGCAGCTCTATAGAACACCTCTTTTGAACTGCCAACTGCATTTACACACATCATCAAGATGTAATGAACAGCTTGATCTGCCCTTGTCTCCCATCAGAGGTTCAGCTGTCTCACGCTGCTTAAACAGGGCCAGAACTTTACTACATCCCTCAGTAGTGTGAATTAAAACAGTCAGCATTAACACACTGTAGACTGACTGATTTATCAGAGTGTATTTATTATGAGTGTATAGACCACTGTAGTTGCCTTCCATATGACCTACAGACTGTGACTGTCATTAGCTAAGTTTCCATCCAATTTGCAACAGATTTTCATGTGAATATTCTAAAATGTGCATTTTCCCACCAGAGATATTTCCATCAGACTGTTTGTGGATAAAAGGCTGTGTGCGTGATGATGTAGTGCACATAAAAATAGCTTTTACCATTAAATTCCCATGTAGCGAATGAAAAATACAAGTTAAATGGGTTTCCATCGCATTTACTGATGGTTTTGCAAGAAAAACTGTTGCATTATATAACAAATGTGCCCACTCTGGTCTTGTCACATGCGCTCTAGCCAACAGCTCACAGATACAGTGCTGGTAGGCTACCTACATTATGAGATTATTATGGATAAGAGCGATGTTATTTGTATTTGTCAAACGGCAGCCAATCATCCATCATCATGTCACCAGAATAAGACCTTCAGTATTTATTGGAAAGGAGCATGAAGTTCATCATAAATTATTTAATCTGTAGCCTAATAAACTGCATGCTTTCCTGAGTCGTAGTGGGAGGACCACACAACATATCATCTGTAACCTAATAAACTGCATGCTTTCCTGAGTCGTAGTGGGAGGACCACACAACATATCATCTGTAGTCTAATAAACTGCATGCTTTCCTGAGTCGTAGTGGGAGGACCACACAACATATCATCTGTAGTCTAATAAACTGCATGCTTTCCTGAGTCGTAGTGGGAGGACCACACAACATATCATCTGTAGTCTAATAAACTGCATGCTTTCCTGAGTCGTAGTGGGAGGACCACACAACATATCATCTGTAGTCTAATAAACTGCATGCTTTCCTGAGTCGTAGTGGGAGGACCACACAACATATCATCTGTAGTCTAATAAACTGCATGCTTTCCTGAGTCGTAGTGGGAGGACCACACAACATATCATCTGTAGTCTAATAAACTGCATGCTTTCCTGAGTCGTAGTGGGAGGACCACACAACATATCATCTGTAGTCTAATAAACTGCATGCTTTCCTGAGTCGTAGTGGGAGGACCACACAACATATCATCTGTAGCCTAATAAACTGCATGCTTTCCTGAGTCGTAGTGGGAGGACCACACAACATATCATCTGTAGCCTAATAAACTGCATGCTCTCCTGAGTCGTAGTGGGAGGACCACACAACATATCATCTGTAGTCTAATAAACTGCATGCTTTCCTGAGTCGTAGTGGGAGGACCACACACCATATCATCTGTAGTCTAATAAACTGCATGCTTTCCTGAGTCGTAGTGGGAGGACCACACAACATATAATCTGTAGCCTAATAAACTGCATGCTTTCCTGAGTCGTAGTGGGAGGACCACACAACATATCATCTGTAGTCTAATAAACTGCATGCTTTCCTGAGTCGTAGTGGGAGGACCACACAACATATCATCTGTAGTCTAATAAACTGCATGCTATCCTGAGTCGTAGTGGGAGGACCACACAACATATCATCGTGTGACTCCAAGTTTACTTCCATATGTTGGTTATTATATCAATATTTGTACATAAAGGCGTTCCCGCCGCCCTTTCTCGCATAATACATTTTACCGACACAATAAGATCCCACCCTGTCTAACAAACAAATCTAAACGTCTGTTGCCATTTCTAAAGTTGTACCAGCATTTAATGTTTCCATCAGCCCGGTCGGGAATTTTTTCATGCGTCAGGTAATTCATCCTCATGAAATGGTTGGATGGAAACGTGGTCATAGGCTAATTTCAACTGAAAGCGTATGATACATTCACTTTATTACTCCGTAGGGTTGTTTCTGTGAGCTGTACTAGTTATCAGTGTTTGTAAGGTTAAGCTAATAATGTGTGGTTCTGTCAGTGTTTTATAGGTTAAGGAGGTCGGGGGCTGTGAGCTGTGCTGCCTGCCCTGACTCTTTCTATCTTTGCATTGCACAGGTTGTGAGAGCCGGGGCAGACACCTCTCCTCACCTCCCCACACCTAGACACTGCTGGACAGATGAGAGAGAGAAGCAGACCTTTGGCTTAGAGACAGAGAGGGACTTAATTACGTGGAAGAATGACGGCGGCGGGTGTGGGATCAGATGGCCATCTTTGACGTTCACGACCATGGTCTTCTTCACGACCCAAATTGGACCAGCTACTAGCCGTCCAATTAAAATTGAGGGAGAGAGGCAGAAATTGAAAGTAACTTTGAGGAATTCTAAAATACTTGAGCAAATAACATTTTGGGAGGTTCAGTATTACTGAACTGGTCATTCTTGTAAGAAAGGACATGTTGGTATTACTGGACAGGCCCTTTGTGATCGTCATTGTCAACTCTAAGGGCCCTTCTATAAGGACTATGGCCTAACTGGACTAAGGAGTGATTCCCCCCTCTCTCTCTCTCGCTCTCTCATCCATTCTATGTTTGCACTTCACTCGTTTGACCTCCCTGAGCATCCTATCACCACATCCAATCAGTTGTATTGACTCCAGTCATTTGTGGTCCAATCACATGGTGTTTTCCTCAGTAAAGGTCTTTAATTAGAGATGCACTTGAACTTAGGCTTTCATAATCTTCTTCTAGTGTTGTCGTCGGGTAGAACTTTCTAGAGTAGAGGACTAGTAGACCTTGAAAAAGTAGTGGGTTTTAGTAGAATGATTGCCCTTTCTGGCTTTTGAGAAGTAAGTTTCCTCTTAGGCTCTACAGCAGCCTAAGGTTTAACATAATAATTATAGCAACATTTGTATGAATGGTTATTGTAACTTCTAATGTCAGTATGTGAGTGTACGGTAGATGTCTAGGCATCTTAGTCTCTCTTCCTTCCTCTCATTAATATTTTAAAGTGACAGTTTAACTGACACTTCTTTAAAAGCAGCCCAGCTCTATATATGTGTGTGCGCATCTCCCCAGTACCCCATATTGACTGCTGACAACTGAGTAGCTGCCATGTGGTCCGTCTGTCTGTCAGGGTCCTTGACAGAAGTGTCACAGTTTGCCCTCACATGTCACTCCTCTGCTCACCCCCATCCCAGGACCCTCTATGTCACTCATTTTCTCTTCCCCTCATCTGTCTGGGGACCCTATATGCATGCCACTGGGAGCTGCCTAACCTCACATAATGCTTAGGTCCACTGGAAAATCTGCTGAGGAAATACATTTGGTGGTTTCCCTATGGAGATTAGAGATCCCTGTACAGGATGACCTGGTGACTCCCCACGTCATGTCACTCCAATGAGCCCTCCTCATCTTCGTTCTCCCTATTCCTCCTCATCCTCTTCTGCCTCCTCCACAACAAATTTAGAGGACTGTCCATGAGATACAGCTAACCAGCTAACCTTACTCAAGCTAACCCTTCTCAAGCTAACCTTACTACAGCTAACCAGCTAACCCTACTCCAGCTAACCCTACTCCAGCTAAACAGCTAACCCTACTCCAGCTAACCCTACTCCAGCTAAACAGCTAACCCTACTCCAGCTAACCCTACTCCAGCTAAACAGCTAACCCTACTCCAGCTAACCCTACTCCAGCTAAACATCTAACCCTACTCCAGCTAAACAGCTAACCCTGCTACAGCTAACCCTGCTACAGCTAACCCTGCTACAGCTAAACTTACTACATCTAACCCTACTCCAGCTACCCCTACTCCAGCTAAACAGCTAACCCTACTCCAGCTAACCCTACTCCAGCTAAACAGCTAACCCTACTCCAGCTAACCCTACTCCAGCTAAACATCTAACCCTACTCCAGCTAAACAGCTAACCCTGCTACAGCTAACCCTGCTACAGCTAACCAGCTAACCCTACTACAGCTAACTAGCTAACCCTACTACAGCTAACCATACTACAGCTAATCAGCAAACCCTACTCCAGTTACCCAGTTAACCCTACTACAGCTAAACATACAGCAGCTAACAAACTAACCCTATTCCAGCTAGTACTACTACAGCTAACCCTACTTCAGCTAGCCAGTTAAACCTACTACAGCTAACCCTACTAACCAGCTAACCAGCTAACCCTACTAATCAGCTAACCCTACTAATCAGCTAACCAGTTAACCCTGCTACAGCTAAACCTACTGCAGCTAATCAGCTAACCCTACTCCAGCTAACCAGTTAACCCTATTACAGCTAAACTTACTACAGCTAATCAGCTAACCCTACTAACAGCTAACCCTACTAATCAGCTAACCCTACTAATCAGCTAACCAGTTAACCCTATTACAGCTAAACTTACTACAGCTAACCAGCTAACCCTACTACAGCTAACCCTATTACTAATCCTACTCTAGCCCTACCATGCATGGCTCTGTATCTAACCATTAGGCCTAGGGCTAGGATATGGCCAACTCTGTATCTAACCATTAGGCCTAGGGCTAGGATATGGCCAACTCTGTATCTAACCATTAGGCCTAGGGCAAGGATATGGCCAACTCTGTATCTAACCATTAGGCCTAGGGCAAGGATATGGCCAACTCTGTATCTAACCATTAGGCCTAGGGCTAGGATATGGCCAACCCTGTATCTAACCATTAGGCCTAGGGCTAGGATATGGCCAACTCTGTATCTAACCATTAGGCCTAGGGCAAGGATATGGCCAACTCTGTATCTAACCATTAGGCCTAGGGCTAGGATATGGCCAACTCTGTATCTAACCATTAGGCCTAGGGCTAGGATATGGCCAACTCTGTATCTAACCATTAGGCCTAGGGCTAGGATATGGCCAACTCTGTATCTAACCATTAGGGCTATAGTAGCCTACAGTAAATGTACTTTTAACCTGAGAATATGTCATGTGTTCCAACAGTTTAGAATGTGTGAACAAACACCTTTTTAGCTGTGTTGTGTGATTGGTGTGTACAGTATTTATTGACAAGGCCAAGCTTTTTTGTATATTTTATTTTATTTGTGCCTTCACACTTGATTTTATATCATAATATGCCTTTTGTTATTACTGTGTTATGAAGAAAATGAGTTAAGCTCCCTATTGAGTAGGAACCTTAAAGGACTTCTTGCTAAACATATTCATTGTTAATATATTTGTTTACACACATGCCTATATGTGATTAGTATTACTTTACATACATTTTTATATGTGATTATTTATAACATGTTGTGGTATTGCCACATTGGGTAAAAATAACTGTGATATATAGAGTACGAATATTGCTACTCTCATATGTGTGTATGTGAAGTATCCTGGCCTCCCGGCCCCTATAGCTCTCAGCATTAAAGCTTGAATAAACTCTTGACTTTTTCACCTTATCACCATCGTGATAAATGAGAGTTACACAGCTAATTACACTGAACCAAAATATTAACGCAATATGTTAACGCAATATGTAAAGTAATTGGTCCCATGTTTCCATGCGCACAAAAAGTTTATTTCTCTCAGATTTTGTGCACAAATTTGTTTACATACCTGTTAGTGAGCATTTCTCCTTTGCCAAGATAATCCATCCACCTGACAGCTGTGGCATATTAAGAAGCTCATTAAAAAGCATGATCATTACACAGGTGTACTTTGTGTTGGGGACAATAAAAGGCCACTCTAAAATGTGCAGTTTTGTCACACAACAGAATGCCACAGATGTGTTGAGGGAGCGTGCAATTGGCATGCTGACTGCAGGAATGTCCACCAGAGCTGTTGCCAGAGAATTGAATGTTAATTTCTCTACCATAAGCTACCTCCAAGGTTGTTTTAGAGAATTTGACAGAACGTCCAACCAGCCTCACAACTGGAGACCACGTGTAACCACACCAGCCCAGGACCTCCACTTCCGGCTTCTTCACCTATGGGATTATCTGAGACCAGCCAACCGGACAGCTGATGGAACTGTGGGTATGCACAGCCAAATAATTTCTGCACAAACTGTCAGAAACCATCTCAAGGAAGCTCATCTGAGTGCTCGTTGTCCTCACCAAGAGTTAGGCATCGTAACCAAGTTCAATGGGCAAATGCTCACCTTCAATGGCCACTGGCATGCTGGAGAAGTGTGATCTTCACGGATGAATCCCGGTTTCAACTGTACCCGGCAGATGGCAGACAGCGTGTGTGGCGTCGTGTGGGCGAGTGGTTTGCTGATATTATCATTGTGAATAAGGATGTCTCATGGTGGTAGTGATGTTATGATATGGGCAGGCATAAGCTACGGACAACAAACACAATTGCATTTTATCGATAGCAATTTGAATGCACAGAAATACTGTGATGAGATCCTGAGGCCCATTGTCGTGCCATTCATCCATCGCCATCACCTCATGTTTCAGCATGATAATTCACGGCCCCATGTCGCAAGGATTTGTACACAATTCCTGGAAGCTGAAAATGTCCCAGTTCTTCCATGGCCTGCATACCCACCAGACCCAGTAACCCATTGAGCATATTTGGGATGCTCTAGATCAGTGGTTCCCAAACTTTTTATAGTCCCGTACCCCTTCAAACAATCAACCTCCAGTTGCGTACCCCCTCTAGCACCAGGGTCAGCGCACTCTCAAATGTTGTTTTTTGCCATTATTGTAAGCCTGCCACACACACACTAAATGATACATTTATTAAACATAAGAATGAGTGTGAGTTTCTGTCACAACCCGGCTCGTGGGAAGTGACAAAGAGCTCTTATAGGACCAGGGCACAAATAATAATAATCCATAATTTTGCTCTTTATTTAACAATCTTACATATAAAACCATATTTTATGGTTTTATATGTAAGATGGTTAAAAAAGAGCAAAATTATTTAAACCAAAATATGAATAACTCACCACAGGTTAATGAGAAGGGTGTGCTTCAAAGGATGCACATAACTCTGCAATGTTGGGTTGTATTGGAGACAGTCTCTCACATAGGTACGTGGTCACCTCTTCACTGTTGACGTGTTTTGCGGGTACTATTTAATGAGGCTGCCAGTTGAGGACTTGTGAGGTGTCTGTTTCTCAAACTAGACACTCTAATGTACTTGTCCTCTTGCTCAGTTGTGCACCGGGGCCTCCCACTCCTCTTTCTATTCTGGTTAGAGCCAGTTTGCGCTGTTCTGTGAAGGGAGTAGTACACCACGTTGTACGAGATCTTCAGTTTCTTAGCAATTTCTTGCATGGAATAGCCTTAATTTCTCAGGACAAGAATAGATATTCCATAAAAAATCAGCCATTTCCAGCTACCATAGTCATTTACAACATTAACAATGTCTGAAATACACTGTATTTCTGATCAATTTGATGTCATTTTAATGGACAAAAAAAGTGATTTTCTTTCAAAAACAAGGACATTTCTAAGTGACCCCAAACCTTTGAATAGTAGTGTGTATATATATATATATTTTTTAAAATGTGAATCACATTTTTATTTTGCGTACCCCCGATGGCATTGCACTGAGATTACCTGCTCTAGATCGATGTGTACGACAGCATGTTGCCGTTTCCGCCAATATCCAGAATCTTCACACAGCCATTGAAGAGGAGTGGGACAACGTTCCACAGACCACAATCAACAGCCTGATCAACTCAATGTGAAGGATATGTGTCGCGCTGCATGAGGCAAATGGTGATCACAGCAGATACTGACTGGTTTTCTGATCCACGCCCCTTTTTTTTAAGGAATCTGTGACCAACATTCCCAGTCATGTGAAATCCATAGATTAGGGCCTAATGAATTTATTTCAATTGACTGATTTCCTTATATGAACTCTTAACTCAGTACAATCTTTGAAATTGTTGCATTTATATTTTTGTTCGGTGTAATTGTTGTAAAGGTGTGTCGACGGCGGACAGCGTTCCATTTGTGCGTCTTAAGCCCTCTGTCATCTCTGATTTATTACGGGGGAAGTGCCTCCTCATCTGCCACCGGCAGCTGACCCGTAACAGGCCAGTAGGGCTGGTGAGGAGGAGTGGTCTGCCTCTCTTTCTTTCTCTCCCTCTTTTTCTCTCTTTGTCACAAAGTTGATCTGTTTATTTCAGCTAAACCCGGATTCTGTGGCCTCTCCTGCTGCTGCACCGATTCACCCCTCTCTCTTTCTCCCTCTCACACAGTGCCAGATACCGATAGAGAGGGAAAGAGAGAGGGCGAGAGAGAGGCAGACATAGAATAGAGAGGCTTTTGTCGACAATCTGGTTAACAGCATAACAAAAGCCTCCAATGCGTCTGGCACCAGATGGATAGGCAGCAACAACAAAAAATACAGTCAGAGAGACACTCTCCATGTTGGGCCCAGACCTGGATTCAAACTAAAATGTGAAATTATTTCAAATAGTTTAGCTGGGCTTGATTAAGCTTGCCTGGCTTAATGGACCAATAGAATGGACCATCTTGCAGTCTACGAGGTTTAGAGCAAACGCTGAAAGTATTTGAAAGATTTCAAATGGATGTTGAACCCAGGACTGGAAGAGAAGAACTCTGTGTTGGGCCCAGTAGAAAGGCAGACAGACAGGCAGCAGTGTCACGTTGAGGTTGAGACTCAGAGAGATGGAATCAGCACAGCGTAGAGAACTGTAACTGCCCCAATCCCTCATTTTCCTTGCTTCCCTCTCTCAGCCCCTCTTAGCCCAGGGTCCATAGAGACACGGGGAGCAGGCCTAGGCGGAGGGAAGCTACAGCTGTGTTCTGACCATGGGGATGAGTAAGTCTGAGACAAGGACTGGGTGAGAGAGGGAGGGAGGGAGAGAGAGAGGGGAAGGATAGAGAGAAAGAAGGAGGGAGGTTCTGGAAGAGCAGTAACCTTTGGGATGATGAGTGCGTTTCCCATTACCGTCCTGACACAGGATCCGCCGAGATGATTTAATGGCGGCATTTTGTTTTTGCTGACTTCATTCCTTTTTTTCCTCTCGTCCACCATTAAAAGAGAAGAGAAAAGGCATACCAGGCTAGGGCTGGGCTGCTGTTTGGGTAGAGTAGCCAAGCAGCTCAAGTCTATTATTCCCCAGCTAGCTTCTTCCTTCCCCTCTCTTATCCCACGGATTCCACCGTCGCAGTGTGTGTGTCCGCTCACTTCCTGGTTGCACCTCCTTCCTCCTCTTATCCTTCTCTCCTTTTTTTATTCCCCTTTTCCTCCCCTCCTATGTCTCAGTGACTACACACTAGGATGAATCACCTAACCCCCAGAGGTGCCTTATATCCTAATAGTGTGGGGTTTGCCCCAGCGCACAGACAGATGTACACTGTTAAGGAGTGGTGTGTGTGTGTGTGTGTGTGTGTGTGTGTGCGCCTGTGTGTCAGACTGTCTCTTCCCTTCCTGTAATAGAACATAAGCCCAGGGGGTGACAGCACAGAGGCCCCCAGTGAGCAGGCTGGGGCACTAGTTAGGTCAGTCAGAGGCTAGAGGGGTGAGGCTCTACCTGCAAAGCAGAGGCCACAGACCTGCTGGTGCTACTGCTCCAGTCCACACACGCACACAAACTCGGAGCTCGGCCCACTGAGGCCCCCTGCTGGTGGACTAGGGGAACAGCATCCTCATGGCCACCTAGGTGAATTCTCAGTCCCTGGCAGCTCCAGACCTGGGTTCAAATCTATTTGAAGTCTTCCATTTTCTTTCAGCATTTGCTTTAGTCTGCCTCGAGTGCCAGTTGGGCAGGGTTTGCACTTTTTGACTGTTGTATTGGTTCCATTGCTCTAGGCAAAGTATTTGAACCCAGGTGAAGGCAGCTTGTTGCTACCCCATTTCACTATAGTATCCTGTCTCCTTGTAGTGAGTGAGTTGTGTCCTAACGAGCTTGTAAATTCCTTGCAATGGTGTCTCTGTCTCGCCGCATTCATTACCTCCTCCTGCCCACCTTGTAAAACAATGCCTCTTTAATAATGTCTCAGCACCGTCGACACCGCCCCGACACTAAATCAAAAAGTGAGAGGCTATAGGAGAAGACCGATAATCCACTCCCTCCGTTTCTATGAAGAGAATTCACAGAACTACTTTGTCACGGGGTGGGACGTGGGAGTCGATGGCTGAGCGCTTTGTGGCGCATTGATCTCCCGTCACGTGAACACCCTCCAGGTAATTGCACTGCCCTAGTGTGATAAATTCTTCCCCGTTGTTTCAAACACTCTGGGGGCTTCGGCGCCACACTGCTCCTCCTGCTCTGGCTCGTGAAGAAGAGAGTTGGGAGGCCTGGGATGAAGAAAATAAGCCTTGACTGTTCCGTACATGGACTACACTTTCTCTTTGCATGTGGTGCAACAAAGACGTAAATAAATTATTTGTTTTCTGTTCAACGTTCTTTTAACCAAGGGAAGACTTTGTGAATGTTTTTGACAACAGTGATGGTTTTGATGATAAAGATGTTGATGATGACAATGTTGAAGTTGTTGCTGCTGTTGGTGATGAGGACCTTGATGATGATGATGATGCTCTTCATCGTGGAGTGTGATATTCAAGGCCACCGACGCCACGTTGTTTTCCATTTAGTTAATCCACAAAGAGTCTAATCAAAATACTGCATGCAGATTAATCCCCAAACAACTAAACAACATTTAATTACCACTAACAAACATTTAGCAAATTAATCTTTTCTTGACTTGACTCATGAAAGTGTTTTCCCCATTTATCTGATTTAGACTACACCGCTTGTTATGTTGCACTTTGGTTGCCCAGCAGCTGTACCATAACCACTAATATCACTCTCCCCAGAGTAGAACCCTGCATGTATACTGAACAAAAATATAAACGCAACATGTAAAGTGTTGGTCCCATGTTTCATGAGCTGAAATAAAAGATCCCAACGTCATTTTAGAGAATTTGGCAGCATGTCCAACCAGCCTCACAACCGCAAATCACATGTAACCACACCAGCCCAGGACCTCCACATCCGGCTTCGTCACCTGTGGGATTGTCTGAGACCAGCCACCCGGACAGCTGAAACTGAGGAGTATTTCTTGTCTGTAATAAAGTCCTTTTGTAGGGAAAAACTAATTCTGATTGGCTGGGCCTGGCTCACAAGTGGGTGGGCCTATGCCCTACTAGGCCCACCCATGGCTGCGGTCCTGCCTATTCATGTGAAATCCATAGATTAGGGCCTAATTTATTTATTTGAATTTACATATTTCCTTATATAAACTGTAACTCAGTAAAATCATTGAAATTGTTGCATGTTGCATTTGTTTTTTTACTGTTAGGGCTTAAAGTGCATCAGAGTATTACTTTTTCTAAAATAATCTTATGATCATGTACCTGTGTGTACATTTACCTATACTGTAGATAAAGTACTTATATTTTGGATCCCAGCTGTAATCTAGTTGTCTAACCCAATGGTCTTATCTCAGTTGAGTTAAGGTTTTCAGATGCTTTAAGCAGTAGTACTTGCCTACAGTTAAACGTCTGTAATTGCTCTGATTCCTTTAATATCCAATTATAACTCTCATGGATTAGGTACCCCGGGAATCAATTGGATCTGACTTCCTTCCAACGTCTCTATGGTAAAAAACCCTGAAATTATTCATTTAGATGAACTTTGAACGAGGATACACCTTCAAGTAAGCCAATGTACTGACTTCTGACTTAAACACATCCTTTTAACTTTAAACCCTGTGAATCCCTTTGTGTCATATCCGTATAATCTCGCTAAAATGCCCTTTGATTTCATTTGGTCGTGTCTGTGTGTGAGGCATCGGTGATCGCCTGGGGGTGAGGAGGAACAAGTCTAGGAGGACCCCTGTAGGGGCCACATGCTCCAGAGCACAGCCTTTGAAGAAGGGAAATGTGATGTGAAGTTGAGAGACCTCTGATGAGAGCTGATCAAACCAAGGCTAATCCACCTGCTTGTCATCCCACTGATAGAGAAGGAGACGGAGAGAGGGAGATGGGGGAGGGGGTACAGGGGAGGATGTGGCAGAGAGGAGGGCCCCTAAGAACTCCTGTCAGAGATTAAACAGCAGATGAAAGGGGATACGAGTCGCCCGCCGAGAGCAACATGTGTAGCAGACAAAACCAATCAATCGCCCACCTCACACCCAATAAGATTACATCAATCAATAACCGCTCTTATGAGTGATTGGATTCTGTCTCCTTCCAGAAAAGAGGGAGGAGGGGAGACGAGCGAGCGGCTCAATTTTCCCAATGATTAAAGCGGAGACAAATTGGTTTGATAACATCAAGGACCTTGCTGTGGCTGAGTCTATAAGGGCAGTGTTCAGAGCAGATAGAGGTTGACCGACCACGTACAACGGACACAGTCAGTGAAGAGAAGGGTGGGATGATGGGGCAACTGCATCACCTAGCTCTCAGACCAACTAGCCAATGACTGGCCTGCAGCACTAATCATTTATATGAGCTCAGTGAGGAAGAAGAGGAAAACAAGTGGTAGCAAATACAATGAAAAACTAGTGGGCCTAAAACTGATCCTTGGGGGACACCATAGATAACTGTTATCATACCTATTGTAATTGCTGAGATATAACGTCTGAATTGTGAAAAGAACACAGAATTGTTGTATGTTGTAAAATGTAAAAAAAAGAATAATACTCCTAGATATAAATGCATTTAATAAAAGATCCTGACTCAAATTGAATGAAAAACAGAAAGCGATGCAGAAGAACAGAAAGGAAAGGTTACTTCCTCTTGAACTTATTGCAAAACGCAGGTCTCGTCATTTAGAATTCCTATTAACTAATAATCATCTCCTCACCAGCCAGCAGCCAGCCAGTCTGCATCAATGAGCAGTGTTTTAATTCAAAGATGCTCACCGAGATACACAACAAACAGTACAATAGGTTCATTAAGGTAAAGTAATTAAAAGAAGTAAACGGGGCAAAGTGTCGTGCACACACACTCACACACTCGCCTAATAAAACAAAAGAAGCCTCCTGTGAGTTGGGGGTGTTGTGTGTGTGTGTCTCCTCTCTCTTGGCCCTGTACAGATGGAGATTCATGATCAATCAATTGGTGGTTGTGTGCAACAATCGGAGGATAGCTCATTAGCGCCACAGACACACTTGTGGTCATTTGTCTTCTTTTCACTGAGGAGGCCAGAGGGTGCTTTAAATTCCCCTTGTTTCCTTGAGGCCGATATGCCTGCTCAGCCCATCCAGTGTGACTGTGCGTGCATGTGTGTGTGTGTGGACCACCTACCTCTGCAGGTTCCCTGCTGATGTGCACCAGCTGTTCGGCTCTGCTTCTACAACTTAGTAAGATGCCAATTATCTACCAATGAAACTGTTACTCTGGTTTTAGTCAATTTAACAGGTTTAGGGCTGACACGGAATAAACTTGGTCCTGGACTAAAAACATGCATTAAGGCCCTGAAACCAGATATTGATGTGCAAATAGAGGACGTGTCATCCACACCCCGTTCTCAACCCTAAAATGTACCCTACTGCATATTCCCTAAACACTATCACCAGTCACACACTCTCGGGATTCATGCATATGTTGTTAATGTACTTATCTCCAGACCCTGAACCCAATTATTTATGCTTCATTAGTTAAAGAAGATGATGAACTGAACTGACTTTAACACACATTAGCTATTCCACCAACGACTCATGGTATGCTGGAGAAACGTTTATCGCTGTATAGGTTTAATAGGATGTGAACAAAGCAGTGGTTACTGGTTTCCTCTGGTGTTTTCTCTTTTAACTGCAGATCATGTAAGAGAGGCTGTTCTGAGCTGACAGTCTGCTGCCGACGGCAACTCGTTGCTACATTGCCCTGTCAGAGTGAATATATGGAGGAGATAGGGACAGAGGAGAGGGAGGAGAGAATTGACATATACAGACACAACTAGTATGTAAAATATGCGCCTGCCGTGGAATGAATTGGGAATCACATTGATATATGGACGTGGTTGTTTAATGCTTAATACCTCAGGGTTATGGAGGATGGATAACCTATTTTACATGATGTGAACGCCGTAGTAGCAAAACTACGTCCTCTGGCTACGTTTTCCGGGAAGCTGTGTTTGAGTTGGAGGTTTTATTTTATCTTCCATTCCTAATGTATTTTTTATTTACTGTCTGTTTCAGTGAAGGCGCAGGGAATTTAGATGCCTTGCCTTTTAGTTTCAACCTTCATGGTATGGCTGCTACACTAGTGTCTTATTACTTGTACTACTGACTTCCTACACAAGGCAGTTGGTAGACTTTTTATTTAGCAATACTTGCTTTTGCACACTACAGCATGCAGTCTTTCAACAGACTTTGCTTCTTTGCGTTATTAGCAGTAGCTTTCTTTTTTTGTCTAACTGTGTTCATATGTACATCCTATATTCAGATATTCACATCAAAATGGGCAGGTTGCCTTCTCAATTTCCTTCTGGTCCGACTACTGTACATGAAGCAGAAGCAATTTGTAGGAGCGTTGATTGATCACCCATAGATTTCACAAGAAACCCCTGCTCAGAATATTGACAGGGAGGTGTAACAGATAGATTCAGCTGGGGGGGGCTTAGTTTAGAACGATCCCCTCTGGTGATTGATCCTGTGGGAATGGAAATAGTCTTGTCTGTCTGGAACAGCTAGGCTACTGTATGTGGAGAACTGCTCTAGAAACACAGTGGCTCTGCTGTGGCGAGATGTGTTCTTCTTACAACAGTCACCTACAGTCCTGTGTGACAGGGTCAAGGGGCGATGTCCATATGATGGGGATGCTTCCTCATTAGTGTGTGTTGTAGACTAAGGCCTTTATTTATAATAGGTTGTTTTATTAGAGTAGGGGTTCCTGGTTGCTGTTGCTGTGAAAAGGGCTCCTCTGACAGGAGGTGCTGGATTCAACCCTCCGCAACGTCACCCGTCGTCATCACAACTTCACTGGGACTTAACTCTCTGGTTCTATATGTTGTTGTGTTACAGTCTCTCTATCCTAGACTTAAAATACAATCATGTCTGTTGGACTTTCACGTTGCCTAAATCATGCATAGATGTCCATGAGACATTTGCACAGAAATGCATCCTATGTGGTTCTCCTTCCCCAAGTCCCTCTCCCTCCCTTCCTTCTATCCCCCTCTCTTCCTCCTCCCGTTATAGACACAGGGCGAGAGAACAGATTGACCTCCCTGGGCTGCAATCTGGTTGATCAGATTTCCATAGAAAAATCTCAATCCCCCACATTGATTAGGACATAATTAGTTAATCATGAACTAGAAGGAGAAAAGGGAGAGAGGGAGGGAGAGAAGGGGGGAGGGGAGAGTTGGACAGAAGGGCATTCAGGCTCAACCAATGGAATCTCATGAATGCTAAATGTTTGGTTTTAGTAGTCTCATTTCCAACACAAAAAGACTCCCTCAGGTACACACACATATGCAGTGTACACACACACACCTACTTTACAATCTTTACTGTATTTATTATATTCAGAATATTGATATGATGACTGATCAATCTGTGAGAAATGGGCTACTGACCAAAACAATTATCTAAAAACCATATTGATATGAGCGATAGTCGATATTCGTATTTAGTTTTTTACTGCCTGTATTGTAAGATTGTGAAACCCTGTTGTCTAACCCAAGGACACCATGGTAGTAACATTTAAGGATGGTTAACAGGCTTGTGTAATGACACAGCTATCTGGCTAGCCAAGCTATACACAAAGCTATGCTCATAGTATGACACCTGTGTAAGGTCAAGGGAAGGAGTAGTAACAGTGTGTTTTGATTTCATTAGCATCTGCTCCCTGACAACTACCTGCCCTGTCATTATCTGTCATTCTTAGTGTGTTTGGTTTATTAGGATCCCCATCAGCTACTGCACATGCAGCAGCTACTATGCAGTAGCTAGGTCCACGTAAAACGTACAAATACATGACAAAGTACAGAACACTTATAGACAAGAACAACATAAGATATTACGTTAAAAAGTAATAAGATATATATAGGAAAGACACCAAGAGACAACAAAAATGCTATTTAAACACTATTCATATATACATATTGATATTCTTAAATACTGTACAGTTAAAGTAGATCTTTAGAGAGAGCAGAGGCTTTTAAAGCTACATTTGTTTTTTGCCTGAGTATCCTCTGGTGGCAGAGCATTCCATGATGACAGGGCTCTCTGAGCGACGCATTAAATCTGTTTTTGGTTTGGGTATAGTGAAGAAACCCATAGCGGTGTGTCTGCTGGGGTATGGATGTCTGTTTGAAGTGTATGCAAATAGATTATACAAGTGGTTAGGCATTTTAAATACACACATGTTTCTTAAATAGAAGAGAAGTAGTCCATTTCTCCTCAACCCTAAACCATGAAGGACTATCATGCATGTTGTGGATGTTAGTTCTGTATGGGCAGTTAAGGGCAAGTAGGGCTGCTTTGTATTGAGACAGCTGCAGCTTTGCTAGGTCTTTCTTTGCTGCACCTGACCTTATTACCGGACAGTAATCAAGGTGGGACAAGACCAGAGCCTGAACAACCAGTACAGTTGATCTTTGTGTCAAATTCAATTTTGAAATTTTTATATAAAAGATATACCTCTCGGGGCCTCCAAAGTGGTGCAGTGGTCTAAGGCACTGCATCGCAGTGCTTGAGGCATCACTACAGACCCGGGTTCGATCCCAGGCTGTGTCACAACCGACTGTGACCGGGAGTTCCATAGGAGGCGCACAATTGGCCCAGCGTTGTCCAGGTTAGGGGAGGGTACGGCCGGGGGGGCTTTACTTGGCTCATCGCGCTCTAGTGACTCATTGTAGCGGGCCGGGGGCCTGCAGGCTGACTCCGGTTGAACGGTGTTTCCTCCGACACATTGGTGCGGCTGGCTTCCAGGTTAAGCGGCCGGGTGTTCAGAAGCGCCGTTTGGCTGGTCATGTTTCGGAGGACGCATGACTCCACCTTTGCCTCTCCCTTTGGGGAGTTGTAGCGATGAGACAAGATCGCAATTGGATATCACGAAATTGGGGAGAAAAAGAGGCTAAAAAAATCTACCAATTAAGACATACCTCTCTTCACAATAACTTTGTTAATGACTTGACCATGATAACTGACCATCCAGTGTTTCTCCTAGGAGTTCAGCTTCCTCAACTTGTTCAGTGGATACACCCTTCATGCACAACTCCAGTTGAGGTTTAAGAGAACTAAATAGATTTATTTTTGTTTTTGATGTGTTTAAAACCAGTTTACTGTTACTGACAGTAACTCTAAGAGTCTCATTGAGCTCACTGGCTGTAGGTGCTGATGTATAGGGCAGTGGTTCCCCAACCTTTCTGGTTACTGTACCACCAACCGAATTTTACCTCTGAACTACCACCTCATGTACATTTTACAGTCTTCTCAAGTCCCCCCTGTGGATAGGCCAAGTACCTCCAGGGGTCATAGTACCCCTAGTTGGGAACCACTGGGGTAGAGTGTGCAATCATCAGCGTACATAGTTATTTTAGCTTCTTGTAAGACAAGAGTAACGGCCCAAGGCAACTGCCCTGAGGGATCTTGCACTGTACATATCTGATGTTAGAGAAGGTTCCATTGATGAATACTATTGAGTTATATTGGAACTCTGTGCGTGCGTGTTTGTGCGTGCCTGCGTGGGTGTTCCACTGTATGTAACACCTGCCCCACCTCTCCTCTCTCCTGTAGGTGTGATGAGTGTTGCCTGTGCTACCACTTTGGCTGTCTGGACCCTCCCCTGAAGAAGTCTCCCAAGCAGACAGGATACGGCTGGATCTGCCAGGAGTGTGACACTTCCTCCGCCAAGGTGTGTGTGTGTGTGTGTGTGTGTGTGTGTGTGTGGTGTGTGTGTGTGTGTGTGTGTGTGTGTGTGTGTGTGTGTGTGTGTGTGTGTGCACGGCATGCATAGGCACACTGGGTGGTGGTGATGACGACGTCTTCTTTTGGCATCACATTATTGAAGCAGCAGTTAAACAGCTGAATATTAACCTACAACAAATCTTACAAGGAAATATATAGTTATATGGGTATTAAGGATGAAAGGGAAAGAAATGTGTTTGAAGTGGTAAGAGTCGAGCATGGACAACAGCCATGGCTTCACTTCCATTTCCCGATCTGCTTCCCGGATCCATTCAGCACAGGGCTGTGGTGTCTCTGTGAGCGACAGGGTGTAGTTAGTATGACATGACAGCTCCAGCGACTGCGCGGGAAGCATGCGTCTCTGGGTCTTTTTACCTTGAAACCAAACCTGACAGCGAGCCAAAATGGCCACCACCAATACCTGTCTCCTCATAGCTACCCCCTGAAGTGGTACTGCTCCGTTTCCAACCCTTTCCATTTCAAATGTCCCTAACTGGAAATGGCAAGTCTCACCAGAAGCACTTTTTCATTTTTTTCTCCGTTTGCATTTTAAATAATGTTTTTCTTATTGAATTACAGTGTAATCAAGGGTAGCATGCGGCAGCTTGTGAACCTAATTAAGTTGATAAATGTAAAGCTCATTTCAATTTGTCCAGGAAAGGGCATTCCTATTGGCTCTGTGTGTGAGGAAAATGGGGGTTAATTGATGTTGCAGAAGGAGGAAGAGAAACATAAAAGCCTGAGCCATACTGAAAACACTGCATGCTGGGAATGAAACGTTAAATTACAGGCAAAATGTAAAGGTTAAAGCTCAGTTAAAATGTTAGATAGCAGACTGTAAAATGTTAGATAGCTGACTAGAGACTTGTAGTTGTTGTAAAAGCTTGTTTGTTGTTGTAGCCCTGTTTGGAAGGGGCATGAAGATGCGTCGGTGTACATAATCAACAACTGTTGTTGTTTCTGCCCAACGTTACAGTCCTGTATGTTGGTATTTTTATATTGTTCTCATAGCTCTAGTTCAACCAGAGTGCCAGGCTGTTTCGCAAAGAGATAATACACATTAATATAACCCAAATAGTTTTTACAAAGCGTATAAGCATATATAGAAATAAACCCATTTTCATGCGTGGAGCTGAACTCTGGTAATAAAGAGCCATGTTGAGAGCATTACAGACCAGAATATACTGCCTGTGTGTACTGCTGTGGTGTAAATAGGCATAGTATTAGTCAGAGGGTGGAGAAAGACTCAACACTATCCTGCTGTTGTGGAGTGTGTTGGTCTAAACAGAGGCTGTAGGAGGGGACACACACTCAGTGGAAGAAACACACACACACAATGGAAAGGAGCTTTTAAGTGGTGAAAGCTAGAAAAGAAGGGAAAGGGAAGGGGGGCACAAGTCTTTGCTTTTTAAATGTGCTGCTGCTCGAAGCCTGCTGAGAGAGAGAGAGCAGAGAGTCCTCCAGAGACCCCCAGCACCAGACCCAATCCTCTTTAATCACCCCCGTGCAACACACATACCAAACGCACACTGGAACAAACACACACAAACACATAAAAACAAACACATTGCAACAAACCCACTGATGGAATGGAACACACACACACACACAGACCTGCCCTCTCTCTCGTTACGCACATGTTTCATCCCCCGGAGTGTCTTCTCCACTCATTCCCCGTCCTCCCCCATCCTCCCCGTCCTCCCCTTCCCTCCCTCACCTCCCCCCTCTCTACATCACTGTGTAAACCCTGGTGGTGGCGACTACCTCTGTGTGTCCCAAAGCAGACAACATGTCTGTAGTGACAGGAGAGGAGAGCTACGTGAGCAGGGTTGAGGAGTAGTGGACTTTTACTCTGCTCCTCTTCATCAGACAGTAGTGGAGTTACAGTACAGTGGACTTTTACTCTGCTCCTCTTCATCAGACAGTAGTGGAGTTACAGTACAGTGGACTTTTACTCTGCTCCTCTTCATCAGACAGTAGTGGAGTTACAGTACAGTGGACTTTTACTCTGCTCCTCTTCATCAGACAGTAGTGGAGTTACAGTACAGTGGACTTTTACTCTGCTCCTCTTCATCAGACAGTAGTGGAGTTACAGTACAGTGGACTTTTACTCTGCTCCTCTTCATCAGACAGTAGTGGAGTTACAGTACAGTGGACTTTTACTCTGCTCCTCTTCATCAGACAGTAGTGGAGTTACAGTACAGTGGACTTTTACTCTGCTCCTCTTCATCAGACAGTAGTGGAGTTACAGTACAGGGGACTTTTACTCTGCTCCTCTTCATCAGACAGTAGTGGAGTTACAGTAGTAGAGGGGACTTTTACTCTGCTCCTCTTCATCAGACAGTAGTGGAGTTACAGTACAGGGGACTTTTACTCTGCTCCTCTTCATCAGACAGTAAGTGGAGTTACAGTACAGGGGACTTTTACTCTGCTCCTCTTCATCAGACAGTAATGAAGTTACAGTACAGGGGACTTTTACTCTGCTCCTCTTCATCAGACAGTAGTGGAGTTACAGTACAGAGGACTTTTACTCTGCTCCTCTTCATCAGACAGACAGTCTGTACAGCGTTGTCACTATAGATCTACAGCTGTTAACAAGCGTCTGTCTCCCTCAGTCCAACTGCTGAACTAGTCCACACTGACTTAGTTGACTTATTACTCTATGTGCTAGTGGATCAAAGGGCCTCTCTGTTGCTACAATACTAGTGAGATAGCCTTTTATCTTAGCAATGTTGATGGATACAATGGGGGGGAAAAGTAATTGATCCCCTGCTGATTTTGTACGTTTGCCCACTTACAAAGAAATGATCAGTCTATAATTTTAATGGTAGGTTTATATGAACAGTGAGAGACAGAATAACAACAAAAAAATCCAGAAAAACACATGTCAAAAATGTTATAAAATGATTTCCATTTTAATGAGGGAAATATGTATTTGACCCCTCTGCAAAACATGACTTAGTACTTGGTGGCAAAACCCTTGTTGGCAATCACAGAGGTCAGACGTTTCTTGTAGTTGGCCACCAGGTTTGCACACATCTCAGGAGGGATTTTGTCCCACTCCTCTTTGCAGATCTTCTTCAAGTCATTAAGGTTTCGAGGCTGATGTTTGGCAACTCGAACCTTCAGCTCACTCCACAGATTTTCTATGGGATTAAGGTCTGGAGACTGGCTAGGCCACTCCAGGACCTTAATGTGCTTCTTCTTGAGCCACTCCTTTGTTGCCTTGACCGTGTGTTTTGGGTCATTGTCATGCTGGAATACCCATCCACGACCCATTTTCAATGCCCTGGCTGAGGGTAGGAGGTTCTCACCCAAGATTTGACAGTACATGGCCCTGTCAAATGATGCGGTGAAGTTGTCCTGTCCCCTTAGCAGAAAAACACCCCCAAAGCATAATGTTTCCACCTCCATGTTTGACGGTGGAGATGGTGTACTTGGGGTCATAGGCAGCATTCCTCCTCCTCCAAACACGGCGAGTTGAGTTGATGCCAAAGAGCTCCATTTTGGTCTCATCTAACCACAACACTTTCACCAGTTGTCCTCTGAATCATTCAGATGTTCATTGGCAAACTTCAGACGGGCATGTATATGTATTCTTGAGCAGGGGGACCTTGTGGGCGCTGCAGGATTTCAGTCCTTCACGGCGTAGTGTGTTACCAATTGTTTTCTTGGTGACAATGGTCCCAGCTGCCTTGAGATCATTGACAAGATCCTCCCATGTAGTTCTGGGCTGATTCCTCACCGTTCTCATGATCATTGCAACCCCACGAGGTGAGATCTTGCATGGAGCCCCAGGCCGAGGGATATTGACAGTTCTTTTGTGTTTCTTCCATTTGCGAATAATCGCACCAAATGTTGTCACCTTCTCACCAAGCTGCTTGGCGATGGTCTTGTAGCCCATTCCAGCCTTGTGTAGGTCTACAATCTTGTCCCTGACATCCTTGGAGAGCTCTTTGGTCTTGGCCATGGTGGAGAGTTTGGAATCTGATTGATTGATTGCTTCTGTGGACATGTGTCTTTTTTACAGGTAACAAGCTGCGGTTAGGAGCACTCCCTTTAAGAGTGTGCTCCTAATCTCAGCTCGTTACCTGTATAAAAGACACCTGGGAGCCAGAAATCTTTCTGATTGAGAGGGGTCAAATACTTATTTCCCTCATTAAAATGCAAATCAATTTATAACATTTTTGACATGCGTTTTTCTGGATATTTTTGTTGTTATTCTGTCTCTCACTGTTCAAATAAACCTACCATTAAAATTATAGACTGATCCTTTCTTTATCAGTGGGCAAACGTACAAAATCAGCAGGGGATCAAATACTTTTTCCCCCCACTGTATATAGTGTAATGTGTCTGTTTCTTGTTACTGAATAGATTTGAGCGGCACAGGTAGCCTAGTGGTTAAGACCGTTGGGCCAGTAACCGAAACGGCGCTGGTTCAAATCCCTGAGCCAACTAGGTGAAAAATCTGTCTGTGCTTTTGAGCAAGGCACTTAACCTGAATTACTCCTTTAAGTCACTCTGGATAAGAGCGTCTGCTAAATGACTCAAATGTAAATGTTTTTAATTTTTTCTAAAATCAAACTATATCGACTATTGCTGAATGGTCAAACTTTTAGCTATTTCCATTTATTTCATTGAGTAATCTTGTGAATCCAAGTCTGAGCAACAGTGTATGATAAAAGTGTTTGTCAAAACATTTCACAATCATTACATACCTTCAGCTTATTTGTACGAATGCCACAATTTCCTATTTTTTTATAAAAGACACACATGTTCTAAAAACCTGTAATGTGTTTTCAGGTATTAAGTCGGTAATGGGCGGAAGTGAGTGTTGGAGATAATTGCCTCGACTTTGCACTCTGGGAGATGAGAGCAGAATTTAAGGGAAGTTATTCTATAATATGCAGCTTGTAAATGCCAAGCCACTGCTGCATGCTGTGAATCGCTTGTGACTGTGGGAAAGGAATGGTGCTTTAAATGGCAACTTTTAAGTGCAGCTGAATCATACCTGACCGACTGTCTCAAATGTGATTTACGTGGTGAGAGGAGCCAAGGGGGATGGGTGCCTGGGTGGGTCACACAGAGCTGTGTCAGCCTGTTGGTCTGACAGTGGGGGAAAGATGTAGCTCTAGCTAGATTATCAGAACGTGCTGCAAAGTGGAATTTGACTTGTCCCTCCCGCCCTGACTGACTGACTGGTAGCTGGGTGGAAGGAGCTTAAATACGGAAGGAAGAACGGACCTGAAGGAGAGACCGTAGGTAGGTTGGGAGTAGGGACACAGGAGCCAGCCAGTGAGTCAAAGTAAACTTAATGTAAGATGAGGTTACACAATATTTTAAGTTGATTAAGCTTCAAATAGTTGATGCACCTTTTTAACCTGTCTTTTTTTTTTTGTTCAATCAACAAATATTTGTTTGACAGTGCGTTGCACCGTGTTCATGTCTTCGCTGTCTTTTGAAGAAAGCACACAGATTAGCCTGTGAACTGTTAGTCTGATCCAAACATTGGGTTGACGTAGTAGCAACATTTGACTTGATGAGTTTGGTCCATGATATTGTGGACTCCACGTGTAGCCATCCTCTCTAAGTTCCATCCATCCTCTCTCTGGGTATCAGAGTGTTTGTCTCTCTTGATTAATACTGTGATGTCTCTGTTGTATTATGAATTGTCTTTCCCCGCGTCTTGAAATTAGGAGTGGAGAAAAAACAAACGGTCTGTCGGTTTACGGTTGTATGTAGGAATCCGCTCGTTGGTGTCAGCAGTCGCACACATTTCTGTTTGTGTGTGTGTATGTGTGTGTGTGTGCGTGCGTGCGTGCGACTAGGCCAGGGTGATACAATTATTTATTATGCAGCCTGGAGTTCATTACGGGTCTCTGTTTCTTTTCTCCCTGCCTGCCTGGCTTAGATAAACCTGGGGCCTGACCAAGACCACAGCCCCCCTGCCTCCCCCTGTCACCCCAGGTCCTGGCCCAGTAGATCCCAGTAATAAAGTGACAGTCATGCCGTAATATACGGATGGCCTTTCATTCCAGAGCCCGTTACTCAGCCGCCGTGGTGCCGAGGGGGGCTTGTTTAAAGCTTTATTTTACACCCTGCATCGTGTTCGTGGCCACGGCACCACTGGCCTGCCTGCCTGCTCTCTCGCTAGACGCCTCTGTAATGTATTGAGCCGTGAGATGAGGAGAGGAGAGGAGAGGCAGTTGCCAGCAGCTTTAAGTTGCCCAGGCAGCAGTTAAAGCAGTTGAAACGTTCTGCAGCGGGTGGACGGAGGGTTAGTGTGTGGGCAGAGCTTCTTTAGATGCACTTTAGACTTGTCATCAAAAGACTTCAAACTTTTGCAATTACTGTCCGTGAAAGAGTTATGCTGTTCTCCTCTTCAGTTCATTCAAGGCCAAGAAACGACCAAGTGCAAAAAGGCAATTTTTCTGTAAAGTTCCTAGTTCCTAGCGTGACCTAACACTAGTTGTGTGTTTAAGAAATCAAAGTTGCTGGTTTTGTGTGTGTGCGTTGCTGTGTGTGTCCATTACTGTGTTTGTGTTTCATTGGATGATATGAGCCGTTATAGGAGTCAGACCTAGTCTAGTGTTTTGATGTTGTTTACAGGTGTTGCAGTTAATGTTATTTTTATTAATGTTATTAGTCATTCAAAATGCCACCCTATTCTCTATGTGGGCCCTGGTCCACAAATAGTGAACTATTAGAATAGGGTACCATTTGGGACCCACTCTAAGTGTTTTGTAATTGTTTGCAGGGTTGCAGTTAATATACGTTTGGGTGTTGTTTTGATGTTCTACCCAATTCGGAGGATGATTACCTTTTACACACAGACCCATCAATCAGGAGGCTTCATGGCTTGACCTGTGAAAGTAGCTAATTAACTTAGCCTAATTAACTTAATGAAGTGTCACACTCTGCCGGCTTTACCAGAGGAGAGGAAATTCAAATAAAGATAGGGATCATTACTCATCGGCTGGTAGGACATTTATAACACGTCCGATATGAGAGATGGGAGGACATTTATAACATGTCTGATATGAGAGATGGGAGGACATTTATAACACACGTCTGATATGAGAGATGGGAGGACATTTATAACACGTCTGATATGAGAGATGGGAGGACATTTATAACATGTCTGATATGAGAGATGGGAGGACATTTATATCACACGTCTGATATGAGAGATGAGAGGACATTTATAACACGTCTGATATGAGAGATGGGAGGACATTTATATCACACGTCTGATATGAGAGATGGGAGGACATTTATAACACGTCTGATATGAGAGATGGGAGGACATTTATAACACGTCTGATATGAGAGATGGGAGGACATTTATAACACGTCTGATATGAGAGATGGGAGGACATTTATAACACGTCTGATATGAGAGATGGGAGGACATTTATAACACGTCTGATATGAGAGATGAGAGGACATTTATAGCACATGTCTGATATGAGAGATGGGAGGACATTTATAACACGTCTGATATGAGAGATGGGAGGACATTTATATCACACGTCTGATATGAGAGATGGGAGGACATTTATAACACGTCTGATATGAGAGATGGGAGGACATTTATAACACGTCTGATATGAGAGATGGGAGGACATATCACACGTCTGATATGAGAGATGGGAGGACATTTATAACACGTCTGATATGAGAGATGGGAGGACATTTATAACACGTCTGATATGAGAGATGGGAGGACATTTATAACACGTCTGATATGAGAGATGGGAGGACATTTATATCACACGTCTGATATGAGAGATGGGAGGACATTTATAACACGTCTGATATGAGAGATGGGAGGACATTTATAACACATGTCTGATATGAGAGATGGGAGGACATTTATAACACACGTCTGATATGAGAGATGGGAGGACATTTATATCACACGTCTGATATGAGAGATGAGAGGACATTTATAACATGTCTGATATGAGAGATGGGAGGAATTTATAACACGTCTGATATGAGAGATGGGAGGACATTTATATCACATGTCTGATATGAGAGATGGGAGGACATTTATATCACGTCTGATATGAGAGATGGTAGGACATTTATAACACGTCTGATATGAGAGATGGGAGGACATTTATAACACACGTCTGATATGAGAGATGGGAGGACATTTATATCACGTCTGATATGAGAGATGGGAGGACATTTATAACACACGTCTGATATGAGAGATGGGAGGACATTTATAACACGTCTGATATGAGAGATGGGAGGACATTTATATCACGTCTGATATGAGAGATGGGAGGACATTTATAACACATGTCTGATATGAGAGATGGGAGGACATATATAACACGTCTGATATGAGAGATGGGAGGACATTTATAACATGTCTGATATGAGAGATGGGAGGACATTTATATCACGTCTGATATGAGAGATGGGAGGACATTTATATCACGTCTGATATGAGAGATGGGAGGACATTTATAACACGTCTGATATGAGAGATGGGAGGACATTTATAACACGTCTGATATGAGAGATGGGAGGACATTTATAACACACGTCTGATATGAGAGATGGGAGGACATTTATAACATGTCTGATATGAGAGATGGGAGGACATTTATATCACGTCTGATATGAGAGATGGGAGGACATTTATAACACAAGTCTGATATGAGAGATGGGAGGACATTTATAACACGTCTGATATGAGAGATGGGAGGACATTTATATCACGTCTGATATGAGAGATGGGAGGACATTTATAACACGTCTGATATGAGAGATGAGAGGACATTTATAACACGTCTGATATGAGAGATGGGAGGACATTTATATCACGTCTGATATGAGAGATGGTAGGACATTTATAACACGTCTGATATGAGAGATGGGAGGACATTTATAACACACGTCTGATATGAGAGATGGGAGGACATTTATATCACGTCTGATATGAGAGATGGGAGGACATTTATAACACACGTCTGATATGAGAGATGGGAGGACATTTATAACACGTCTGATATGAGAGATGGGAGGACATTTATATCACGTCTGATATGAGAGATGGGAGGACATTTATAACACATGTCTGATATGAGAGATGGGAGGACATATATAACACGTCTGATATGAGAGATGGGAGGACATTTATAACATGTCTGATATGAGAGATGGGAGGACATTTATATCACGTCTGATATGAGAGATGGGAGGACATTTATAACACGTCTGATATGAGAGATGGGAGGACATTTATATCACGTCTGATATGAGAGATGGGAGGACATTTATAACACGTCTGATATGAGAGATGGGAGGACATTTATAACACGTCTGATATGAGAGATGGGAGGACATTTATAACACACGTCTGATATGAGAGATGGGAGGACATTTATAACATGTCTGATATGAGAGATGGGAGGACATTTATATCACGTCTGATATGAGAGATGGGAGGACATTTATAACACAAGTCTGATATGAGAGATGGGAGGACATTTATAACACGTCTGATATGAGAGATGGGAGGACATTTATATCACTTCTGATATGAGAGATGGGAGGACATTTATAACACGTCTGATATGAGAGATGGGAGGACATTTATAACATGTCTGATATGAGAGATGGGAGGACATTTATATCACACGTCTGATATGAGAGATGGGAGGACATTTATATCACGTCTGATATGAGAGATGGGAGGACATTTATATCACACGTCTGATATGAGAGATGAGAGGACATTTATAACACGTCTGATATGAGAGATGGGAGGACATTTATATCACACGTCTGATATGAGAGATGGGAGGACATTTATAACACGTCTGATATGAGAGATGGGAGGACATTTATAACACGTCTGATATGAGAGATGGGAGGACATTTATAACACGTCTGATATGAGAGATGGGAGGACATTTATAACACGTCTGATATGAGAGATGGGAGGACATTTATAACACGTCTGATATGAGAGATGAGAGGACATTTATAACACATGTCTGATATGAGAGATGGGAGGACATTTATAACACGTCTGATATGAGAGATGGGAGGACATTTATATCACACGTCTGATATGAGAGATGGGAGGACATTTATAACACGTCTGATATGAGAGATGGGAGGACATTTATAACACGTCTGATATGAGAGATGGGAGGACATATCACACGTCTGATATGAGAGATGGGAGGACATTTATAACACGTCTGATATGAGAGATGGGAGGACATTTATAACACGTCTGATATGAGAGATGGGAGGACATTTATAACACGTCTGATATGAGAGATGGGAGGACATTTATATCACACGTCTGATATGAGAGATGGGAGGACATTTATAACACGTCTGATATGAGAGATGGGAGGACATTTATAACACATGTCTGATATGAGAGATGGGAGGACATTTATAACACACGTCTGATATGAGAGATGGGAGGACATTTATATCACACGTCTGATATGAGAGATGAGAGGACATTTATAACATGTCTGATATGAGAGATGGGAGGAATTTATAACACGTCTGATATGAGAGATGGGAGGACATTTATATCACATGTCTGATATGAGAGATGGGAGGACATTTATATCACGTCTGATATGAGAGATGGTAGGACATTTATAACACGTCTGATATGAGAGATGGGAGGACATTTATAACACACGTCTGATATGAGAGATGGGAGGACATTTATATCACGTCTGATATGAGAGATGGGAGGACATTTATAACACACGTCTGATATGAGAGATGGGAGGACATTTATAACACGTCTGATATGAGAGATGGGAGGACATTTATATCACGTCTGATATGAGAGATGGGAGGACATTTATAACACATGTCTGATATGAGAGATGGGAGGACATATATAACACGTCTGATATGAGAGATGGGAGGACATTTATAACATGTCTGATATGAGAGATGGGAGGACATTTATATCACGTCTGATATGAGAGATGGGAGGACATTTATAACACGTCTGATATGAGAGATGGGAGGACATTTATATCACGTCTGATATGAGAGATGGGAGGACATTTATAACACGTCTGATATGAGAGATGGGAGGACATTTATAACACGTCTGATATGAGAGATGGGAGGACATTCATAACACACGTCTGATATGAGAGATGGGAGGACATTTATAACATGTCTGATATGAGAGATGGGAGGACATTTATATCACGTCTGATATGAGAGATGGGAGGACATTTATAACACAAGTCTGATATGAGAGATGGGAGGACATTTATAACACGTCTGATATGAGAGATGGGAGGACATTTATATCACGTCTGATATGAGAGATGGGAGGACATTTATAACACGTCTGATATGAGAGATGAGAGGACATTTATAACACGTCTGATATGAGAGATGGGAGGACATTTATATCACGTCTGATATGAGAGATGGTAGGACGTTTATAACACGTCTGATATGAGAGATGGGAGGACATTTATAACACACGTCTGATATGAGAGATGGGAGGACATTTATATCACGTCTGATATGAGAGATGGGAGGACATTTATAACACACGTCTGATATGAGAGATGGGAGGACATTTATAACACGTCTGATATGAGAGATGGGAGGACATTTATATCACGTCTGATATGAGAGATGGGAGGACATTTATAACACATGTCTGATATGAGAGATGGGAGGACATATATAACACGTCTGATATGAGAGATGGGAGGACATTTATAACATGTCTGATATGAGAGATGGGAGGACATTTATATCACGTCTGATATGAGAGATGGGAGGACATTTATATCACTTCTGATATGAGAGATGGGAGGACATTTATAACACGTCTGATATGAGAGATGAGAGGACATTTATAACACGTCTGATATGAGAGATGGGAGGACATTTATAACATGTCTGATATGAGAGATGGGAGGACATTTATATCACACGTCTGATATGAGAGATGGGAGGACATTTATAACACGTCTGATATGAGAGATGGGAGGACATTTATATTACACGTCTGATATGAGAGATGAGAGGACATTTATAACACGTCTGATATGAGAGATGGGAGGACATTTATATCACACGTCTGATATGAGAGATGAGAGGACATTTATAACACGTCTGATATTAGAGATGGGAGGACATTTATAACACGTCTGATATGAGAGATGGGAGGACATTTATATCACGTCTGATATGAGAGATGGGAGGACATTTATATCACGTCTGATATGAGAGATGGGAGGACATTTATAACACGTCTGATATGAGAGATGGGAGGACATTTATATCACGTCTGATATGAGAGATGGGAGGACTTTTATAACACGTCTGATATGAGAGATGAGAGGACATTTATAACACGTCTGATATGAGAGATGGGAGGACATTTATAACATGTCTGATATGAGAGATGGGAGGACATTTATATCACACGTCTGATATGAGAGATGGGAGGACATTTATAACACGTCTGATATGAGAGATGGGAGGACATTTATATCACACGTCTGATATGAGAGATGAGAGGACATTTATAACACGTCTGATATGAGAGATGGGAGGACATTTATAACACGTCTGATATGAGAAATGGGAGGACATTTATATCACGTCTGATATGAGAGATGGGAGGACATTTATAACACATGTCTGATATGAGAGATGGGAGGACATATATAACACGTCTGATATGAGAGATGGGAGGACATTTATATCACGTCTGATATGAGAGATGGGAGGACATTTATAACATGTCTGATATGAGAGATGGGAGGACATTTATAACACGTCTGATATGAGAGATGGGAGGACATTTATAACAAATGTCTGATATGAGAGATGGGAGGACATTTATAACACGTCTGATATGAGAGATGGGAGGACATTTATAACACGTCTGATATGAGAGATGGGAGGACATTTATAACATATCTGATATGAGAGATGGGAGGACATTTATATCGCACTTCTGATATGAGAGATGGGAGGACATTTATATCAAGTCTGATATGAGAGATGGGAGGACATTTATAACACGTCTGATATGAGAGATGGGAGGACATTTATAACACAGTCTGATATGAGAGATGGGAGGACATTTATAACACGTCTGATATGAGAGATGGGAGGACATTTATAACACGTCTGATATGAGAGATGGGAGGACATTTATAACACGTCTGATATGAGAGATGGGAGGACATTTATATCACGTCTGATATGAGAGATGGGAGGACATTTATAACACGTCTGATATGAGAGATGGGAGGACATTTATAACACGTCTGATATGAGAGATGGGAGGACATTTATAACACACGTCTGATATGAGAGATGGGAGGACATTTATAACATGTCTGATATGAGAGATGGGAGGACATTTATATCACGTCTGATATGAGAGATGGGAGGACATTTATAACACAAGTCTGATATGAGAGATGGGAGGACATTTATAACACGTCTGATATGAGAGATGGGAGGACATTTATATCACGTCTGATATGAGAGATGGGAGGACATTTATAACACATGTCTGATATGAGAGATGGGAGGACATATATAACACGTCTGATATGAGAGATGGGAGGACATTTATATCACGTCTGATATGAGAGATGGGAGGACATTTATAACACGTCTGATATGAGAGATGGGAGGACATTTATAACACATGTCTGATATGAGAGATGGGAGGACATTTATAACACGTCTGATATGAGAGATGAGAGGACATTTATAACACGTCTGATATGAGAGATGGGAGGACATTTATAACACGTCTGATATGAGAGATGGGAGGACATTTATAACACGTCTGATATGAGAGATGGGAGGACATTTATATCACGTCTGATATGAGAGATGGGAGGACATTTATAACACGCCTGATATGAGAGATGGGAGGACATTCATACCACGTCTGATATGAGAGATGGGAGGACATTTATAACACGTCTGATATGAGAGATGGGAGGACATTTATATCACGTCTGATATGAGAGATGGGAGGACATTTATATCACGTCTGATATGAGAGATGGGAGGACATTTATAACACGTCTGATATGAGAGATGGGAGGACATTTATATCACACGTCTGATATGAGAGATGGGAGGACATTTATAACACGTCTGATATGAGAGATGGGAGGACATTTATAACACGTCTGATATGAGAGATGGGAGGACATTTATAACACGTCTGATATGAGAGATGGGAGGACATTTATATCACACGTCTGATATGAGAGATGGGAGGACATTTATAACACGTCTGATATGAGAGATGGGAGGACATTTATAACACACGTCTGATATGAGAGATGGGAGGACATTTATAACACGTCTGATATGAGAGATGGGAGGACATTTATATACACGTCTGATATGAGAGATGGGAGGACATTTATAACACACGTCTGATATGAGAGATGGGAGGACATTTATAACACGTCTGATATGAGAGATGGGAGGACATTTATAACACGTCTGATATGAGAGATGGGAGGACATTTATAACACGTCTGATATGAGAGATGGGAGGACATTTATAACACGTCTGATATGAGAGATGGGAGGACATTTATAACACGTCTGATATGAGAGATGGGAGGACATTTATAACACGTCTGATATGAGAGATGGGAGGACATTTATATCACGTCTGATATGAGAGATGGGAGGACATTTATAACACTGTCTGATATGAGAGATGGGAGGACATTTATAACACGTCTGATATGAGAGATGGGAGGACATTTATATCACGTCTGATATGAGAGATGGGAGGACATTTATAACACGTCTGATATGAGAGATGGGAGGACATTTATAACACGTCTGATATGAGAGATGGGAGGACATTTATATCACGTCTGATATGAGAGATGGGAGGACATTTATAACACGTCTGATATGAGAGATGGGAGGACATTTATATCACGTCTGATATGAGAGATGGGAGGACATTTATAACACGTCTGATATGAGAGATGGGAGGACATTTATAACACGTCTGATATGAGAGATGGGAGGACATTTATAACACGTCTGATATGAGAGATGGGAGGACATTTATATCACACGTCTGATATGAGAGATGGGAGGACATTTATATCACGTCTGATATGAGAGATGGGAGGACATTTATATCACACGTCTGATATGAGAGATGGGAGGACATTTATAACACGTCTGATATGAGAGATGGGAGGACATTTATAACACACGTCTGATATGAGAGATGGGAGGACATTTATAACATGTCTGATATGAGAGATGGGAGGACATTTATATCACGTCTGATATGAGAGATGGGAGGACATTTATAACACGTCTGATATGAGAGATGGGAGGACATTTATAACACGTCTGATATGAGAGATGGGAGGACATTTATATCACGTCTGATATGAGAGATGGGAGGACATTTATAACACGTCTGATATGAGAGATGAGAGGACATTTATAACACGTCTGATATGAGAGATGGGAGGACATTTATAACATGTCTGATATGAGAGATGGGAGGACATTTATATCACACGTCTGATATGAGAGATGGGAGGACATTTATAACACGTCTGATATGAGAGATGGGAGGACATTTATAACAGGTCTGATATGAGAGATGGGAGGACATTTATAACACGTCTGATATGAGTGATGAGAGGACATTTATAACACGTCTGATATGAGAGATGGGAGGACATTTGTATCACACGTCTGATATGAGAGATGGGAGGACATTTATATCACGTCTGATATGAGAGATGGGAGGACATTTATATCAGGTCTGATATGAGAGATGGGAGGACATTTATAACACGTCTGATATGAGAGATGGGAGGACATTTATAACACGTCTGATATGAGAGATGGGAGGACATTTATAACACGTCTGATATGAGAGATGGGAGGACATTTATAACACGTCTGATATGAGAGATGGGAGGACATTTATAACACATGTCTGATATGAGAGATGGGAGGACATTTATAACACGTCTGATATGAGAGATGGGAGGACATTTATATCACGTCTGATATGAGAGATGGGAGGACATTTATAACACGTCTGATATGAGAGATGGGAGGACATTTATAACACGTCTGATATGAGAGATGGGAGGACATTTATAACACACGTCTGATATGAGAGATGGGAGGACATTTATAACACGTCTGATATGAGAGATGGGAGGACATTTATAACACGTCTGATATGAGAGATGGGAGGACATTTATATCACGTCTGATATGAGAGATGGGAGGACATTTATATCCCGTCTGATATGAGAGATGGGAGGACATTTATAACATGTCTGATATGAGAGATGGGAGGACATTTATATCACGTCTGATATGAGAGATGGGAGGACATTTATAACACGTCTGATATGAGAGATGGGAGGACATTTATATCACGTCTGATATGAGAGATGGGAGGACATTTATAACACGTCTGATATGAGAGATGAGAGGACATTTATAACACGTCTGATATGAGAGATGGGAGGACATTTATAACACGTCTGATATGAGAGATGGGAGGACATTTATATCACACGTCTGATATGAGAGATGGGAGGACATTTATAACACGTCTGATATGAGAGATGGGAGGACATTTATAACACGTCTGATATGAGAGATGGGAGGACATTTATAACACGTCTGATATGAGAGATGGGAGGACATTTATAACACGTCTGATATGAGAGATGGGAGGACATTTGTATCACACGTCTGATATGAGAGATGGGAGGACATTTATATCACGTCTGATATGAGAGATGGGAGGACATTTATATCAGGTCTGATATGAGAGATGGGAGGACATTTATAACACGTCTGATATGAGAGATGGGAGGACATTTATAACACACGTCTGATATGAGAGATGGGAGGACATTTATATCACACGTCTGATATGAGAGATGAGAGGACATTTATAACATGTCTGATATGAGAGATGGGAGGACATTTATAACACGTCTGATATGAGAGATGGGAGGACATTTATATCACACGTCTGATATGAGAGATGGGAGGACATTTATATCACGTCTGATATGAGAGATGGTAGGACATTTATAACACGTCTGATATGAGAGATGGGAGGACATTTATAACACACGTCTGATATGAGAGATGGGAGGACATTTATAACACGTCTGATATGAGAGATGGGAGGACATTTATAACACGTCTGATATGAGAGATGGGAGGACATTTATATCACGTCTGATATGAGAGATGGGAGGACATTTGTATCACACGTCTGATATGAGAGATGGGAGGACATTTATATCACGTCTGATATGAGAGATGGGAGGACATTTATAACACGTCTGATATGAGAGATGGGAGGACATTTATATCACGTCTGATATGAGAGATGGGAGGACATTTATAACACGTCTGATATGAGAGATGGGAGGACATTTATAACACATGTCTGATATGAGAGATGGGAGGACATTTATAACACACGTCTGATATGAGAGATGGGAGGACATTTATATCACACGTCTGATATGAGAGATGGGAGGACATTTATAACACGTCTGATATGAGAGATGGGAGGACATTTATAACACGTCTGATATGAGAGATGGGAGGACATTTATATCACACGTCTGATATGAGAGATGGGAGGACATTTATATCACGTCTGATATGAGAGATGGTAGGACATTTATAACACGTCTGATATGAGAGATGGGAGGACATTTATAACACACGTCTGATATGAGAGATGGGAGGACATTTATAACACGTCTGATATGAGAGATGGGAGGACATTTATAACACGTCTGATATGAGAGATGGGAGGTCATTTATATCACGTCTGATATGAGAGATGGGAGGACATTTATATCACGTCGGATATAAGAGATGGGAGGACATTTATAACACGTCTGATATGAGAGATGGGAGGACATTTATAACACGTCTGATATGAGAGATGGGAGGACATTTATAACACGTCTGATAGTAGAGATGGGAGGACATTTATATCACGTCTGATATGAGAGATGGGAGGACATTTATAACACGTCTGATATGAGAGATGGGAGGACATTTATAACACACGTCTGATATGAGAGATGGGAGGACATTTATATCACACGTCTGATATGAGAGATGGGGGGACATTTATAACACGTCTGATATGAGAGATGGGAGGACATTTATATCACATGTCTGATATGAGAGATGGGAGGACATTTATAACACGTCTGATATGAGAGATGGGAGGACATTTCTAACACGTCTGATATGAGAGATGAGAGGACATTTATAACACGTCTGATATGAGAGATGGGTGGACATTTATATCACACGTCTGATATGAGAGATGGGAGGACATTTATAACACGTCTGATATGAGAGATGGTAGGACATTTATATCACGTCTGATATGAGAGATCGGAGGACATTTATAACACACGTCTGATATGAGAGATGGGAGGACATTTATATCACACGTCTGATATGAGAGATGGGAGGACATTTATAACACGTCTGATATGAGAGATGGGAGGACATTTATATCACATGTCTGATATGAGAGATGGGAGGACATTTATAACACGTCTGATATGAGAGATGGGAGGACATTTATAACACACGTCTGATATGAGAGATGGGAGGACATTTATAACACGTCTGATATGAGAGATGGGAGGACATTTATAACACGTCTGATATGAGAGATGGGAGGACATTTATATCACACGTCTGATATGAGAGATGAGAGGACATTTATAACACGTCTGATATGAGAGATGGGAGGACATTTATAACATGTCTGATATGAGAGATGGGAGGACATTTATATCACACGTCTGATATGAGAGATGGGAGGACATTTATAACACGTCTGATATGAGAGATGGGAGGACATTTATAACACGTCTGATATGAGAGATGGGAGGACATTTATAACACGTCTGATATGAGAGATGGGAGGACATTTATAACACGTCTGATATGAGAGATGGGAGGACATTTATAACACACGTCTGATATGAGAGATGGGAGGACATTTATATCACGTCTGATATGAGAGATGGGAGGACATTTATATCACGTCTGATATGAGAGATGGGAGGACATTTATAACACGTCTGATATGAGTTGATTGGAGGACATTTATAACACGCCTTGAATGAGAGATGGGAGGACATTTATAACACACGTCTTATATGAGAGATGGGAGGACATTTATATCACGTCTGATATGAGAGATGGGAGGACATTTATATCACGTCTGATATGAGAGATGGGAGGACATTTATATCACGTCTGATATGAGAGATGGGAGGACATTTATATCACGTCTGATATGAGAGATGGGAGGACATTTATATCCCGTCTGATATGAGAGATGGGAGGACATTTATAACATGTCTGATATGAGAGATGGGAGGACATTTATATCACGTCTGATATGAGAGATGGGAGGACATTTATATCACGTCTGATATGAGAGATGGGAGGACATTTATAACACGTCTGATATGAGAGATGGGAGGACATTTATATCACGTCTGATATGAGAGATGGGAGGACATTTATAACACGTCTGATATGAGAGATGAGAGGACATTTATAACACGTCTGATATGAGAGATGGGAGGACATTTATAACACGTCTGATATGAGAGATGGGAGGACATTTATATCACACGTCTGATATGAGAGATGGGAGGACATTTATAACACGTCTGATATGAGAGATGGGAGGACATTTATAACACGTCTGATATGAGAGATGGGAGGACATTTATAACACGTCTGATATGAGTGATGAGAGGACATTTATAACACGTCTGATATGAGAGATGGGAGGACATTTGTATCACACGTCTGATATGAGAGATGGGAGGACATTTATATCACGTCTGATATGAGAGATGGGAGGACATTTATATCAGGTCTGATATGAGAGATGGGAGGACATTTATAACACGTCTGATATGAGAGATGGGAGGACATTTATATCACGTCTGATATGAGAGATGGGAGGACATTTATAACACGTCTGATATGAGAGATGGGAGGACATTTATAACACATGTCTGATATGAGAGATGGGAGGACATTTATAACACACGTCTGATATGAGAGATGGGAGGACATTTATATCACACGTCTGATATGAGAGATGAGAGGACATTTATAACACGTCTGATATGAGAGATGGGAGGACATTTATAACACGTCTGATATGAGAGATGGGAGGACATTTATATCACACGTCTGATATGAGAGATGGGAGGACATTTATATCACGTCTGATATGAGAGATGGTAGGACATTTATAACACGTCTGATATGAGAGATGGGAGGACATTTATAACACACGTCTGATATGAGAGATGGGAGGACATTTATAACACGTCTGATATGAGAGATGGGAGGACATTTATAACACGTCTGATATGAGAGATGGGAGGTCATTTATATCACGTCTGATATGAGAGATGGGAGGACATTTATATCACGTCGGATATAAGAGATGGGAGGACATTTATAACACGTCTGATATGAGAGATGGGAGGACATTTATAACACGTCTGATATGAGAGATGGGAGGACATTTATAACACGTCTGATATGAGAGATGGGAGGACATTTATAACACGTCTGATATGAGAGATGGGAGGACATTTATAACACACGTCTGATATGAGAGATGGGAGGACATTTATATCACGTCTGATATGAGAGATGGGAGGACATTTATAACACGTCTGATATGAGAGATGGGAGGACATTTATAACACGTCTGATATGAGAGATGGGAGGACATTTATAACACGTCTGATATGAGAGATGGGAGGACATTTATAACACACGTCTGATATGAGAGATGGGAGGACATTTATAACACGTCTGATATGAGAGATGGGAGGACATTTATATCACGTCTGATATGAGAGATGGGAGGACATTTATAACACAAGTCTGATATGAGAGATGGGAGGACATTTATAACACGTCTGATAGTGAGAGATGGGAGGACATTTATATCACGTCTGATATGAGAGATGGGAGGACATTTATAACACGTCTGATATGAGAGATGGGAGGACATTTATAACACGTCTGATATGAGAGATGGGAGGACATTTATAACACACGTCTGATATGAGAGATGGGAGGACATTTATATCACACGTCTGATATGAGAGATGGGAGGACATTTATAACACGTCTGATATGAGAGATGGGAGGACATTTATATCACATGTCTGATATGAGAGATGGGAGGACATTTATAACACGTCTGATATGAGAGATCGGAGGACATTTCTAACACGTCTGATATGAGAGATGAGAGGACATTTATAACACGTCTGATATGAGAGATGGGAGGACATTTATATCACACGTCTGATATGAGAGATGGGAGGACATTTATAACACGTCTGATATGAGAGATGGTAGGACATTTATATCACGTCTGATATGAGAGATCGGAGGACATTTATAACACACGTCTGATATGAGAGATGGGAGGACATTTATATCACACGTCTGATATGAGAGATGGGAGGACATTTATAACATGTCTGATATGAGAGATGGGAGGACATTTATATCACGTCTGATATGAGAGATGGGAGGACATTTATATCACGTCTGATATGAGAGATGGGAGGACATTTATAACACGTCTGATATGAGAGATGGGAGGACATTTATATCACGTCTGATATGAGAGATGGGAGGACATTTATAACACGTCTGATATGAGAGATGAGAGGACATTTATAACACGTCTGATATGAGAGATGGGAGGACATTTATAACACGTCTGATATGAGAGATGGGAGGACATTTATATCACACGTCTGATATGAGAGATGGGAGGACATTTATAACACGTCTGATATGAGAGATGGGAGGACATTTATAACACGTCTGATATGAGAGATGGGAGGACATTTATAACACGTCTGATATGAGTGATGAGAGGACATTTATAACACGTCTGATATGAGAGATGGGAGGACATTTGTATCACACGTCTGATATGAGAGATGGGAGGACATTTATATCACGTCTGATATGAGAGATGGGAGGACATTTATATCAGGTCTGATATGAGAGATGGGAGGACATTTATAACACGTCTGATATGAGAGATGGGAGGACATTTATATCACGTCTGATATGAGAGATGGGAGGACATTTATAACACGTCTGATATGAGAGATGGGAGGACATTTATAACACATGTCTGATATGAGAGATGGGAGGACATTTATAACACACGTCTGATATGAGAGATGGGAGGACATTTATATCACACGTCTGATATGAGAGATGAGAGGACATTTATAACACGTCTGATATGAGAGATGGGAGGACATTTATAACACGTCTGATATGAGAGATGGGAGGACATTTATATCACACGTCTGATATGAGAGATGGGAGGACATTTATATCACGTCTGATATGAGAGATGGTAGGACATTTATAACACGTCTGATATGAGAGATGGGAGGACATTTATAACACACGTCTGATATGAGAGATGGGAGGACATTTATAACACGTCTGATATGAGAGATGGGAGGACATTTATAACACGTCTGATATGAGAGATGGGAGGTCATTTATATCACGTCTGATATGAGAGATGGGAGGACATTTATATCACGTCGGATATAAGAGATGGGAGGACATTTATAACACGTCTGATATGAGAGATGGGAGGACATTTATAACACGTCTGATATGAGAGATGGGAGGACATTTATAACACGTCTGATATGAGAGATGGGAGGACATTTATAACACGTCTGATATGAGAGATGGGAGGACATTTATAACACACGTCTGATATGAGAGATGGGAGGACATTTATATCACGTCTGATATGAGAGATGGGAGGACATTTATAACACGTCTGATATGAGAGATGGGAGGACATTTATAACACGTCTGATATGAGAGATGGGAGGACATTTATAACACGTCTGATATGAGAGATGGGAGGACATTTATAACACACGTCTGATATGAGAGATGGGAGGACATTTATAACATGTCTGATATGAGAGATGGGAGGACATTTATATCACGTCTGATATGAGAGATGGGAGGACATTTATAACACAAGTCTGATATGAGAGATGGGAGGACATTTATAACACGTCTGATAGTAGAGATGGGAGGACATTTATATCACGTCTGATATGAGAGATGGGAGGACATTTATAACACGTCTGATATGAGAGATGGGAGGACATTTATAACACGTCTGATATGAGAGATGGGAGGACATTTATAACACACGTCTGATATGAGAGATGGGAGGACATTTATATCACACGTCTGATATGAGAGATGGGGGGACATTTATAACACGTCTGATATGAGAGATGGGAGGACATTTATATCACATGTCTGATATGAGAGATGGGAGGACATTTATAACACGTCTGATATGAGAGATCGGAGGACATTTCTAACACGTCTGATATGAGAGATGAGAGGACATTTATAACACGTCTGATATGAGAGATGGGTGGACATTTATATCACACGTCTGATATGAGAGATGGGAGGACATTTATAACACGTCTGATATGAGAGATGGTAGGACATTTATATCACGTCTGATATGAGAGATCGGAGGACATTTATAACACACGTCTGATATGAGAGATGGGAGGACATTTATATCACACGTCTGATATGAGAGATGGGAGGACATTTATAACACGTCTGATATGAGAGATGGGAGGACATTTATATCACATGTCTGATATGAGAGATGGGAGGACATTTATAACACGTCTGATATGAGAGATGGGAGGACATTTATAACACACGTCTGATATGAGAGATGGGAGGACATTTATAACACGTCTGATATGAGAGATGGGAGGACATTTATAACACGTCTGATATGAGAGATGGGAGGACATTTATAACACGTCTGATATGAGAGATGGGAGGACATTTATAACACGTCTGATATGAGAGATGGGAGGACATTTATATCACGTCTGATATGAGAGATGGGAGGACATTTGTATCACACGTCTGATATGAGAGATGGGAGGACATTTATATCACGTCTGATATGAGAGATGGGAGGACATTTATATCACGTCTGATATGAGAGATGGGAGGACATTTATAACACGTCTGATATGAGAGATGGGAGGACATTTATATCACGTCTGATATGAGAAATGGGAGGACATTTATAACACGTCTGATATGAGAGATGGGAGGACATTTATAACACATGTCTGATATGAGAGATGGGAGGACATTTATAACACACGTCTGATATGAGAGATGGGAGGACATTTATATCACACGTCTGATATGAGAGATGAGAGGACATTTATAACACGTCTGATATGAGAGATGGGAGGACATTTATAACACGTCTGATATGAGAGATGGGAGGACATTTATATCACACGTCTGATATGAGAGATGGGAGGACATTTATATCACGTCTGATATGAGAGATGGTAGGACATTTATAACACACGTCTGATATGAGAGATGGGAGGACATTTATAACACACGTCTGATATGAGAGATGGGAGGACATTTATAACACGTCTGATATGAGAGATGGGAGGACATTTATAACACGTCTGATATGAGAGATGGGAGGTCATTTATATCACGTCTGATATGAGAGATGGGAGGACATTTATATCACGTCGGATATAAGAGATGGGAGGACATTTATAACACGTCTGATATGAGAGATGGGAGGACATTTATAACACGTCTGATATGAGAGATGGGAGGACATTTATAACACGTCTGATATGAGAGATGGGAGGACATTTATAACACGTCTGATATGAGAGACTGGGAGGACATTTATAACACACGTCTGATATGAGAGATGGGAGGACATTTATATCACGTCTGATATGAGAGATGGGAGGACATTTATAACACGTCTGATATGAGAGATGGGAGGACATTTATAACACGTCTGATATGAGAGATGGGAGGACATTTATAACACGTCTGATATGAGAGATGGGAGGACATTTATAACACACGTCTGATATGAGAGATGGGAGGACATTTATAACATGTCTGATATGAGAGATGGGAGGACATTTATATCACGTCTGATATGAGAGATGGGAGGACATTTATAACACAAGTCTGATATGAGAGATGGGAGGACATTTATAACACGTCTGATATGAGAGATGGGAGGACATTTATATCACGTCTGATATGAGAGATGGGAGGATATTTATAACACGTCTGATATGAGAGATGGGAGGACATTTATAACACGTCTGATATGAGAGATGGGAGGACATTTATAACACACGTCTGATATGAGAGATGGGAGGACATTTATATCACGTCTGATATGAGAGATGGGAGGACATTTATAACACGTCTGATATGAGAGATGGGAGGACATTTATAACACGTCTGATATGAGAGATGGGAGGACATTTATAACACGTCTGATATGAGAGATGGGAGGACATTTATAACACACGTCTGATATGAGAGATGGGAGGACATTTATAACATGTCTGATATGAGAGATGGGAGGACATTTATATCACGTCTGATATGAGAGATGGGAGGACATTTATAACACAAGTCTGATATGAGAGATGGGAGGACATTTATAACACGTCTGATAGTAGAGATGGGAGGACATTTATATCACGTCTGATATGAGAGATGGGAGGACATTTATAACACGTCTGATATGAGAGATGGGAGGACATTTATAACACGTCTGATATGAGAGATGGGAGGACATTTATAACACACGTCTGATATGAGAGATGGGAGGACATTTATATCACACGTCTGATAAGAGAGATGGGGGGACATTTATAAAACGTCTGATATGAGAGATGGGAGGACATTTATATCACATGTCTGATATGAGAGATGGGAGGACATTTATAACACGTCTGATATGAGAGATGGGAGGACATTTATATCACATGTCTGATGAGAGATGGGAGGACATTTATAACACGTCTGATATGAGAGATGGGAGGACATTTATAACACACGTCTGATATGAGAGATGGGAGGACATTTATAACACGTCTGATATGAGAGATGGGAGGACATTTATAACACGTCTGATATGAGAGATGGGAGGACATTTATATCACACGTCTGATATGAGAGATGAGAGGACATTTATAACACGTCTGATATGAGAGATGGGAGGACATTTATAACATGTCTGATATGAGAGATGGGAGGACATTTATATCACACGTCTGATATGAGAGATGGGAGGACATTTATAACACGTCTGATATGAGAGATGGGAGGACATTTATAACACGTCTGATATGAGAGATGGGAGGACATTTATAACACGTCTGATATGAGAGATGGGAGGACATTTATAACACGTCTGATATGAGAGATGGGAGGACATTTATAACACGTCTGATATGAGTGATGAGAGGACATTTATAACACGTCTGATATGAGAGATGGGAGGACATTTGTATCACACGTCTGATATGAGAGATGGGAGGACATTTATATCACGTCTGATATGAGAGATGGGAGGACATTTATATCACGTCTGATATGAGAGATGGGAGGACATTTATAACACACGTCTGATATGAGAGATGGGAGGACATTTATATCACACGTCTGATATGAGAGATGAGAGGACATTTATAACATGTCTGATATGAGAGATGGGAGGACATTTATAACACGTCTGATATGAGAGATGGGAGGACATTTATATCACACGTCTGATATGAGAGATGGGAGGACATTTATATCAAGTCTGATATGAGAGATGGTAGGACATTTATAACACGTCTGATATGAGAGATGGGAGGACATTTATAACACACGTCTGATATGAGAGATGGGAGGACATTTATAACACGTCTGATATGAGAGATGGGAGGACATTTATAACACGTCTGATATGAGAGATGGGAGGACATTTATATCACGTCTGATATGAGAGATGGGAGGACATTTGTATCACGTCTGATATGAGAGATGGGAGGACATTTATAACACAAGTCTGATATGAGAGATGGGAGGACATTTATAACACGTCTGATATGAGAGATGGGAGGACATTTATATCACGTCTGATATGAGAGATGGGAGGACATTTATAACACGTCTGATATGAGAGATGGGAGGACATTTATAACACGTCTGATATGAGAGATGGGAGGACATTTATAACACACGTCTGATATGAGAGATGGGAGGACATTTATATCACACGTCTGATATGAGAGATGGGGGGACATTTATAACACGTCTGATATGAGAGATGGGAGGACATTTATATCACGTCGGATATAAGAGATGGGAGGACATTTATAACACGTCTGATATGAGAGATGGGAGGACATTTATAACACGTCTGATATGAGAGATGGGAGGACATTTATAACACGTCTGATATGAGAGATGGGAGGACATTTATAACACGTCTGATATGAGATGGGAGGACATTTATAACACACGTCTGATATGAGAGATGGGAGGACATTTATATCACGTCTGATATGAGAGATGGGAGGACATTTATAACACGTCTGATATGAGAGATGGGAGGACATTTATAACACGTCTGATATGAGAGATGGGAGGACATTTATAACACGTCTGATATGAGAGATGGGAGGACATTTATAACACACGTCTGATATGAGAGATGGGAGGACATTTATAACATGTCTGATATGAGAGATGGGAGGACATTTATATCACGTCTGATATGAGAGATGGGAGGACATTTATAACACAAGTCTGATATGAGAGATGGGAGGACATTTATAACACGTCTGATAGTAGAGATGGGAGGACATTTATATCACGTCTGATATGAGAGATGGGAGGACATTTATAACATGTCTGATATGAGAGATGGGAGGACATTTATAACATGTCTGATATGAGTGATGGGAGGACATTTATAACACACGTCTGATATGAGAGATGGGAGGACATTTATAACATGTCTGATATGAGTGATGGGAGGACATTTATAACACACGTCTGATATGAGAGATGAGAGGACATTTATAACATGTCTGATATGAGAGATGGGAGGACATTTATAACATGTCTGATATGAGAGATGGGAGGACATTTATAACACGTCTGATATGAGTGATGAGAGGACATTTATAACACGTCTGATATGAGAGATGGGAGGACATTTGTATCACACGTCTGATATGAGAGATGGGAGGACATTTATATCACGTCTGATATGAGAGATGGGAGGACATTTATATCAGGTCTGATATGAGAGATGGGAGGACATTTATAACACGTCTGATATGAGAGATGGGAGGACATTTATAACACACGTCTGATATGAGAGATGGGAGGACATTTATATCACACGTCTGATATGAGAGATGAGAGGACATTTATAACATGTCTGATATGAGAGATGGGAGGACATTTATAACACGTCTGATATGAGAGATGGGAGGACATTTATATCACACGTCTGATATGAGAGATGGGAGGACATTTATATCAAGTCTGATATGAGAGATGGTAGGACATTTATAACACGTCTGATATGAGAGATGGGAGGACATTTATAACACACGTCTGATATGAGAGATGGGAGGACATTTATAACACGTCTGATATGAGAGATTGGAGGACATTTATAACACGTCTGATATGAGAGATGGGAGGACATTTATATCACGTCTGATATGAGAGATGGGAGGACATTTGTATCACACGTCTGATATGAGAGATGGGAGGACATTTATATCACGTCTGATATGAGAGATGGGAGGACATTTATATCACGTCTGATATGAGAGATGGGAGGACATTTATATCACGTCTGATATGAGAGATGGGAGGACATTTATAACACGTCTGATATGAGAGATGGGAGGACATTTATAACACATGTCTGATATGAGAGATGGGAGGACATTTATAACACACGTCTGATATGAGAGATGGGAGGACATTTATATCACACGTCTGATATGAGAGATGAGAGGACATTTATAACACGTCTGATATGAGAGATGGGAGGACATTTATAACACGTCTGATATGAGAGATGGGAGGACATTTATATCACACGTCTGATATGAGAGATGGGAGGACATTTATATCACGTCTGATATGAGAGATGGTAGGACATTTATAACACGTCTGATATGAGAGATGGGAGGACATTTATAACACACGTCTGATATGAGAGATGGGAGGACATTTATAACACGTCTGATATGAGAGATGGGAGGACATTTATAACACGTCTGATATGAGAGATGGGAGGTCATTTATATCACGTCTGATATGAGAGATGGGAGGACATTTATATCACGTCGGATATAAGAGATGGGAGGACATTTATAACACGTCTGATATGAGAGATGGGAGGACATTTATAACACGTCTGATATGAGAGATGGGAGGACATTCATAACACGTCTGATAGTAGAGATGGGAGGACATTTATATCACGTCTGATATGAGAGATGGGAGGACATTTATAACACGTCTGATATGAGAGATGGGAGGACATTTATAACACGTCTGATATGAGAGATGGGAGGACATTTATAACACACGTCTGATATGAGAGATGGGAGGACATTTATATCACACGTCTGATATGAGAGATGGGGGGACATTTATAACACGTCTGATATGAGAGATGGGAGGACATTTATATCACATGTCTGATATGAGAGATGGGAGGACATTTATAACACGTCTGATATGAGAGATGGGAGGACATTTCTAACACGTCTGATATGAGAGATGAGAGGACATTTATAACACGTCTGATATGAGAGATGGGTGGACATTTATATCACACGTCTGATATGAGAGATGGGAGGACATTTATAACACGTCTGATATGAGAGATGGTAGGACATTTATATCACGTCTGATATGAGAGATCGGAGGACATTTATAACACACGTCTGATATGAGAGATGGGAGGACATTTATATCACACGTCTGATATGAGAGATGGGAGGACATTTATAACACGTCTGATATGAGAGATGGGAGGACATTTATATCACATGTCTGATATGAGAGATGGGAGGACATTTATAACACGTCTGATATGAGAGATGGGAGGACATTTATAACACACGTCTGATATGAGAGATGGGAGGACATTTATAACACGTCTGATATGAGAGATGGGAGGACATTTATAACACGTCTGATATGAGAGATGGGAGGACATTTATATCACACGTCTGATATGAGAGATGAGAGGACATTTATAACACGTCTGATATGAGAGATGGGAGGACATTTATAACATGTCTGATATGAGTGATGGGAGGACATTTATATCACACGTCTGATATGAGAGATGGGAGGACATTTATAACACGTCTGATATGAGAGATGGGAGGACATTTATAACACGTCTGATATGAGAGATGGGAGGACATTTATAACACGTCTGATATGAGAGATGGGAGGACATTTATAACACGTCTGATATGAGAGATGGGAGGACATTTATAACACACGTCTGATATGAGAGATGGGAGGACATTTATATCACGTCTGATATGAGAGATCGGAGGACATTTATATCACGTCTGATATGAGAGATGGGAGGACATTTATAACACGTCTGATATGAGTTGATTGGAGGACATTTATAACACGCCTTGAATGAGAGATGGGAGGACATTTATAACACACGTCTTATATGAGAGATGGGAGGACATTTATATCACGTCTGATATGAGAGATGGGAGGACATTTATATCACGTCTGATATGAGAGATGGGAGGACATTTATATCACGTCTGATATGAGAGATGGGAGGACATTTATATCCCGTCTGATATGAGAGATGGGAGGACATTTATAACATGTCTGATATGAGAGATGGGAGGACATTTATATCACGTCTGATATGAGAGATGGGAGGACATTTATATCACGTCTGATATGAGAGATGGGAGGACATTTATAACACGTCTGATATGAGAGATGGGAGGACATTTATATCACATCTGATATGAGAGATGGGAGGACATTTATAACACGTCTGATATGAGAGATGAGAGGACATTTATAACACGTCTGATATGAGAGATGGGAGGACATTTATAACACGTCTGATATGAGAGATGGGAGGACATTTATATCACACGTCTGATATGAGAGATGGGAGGACATTTATAACACGTCTGATATGAGAGATGGGAGGACATTTATAACACGTCTGATATGAGAGATGGGAGGACATTTATAACACGTCTGATATGAGTGATGAGAGGACATTTATAACACGTCTGATATGAGAGATGGGAGGACATTTGTATCACACGTCTGATATGAGAGATGGGAGGACATTTATATCACGTCTGATATGAGAGATGGGAGGACATTTATATCAGGTCTGATATGAGAGATGGGAGGACATTTATAACACGTCTGATATGAGAGATGGGAGGACATTTATAACACGTCTGATATGAGAGATGGGAGGACATTTATAACACGTCTGATATGAGAGATGGGAGGACATTTATAACACGTCTGATATGAGAGATGGGAGGACATTTATAACACACGTCTGATATGAGAGATGGGAGGACATTTATATCACGTCTGATATGAGAGATGGGAGGACATTTATATCACGTCTGATATGAGAGATGGGAGGACATTTATAACACGTCTGATATGAGTTGATTGGAGGACATTTATAACACGCCTTGAATGAGAGATGGGAGGACATTTATAACACACGTCTTATATGAGAGATGGGAGGACATTTATATCACGTCTGATATGAGAGATGGGAGGACATTTATATCACGTCTGATATGAGAGATGGGAGGACATTTATATCACGTCTGATATGAGAGATGGGAGGACATTTATATCCCGTCTGATATGAGAGATGGGAGGACATTTATAACATGTCTGATATGAGAGATGGGAGGACATTTATATCACGTCTGATATGAGAGATGGGAGGACATTTATAACACGTCTGATATGAGAGATGGGAGGACATTTATATCACATCTGATATGAGAGATGGGAGGACATTTATAACACGTCTGATATGAGAGATGAGAGGACATTTATAACACGTCTGATATGAGAGATGGGAGGACATTTATAACACGTCTGATATGAGAGATGGGAGGACATTTATATCACACGTCTGATATGAGAGATGGGAGGACATTTATAACACGTCTGATATGAGAGATGGGAGGACATTTATAACACGTCTGATATGAGAGATGGGAGGACATTTATAACACGTCTGATATGAGTGATGAGAGGACATTTATAACACGTCTGATATGAGAGATGGGAGGACATTTGTATCACACGTCTGATATGAGAGATGGGAGGACATTTATATCACGTCTGATATGAGAGATGGGAGGACATTTATATCAGGTCTGATATGAGAGATGGGAGGACATTTATAACACGTCTGATATGAGAGATGGGAGGACATTTATAACACACGTCTGATATGAGAGATGGGAGGACATTTATATCACACGTCTGATATGAGAGATGAGAGGACATTTATAACATGTCTGATATGAGAGATGGGAGGACATTTATAACACGTCTGATATGAGAGATGGGAGGACATTTATATCACACGTCTGATATGAGAGATGGGAGGACATTTATATCAAGTCTGATATGAGAGATGGTAGGACATTTATAACACGTCTGATATGAGAGATGGGAGGACATTTATAACACACGTCTGATATGAGAGATGGGAGGACATTTATAACACGTCTGATATGAGAGATGGGAGGACATTTATAACACGTCTGATATGAGAGATGGGAGGACATTTATATCACGTCTGATATGAGAGATGGGAGGACATTTGTATCACACGTCTGATATGAGAGATGGGAGGACATTTATATCACGTCTGATATGAGAGATGGGAGGACATTTATAACACGTCTGATATGAGAGATGGGAGGACATTTATATCACGTCTGATATGAGAGATGGGAGGACATTTATAACACGTCTGATATGAGAGATGGGAGGACATTTATAACACATGTCTGATATGAGAGATGGGAGGACATTTATAACACACGTCTGATATGAGAGATGGGAGGACATTTATATCACACGTCTGATATGAGAGATGAGAGGACATTTATAACACGTCTGATATGAGAGATGGGAGGACATTTATAACACGTCTGATATGAGAGATGGGAGGACATTTATATCACACGTCTGATATGAGAGATGGGAGGACATTTATATCACGTCTGATATGAGAGATGGTAGGACATTTATAACACGTCTGATATGAGAGATGGGAGGACATTTATAACACACGTCTGATATGAGAGATGGGAGGACATTTATAACACGTCTGATATGAGAGATGGGAGGACATTTATAACACGTCTGATATGAGAGATGGGAGGTCATTTATATCACGTCTGATATGAGAGATGGGAGGACATTTATATCACGTCGGATATAAGAGATGGGAGGACATTTATAACACGTCTGATATGAGAGATGGGAGGACATTTATAACACGTCTGATATGAGAGATGGGAGGACATTTATAACACGTCTGATAGTAGAGATGGGAGGACATTTATATCACGTCTGATATGAGAGATGGGAGGACATTTATAACACGTCTGATATGAGAGATGGGAGGACATTTATAACACACGTCTGATATGAGAGATGGGAGGACATTTATATCACACGTCTGATATGAGAGATGGGGGGACATTTATAACACGTCTGATATGAGAGATGGGAGGACATTTATATCACATGTCTGATATGAGAGATGGGAGGACATTTATAACACGTCTGATATGAGAGATGGGAGGACATTTCTAACACGTCTGATATGAGAGATGAGAGGACATTTATAACACGTCTGATATGAGAGATGGGTGGACATTTATATCACACGTCTGATATGAGAGATGGGAGGACATTTATAACACGTCTGATATGAGAGATGGTAGGACATTTATATCACGTCTGATATGAGAGATCGGAGGACATTTATAACACACGTCTGATATGAGAGATGGGAGGACATTTATATCACACGTCTGATATGAGAGATGGGAGGACATTTATAACACGTCTGATATGAGAGATGGGAGGACATTTATATCACATGTCTGATATGAGAGATGGGAGGACATTTATAACACGTCTGATATGAGAGATGGGAGGACATTTATAACACACGTCTGATATGAGAGATGGGAGGACATTTATAACACGTCTGATATGAGAGATGGGAGGACATTTATAACACGTCTGATATGAGAGATGGGAGGACATTTATATCACACGTCTGATATGAGAGATGAGAGGACATTTATAACACGTCTGATATGAGAGATGGGAGGACATTTATAACATGTCTGATATGAGAGATGGGAGGACATTTATATCACACGTCTGATATGAGAGATGGGAGGACATTTATAACACGTCTGATATGAGAGATGGGAGGACATTTATAACACGTCTGATATGAGAGATGGGAGGACATTTATAACACGTCTGATATGAGAGATGGGAGGACATTTATAACACGTCTGATATGAGAGATGGGAGGACATTTATAACACACGTCTGATATGAGAGATGGGAGGACATTTATATCACGTCTGATATGAGAGATGGGAGGACATTTATATCACGTCTGATATGAGAGATGGGAGGACATTTATAACACGTCTGATATGAGTTGATTGGAGGACATTTATAACACGCCTTGAATGAGAGATGGGAGGACATTTATAACACACGTCTTATATGAGAGATGGGAGGACATTTATATCACGTCTGATATGAGAGATGGGAGGACATTTATATCACGTCTGATATGAGAGATGGGAGGACATTTATATCACGTCTGATATGAGAGATGGGAGGACATTTATATCACGTCTGATATGAGAGATGGGAGGACATTTATATCCCGTCTGATATGAGAGATGGGAGGACATTTATAACATGTCTGATATGAGAGATGGGAGGACATTTATATCACGTCTGATATGAGAGATGGGAGGACATTTATATCACGTCTGATATGAGAGATGGGAGGACATTTATAACACGTCTGATATGAGAGATGGGAGGACATTTATATCACGTCTGATATGAGAGATGGGAGGACATTTATAACACGTCTGATATGAGAGATGAGAGGACATTTATAACACGTCTGATATGAGAGATGGGAGGACATTTATAACACGTCTGATATGAGAGATGGGAGGACATTTATAACACGTCTGATATGAGAGATGGGAGGACATTTATAACACGTCTGATATGAGAGATGGGAGGACATTTATAACACGTCTGATATGAGAGATGGGAGGACATTTATAACACGTCTGATATGAGAGATGGGAGGACATTTATAACACGTCTGATATGAGAGATGGGAGGACATTTATAACACGTCTGATATGAGAGATGGGAGGACATTTATATACACGTCTGATATGAGAGATGGGAGGACATTTATATCACGTCTGATATGAGAGATGGGAGGACATTTATATCACGTCTGATATGAGAGATGGGAGGACATTTATAACACGTCTGATATGAGAGATGGGAGGACATTTATATCACACGTCTGATATGAGAGATGAGAGGACATTTATAACACGTCTGATATGAGAGATGGGAGGACATTTATAACACGTCTGATATGAGAGATGGGAGGACATTTATAACACGTCTGATATGAGAGATGGGAGGACATTTATATCACACGTCTGATATGAGAGATGGTAGGACATTTATAACACGTCTGATATGAGAGATGGGAGGACATTTATATCACACGTCTGATATGAGAGATGAGAGGACATTTATAACACGTCTGATATGAGAGATGGGAGGACATTTATAACACGTCTGATATGAGAGATGGGAGGACATTTATATCACGTCTGATATGAGAGATGGGAGGACATTTATATCACGTCTGATATGAGAGATGGGAGGACATTTATAACACGTCTGATATGAGAGATGGGAGGACATTTATAACACACGTCTGATATGAGAGATGGGAGGACATTTATAACACGTCTGATATGAGAGATGGGAGGACATTTATATCACGTCTGATATGAGAGATGGGAGGACATTTATAACACAAGTCTGATATGAGAGATGGGAGGACATTTATAACACGTCTGATATGAGAGATGGGAGGACATTTATATCACGTCTGATATGAGAGATGGGAGGACATTTATAACACGTCTGATATGAGAGATGGGAGGACATTTATAACACGTCTGATATGAGAGATGGGAGGACATTTATATCACGTCTGATATGAGAGATGGGAGGACATTTATAACACGTCTGATATGAGAGATGGGAGGACATTTATAACACGTCTGATATGAGAGATGGGAGGACATTTATAACACGTCTGATATGAGAGATGGGAGGACATTTATAACACGTCTGATATGAGAGATGGGAGGACATTTATAACACACGTCTGATATGAGAGATGGGAGGACATTTATATCACACGTCTGATATGAGAGATGGGGGGACATTTATAACACGTCTGATATGAGAGATGGGAGGACATTTATATCACATGTCTGATATGAGAGATGGGAGGACATTTATAACACGTCTGATATGAGAGATGGGAGGACATTTCTAACACGTCTGATATGAGAGATGAGAGGACATTTATAACACGTCTGATATGAGAGATGGGTGGACATTTATATCACACGTCTGATATGAGAGATGGGAGGACATTTATAACACGTCTGATATGAGAGATGGTAGGACATTTATATCACGTCTGATATGAGAGATCGGAGGACATTTATAACACACGTCTGATATGAGAGATGGGAGGACATTTATATCACACGTCTGATATGAGAGATGGGAGGACATTTATAACACGTCTGATATGAGAGATGAGAGGACATTTATAACACGTCTGATATGAGAGATGGGAGGACATTTATAACACACGTCTGATATGAGAGATGGGAGGACATTTATAACACGTCTGATATGAGAGATGGGAGGACATTTATATCACGTCTGATATGAGAGATGGGAGGACATTTATAACACGTCTGATATGAGAGATGGGAGGACATTTATAACACGTCTGATATGAGAGATGGGAGGACATTTATATCACGTCTGATATGAGAGATGGGAGGACATTTATAACACGTCTGATATGAGAGATGGGAGGACATTTATATCACGTCTGATATGAGAGATGGGAGGACATTTATATCACGTCTGATATGAGAGATGGGAGGACATTTATACACACGTCTGATATGAGAGATGGGAGGACATTTATATCACGTCTGATATGAGAGATGGGAGGACATTTATAACACGTCTGATATGAGAGATGGGAGGACATTTATATCACATGTCTGATATGAGAGATGGGAGGACATTTATAACACGTCTGATATGAGAGATGGGAGGACATTTATACACACGTCTGATATGAGAGATGGGAGGACATTTATAACACGTCTGATATGAGAGATGGGAGGACATTTATAACACGTCTGATATGAGAGATGGGAGGACATTTATAACACGTCTGATATGAGAGATGGGAGGACATTTATAACACGTCTGATATGAGAGATGGGAGGACATTTATAACACGTCTGATATGAGAGATGGGAGGACATTTATATCACACGTCTGATATGAGAGATGGGAGGACATTTATATCACGTCTGATATGAGAGATGGGAGGACATTTATATCACGTCTGATATGAGAGATGGGAGGACATTTATAACACGTCTGATATGAGAGATGGGAGGACATTTATATCACGTCTGATATGAGAGATGGGAGGACATTTATAACACGTCTGATATGAGAGATGGGAGGACATTTATAACACATGTCTGATATGAGAGATGGGAGGACATTTATACACACGTCTGATATGAGAGATGGGAGGACATTTATATACACGTCTGATATGAGAGATGAGAGGACATTTATAACACGTCTGATATGAGAGATGGGAGGACATTTATAACACGTCTGATATGAGAGATGGGAGGACATTTATATCACACGTCTGATATGAGAGATGGGAGGACATTTATATACATGTCTGATATGAGAGATGGGAGGACATTTATAACACGTCTGATATGAGAGATGGGAGGACATTTATAACACACGTCTGATATGAGAGATGGGAGGACATTTATAACACGTCTGATATGAGAGATGGGAGGACATTTATAACACGTCTGATATGAGAGATGGGAGGACATTTATATCACGTCTGATATGAGAGATGGGAGGACATTTATAACACGTCTGATATGAGAGATGGGAGGACATTTATAACACGTCTGATATGAGAGATGGGAGGACATTTATAACACGTCTGATATGAGAGATGGGAGGACATTTATAACACGTCTGATATGAGAGATGGGAGGACATTTATAACACGTCTGATATGAGAGATGGGAGGACATTTATAACACGTCTGATATGAGAGATGGGAGGACATTTATAACACGTCTGATATGAGAGATGGGAGGACATTTATAACACGTCTGATATGAGAGATGGGAGGACATTTATATCACGTCTGATATGAGAGATGGGAGGACATTTATAACACGTCTGATATGAGAGATGGGAGGACATTTATAACACGTCTGATATGAGAGATGGGAGGACATTTATAACACGTCTGATATGAGAGATGGGAGGACATTTATAACACACGTCTGATATGAGAGATGGGAGGACATTTATAACATGTCTGATATGAGAGATGGGAGGACATTTATATCACGTCTGATATGAGAGATGGGAGGACATTTATAACACAAGTCTGATATGAGAGATGGGAGGACATTTATAACACGTCTGATATGAGAGATGGGAGGACATTTATATCACGTCTGATATGAGAGATGGGAGGACATTTATAACACGTCTGATATGAGAGATGGGAGGACATTTATAACACGTCTGATATGAGAGATGGGAGGACATTTATAACACACGTCTGATATGAGAGATGGGAGGACATTTATAACACGTCTGATATGAGAGATGGGAGGACATTTATAACACGTCTGATATGAGAGATGGGAGGACATTTATAACACGTCTGATATGAGAGATGGGAGGACATTTATAACACGTCTGATATGAGAGATGGGAGGACATTTATACACACGTCTGATATGAGAGATGGGAGGACATTTATAACATGTCTGATATGAGAGATGGGAGGACATTTATAACACGTCTGATATGAGAGATGGGAGGACATTTATAACACGTCTGATATGAGAGATGGGAGGACATTTATAACACGTCTGATATGAGAGATGGGAGGACATTTATAACACGTCTGATATGAGAGATGGGAGGACATTTATAACACGTCTGATATGAGAGATGGGAGGACATTTATAACACGTCTGATATGAGAGATGGGAGGACATTTATAACACACGTCTGATATGAGAGATGGGAGGACATTTATATCACACGTCTGATATGAGAGATGGGGGGACATTTATAACACGTCTGATATGAGAGATGGGAGGACATTTATATCACATGTCTGATATGAGAGATGGGAGGACATTTATAACACGTCTGATATGAGAGATGGGAGGACATTTATAACACATGTCTGATATGAGAGATGGAGGACATTTATAACACGTCTGATATGAGAGATGGGAGGACATTTATATCACACGTCTGATATGAGAGATGGGAGGACATTTATAACACGTCTGATATGAGAGATGGGAGGACATTTATAACACGTCTGATATGAGAGATGGGAGGACATTTATAACACGTCTGATATGAGAGATGAGAGGACATTTATAACACGTCTGATATGAGAGATGGGAGGACATTTATAACACGTCTGATATGAGAGATGGGAGGACATTTATATCACGTCTGATATGAGAGATGGGAGGACATTTATAACACGTCTGATATGAGAGATGGGAGGACATTTATAACACGTCTGATATGAGAGATGGGAGGACATTCATACCACGTCTGATATGAGAGATGGGAGGACATTTATATCACGTCTGATATGAGAGATGGGAGGACATTTATATCACGTCTGATATGAGAGATGGGAGGACATTTATAACACGTCTGATATGAGAGATGGGAGGACATTTATAACACGTCTGATATGAGAGATGGGAGGACATTTATATCACACGTCTGATATGAGAGATGGGAGGACATTTATATCACAGGTCTGATATGAGAGATGGGAGGACATTTGTATCACAGGTCTGATATGAGAGATGGGAGGACATTTGTAACACACGTCTGATATGAGAGATGGGAGGACATTTATAACACACGTCTGATATGAGAGATGGGAGGACATTTATATCACACGTCTGATATGAGAGATGGGAGGACATTTATATCACACGTCTGATATGAGAGATGGGAGGACATTTATAACACACGTCTGATATGAGAGATGGGAGGACATTTATATCACGTCTGATATGAGAGATGGGAGGACATTTATATCACGTCTGATATGAGAGATGGGAGGACATTTATAACACGTCTGATATGAGAGATGGGAGGACATTTATAACACGTCTGATATGAGAGATGGGAGGACATTTATATCACACGTCTGATATGAGAGATGGGAGGACATTTATATCACACGTCTGATATGAGAGATGGGAGGACATTTATAACACGTCTGATATGAGAGTTGGGAGGACATTTATATCACACGTCTGATATGAGAGATGGGAGGACATTTATATCACACGTCTGATATGAGAGATGGGAGGACATTTATATCACGTCTGATATGAGAGATGGGAGGACATTTATAACACACGTCTGATATGAGAGATGGGAGGACATTTATAACACACGTCTGATATGAGAGATGGGAGGACATTTATAACACGTCTGATATGAGAGATGGGAGGACATTTATAACACGTCTGATATGAGAGATGGGAGGACATTTATAACACACGTCTGATATGAGAGATGGGAGGACATTTATAACTCACGTCTGATATGAGAGATGGGAGGACATTTATATCACGTCTGATATGAGAGATGGGAGGACATTTATATCACGTCTGATATGAGAGATGGGAGGACATTTATATCACGTCTGATATGAGAGATGGGAGGACATTTACATCACACGTCTGATATGAGAGATGGGAGGACATTTATATCACGTCTGATATGAGAGATGGGAGGACATTTATATCACACGTCTGATATGAGAGATGGGAGGACATTTATATCACGTCTGATATGAGAGATGGGAGGACATTTATATCACGTCTGATATGAGAGATGGGAGGACATTTATATCACGTCTGATATGAGAGATGGGAGGACATTTATAACACACGTCTGATATGAGAGATGGGAGGACATTTATATCACGTCTGATATGAGAGATGGGAGGACATTTATAACACGTCTGATATGAGAGATGGGAGGACATTTATATCACGTCTGATATGAGAGATGGGAGGACATTTATATCACACGTCTGATATGAGAGATGGGAGGACATTTATATCACACGTCTGATATGAGAGATGGGAGGACATTTATAACACGTCTGATATGAGAGATGGGAGGACATTTGTATCACACGTCTGATATGAGAGATGGGAGGACATTTATATCACACGTCTGATATGAGAGATGGGAGGACATTTATATCACGTCTGATATGAGAGATGGGAGGACATTTATATCACACGTCTGATATGAGAGATGGGAGGACATTTATAACTCACGTCTGATATGAGAGATGGGAGGACATTTATAACACGTCTGATATGAGAGATGGGAGGACATTTATATCACGTCTGATATGAGAGATGGGAGGACATTTATAACACGTCTGATATGAGAGATGGGAGGACATTTATATCACGTCTGATATGAGAGATGGGAGGACATTTATAACACGTCTGATATGAGAGATGGGAGGACATTTATATCACACGTCTGATATGAGAGATGGGAGGACATTTATAACACGTCTGATATGAGAGATGGGAGGACATTTATAACACGTCTGATATGAGAGATGGGAGGACATTTATATCACACGTCTGATATGAGAGATGGGAGGACATTTATATCACACGTCTGATATGAGAGATGGGAGGACATTTATATCACGTCTGATATGAGAGATGGGAGGACATTTATATCACACGTCTGATATGAGAGATGGGAGGACATTTATAACACACGTCTGATATGAGAGATGGGAGGACATTTATAACACGTCTGATATGAGAGATGGGAGGACATTTATAACACACGTCTGATATGAGAGATGGGAGGACATTTATATCACGTCTGATATGAGAGATGGGAGGACATTTATATCACGTCTGATATGAGAGATGGGAGGACATTTATAACACGTCTGATATGAGAGATGGGAGGACATTTATAACACGTCTGATATGAGAGATGGGAGGACATTTATATCACACGTCTGATATGAGAGATGGGAGGACATTTATAACACGTCTGATATGAGAGATGGGAGGACATTTATATCACACGTCTGATATGAGAGATGGGAGGACATTTATATCACAAGTCTGATATGAGAGATGGGAGGACATTTATATCACGTCTGATATGAGAGATGGGAGGACATTTATATCACGTCTGATATGAGAGATGGGAGGACATTTATAACACACGTCTGATATGAGAGATGGGAGGACATTTATAACACGTCTGATATGAGAGATGGGAGGACATTTATAACACGTCTGATATGAGAGATGGGAGGACATTTATAACACGTCTGATATGAGAGATGGGAGGACATTTATATCACACGTCTGATATGAGAGATGGGAGGACATTTATATCACACGTCTGATATGAGAGATGGGAGGACATTTATAACACGTCTGATATGAGAGATGGGAGGACATTTATATCACGTCTGATATGAGAGATGGGAGGACATTTATAACACGTCTGATATGAGAGATGGGAGGACATTTATATCACGTCTGATATGAGAGATGGGAGGACATTTATAACACGTCTGATATGAGAGATGGGAGGACATTTATATCACACGTCTGATATGAGAGATGGGTGGACATTTATAACACACGTCTGATATGAGAGATGGGAGGACATTTATATCACACGTCTGATATGAGAGATGGGAGGACATTTATATCACGTCTGATATGAGAGATGGGAGGACATTTATAACACAAGTCTGATATGAGAGATGGGAGGACATTTATATCACGTCTGATATGAGAGATGGGAGGACATTTATATCACATGTCTGATATGAGAGATGGGAGGACATTTATAACACGTCTGATATGAGAGATGGGAGGACATTTATATCACGTCTGATATGAGAGATTGGAGGACATTTATAACATGTCTGATATGAGAGATGGGAGGACATTTATATCACACGTCTGATATGAGAGATGGGAGGACATTTATAACACATGTCTGATATGAGAGATGGGAGGACATTTATATCACACGTCTGATATGAGAGATGGGAGGACATTTATAACACGTCTGATATGAGAGATGGGAGGACATTTATAACACGTCTGATATGAGAGATGGGAGGACATTTATATCACACGTCTGATATGAGAGATGGGAGGACATTTATATCACACGTCTGATATGAGAGATGGGAGGACATTTATAACACGTCTGATATGAGAGATGGGAGGACATTTATAACACGTCTGATATGAGAGATGGGAGGACATTTATAACACGTCTGATATGAGAGATGGGAGGACATTTATATCACGTCTGATATGAGAGATGGGAGGACATTTATATCACGTCTGATATGAGAGATGGGAGGACATTTATAACACGTCTGATATGAGAGATGGGAGGACATTTATATCACGTCTGATATGAGAGATGGGAGGACATTTATATCACACGTCTGATATGAGAGATGGGAGGACATTTATAACACGTCTGTTATGAGAGATGGGAGGACATTTATATCACACGTCTGATATGAGAGATGGGAGGACATTTATATCACACGTCTGATATGAGAGATGGGAGGACATTTATAACACGTCTGATATGAGAGATGGGAGGACATTTATATCACACGTCTGATATGAGAGATGGGAGGACATTTATAACACATGTCTGATATGAGAGATGGGAGGACATTTATAACACGTCTGATATGAGAGATGGGAGGACATTTATATCACGTCTGATATGAGAGATGGGAGGACATTTATAACATGTCTGATATGAGAGATGGGAGGACATTTATAACACGTCTGATATGAGAGATGGGAGGACATTTATAACACATGTCTGATATGAGAGATGGGAGGACATTTATATCACGTCTGATATGAGAGATGGGAGGACATTTATAACACGTCTGATATGAGAGATGGGAGGACATTTATAACACGTCTGATATGAGAGATGGGAGGACATTTATAACACACGTCTGATATGAGAGATGGGAGGACATTTATATCACGTCTGATATGAGAGATGGGAGGACATTTATATCACGTCTGATATGAGAGATGGGAGGACATTTATATCACGTCTGATATGAGAGATGGGAGGTCATTTATATCACACGTCTGATATGAGAGATGGGAGGACATTTATATCACACGTCTGATATGAGAGATGGGAGGACATTTATATCACGTCTGATATGAGAGACGGGAGGACATTTATATCACGTCTGATATGAGAGATGGGAGGACATTTATAACACGTCTGATATGAGAGATGGGAGGACATTTATATCACGTCTGATATGAGAGATGGGAGGACATTTATATCACACGTCTGATATGAGAGATGGGAGGACATTTATAACACGTCTGATATGAGAGATGGGAGGACATTTATAACACACGTCTGATATGAGAGATGGGAGGACATTTATATCACGTCTGATATGAGAGATGGGAGGACATTTATAACACATGTCTGATATGAGAGATGGGAGGACATTTATAACACGTCTGATATGAGAGATGGGAGGACATTTATAACACGTCTGATATGAGAGATGGGAGGACATTTATATCACGTCTGATATGAGAGATGGGAGGACATTTATATCACGCCTGATATGAGAGATGGGAGGACATTCATACCACATGTCTGATATGAGAGATGGGAGGACATTTATAACACGTCTGATATGAGAGATGGGAGGACATTTATATCACGTCTGATATGAGAGATGGGAGGACATTTATATCACGTCTGATATGAGAGATGGGAGGACATTTATATCGCACGTCTGATATGAGAGATGGGAGGACATTTATATCACACGTCTGATATGAGAGATGGGAGGACATTTATAACACGTCTGATATGAGAGATGGGAGGACATTTATAACACGTCTGATATGAGAGATGGGAGGACATTTATAACACGTCTGATATGAGAGATGGGAGGACATTTATATACACGTCTGATATGAGAGATGGGAGGACATTTGTATCACACGTCTGATATGAGAGATGGTGAGGACATTTATAACACGTCTGATATGAGAGATGGGAGGACATTTATATCACACGTCTGATATGAGAGATGGGAGGACATTTATAACACGTCTGATATGAGAGATGGGAGGACATTTATAACACGTCTGATATGAGAGATGGGAGGACATTTATAACACACGTCTGATATGAGAGATGGGAGGACATTTATAACACGTCTGATATGAGAGATGGGAGGACATTTATATCACACGTCTGATATGAGAGATGGGAGGACATTTATAACACGTCTGATATGAGAGATGGGAGGACATTTATATCACGTCTGATATGAGAGATGGGAGGACATTTATATCACGTCTGATATGAGAGATGGGAGGACATTTATAACACATGTCTGATATGAGAGATGGGAGGACATTTATAACACGTCTGATATGAGAGATGGGAGGACATTTATAACACGTCTGATATGAGAGATGGGAGGACATTTATAACACGTCTGATATGAGAGATGGGAGGACATTTATAACACGTCTGATATGAGAGATGGGAGGACATTTATAACACACGTCTGATATGAGAGATGGGAGGACATTTATAACACGTCTGATATGAGAGATGGGAGGACATTTATATCACGTCTGATATGAGAGATGGGAGGACATTTATAACACAAGTCTGATATGAGAGATGGGAGGACATTTATAACACGTCTGATATGAGAGATGGGAGGACATTTATATCACGTCTGATATGAGAGATGGGAGGACATTTATAACACGTCTGATATGAGAGATGGGAGGACATTTATAACACGTCTGATATGAGAGATGGGAGGACATTTATAACACGTCTGATATGAGAGATGGGAGGACATTTATATACACGTCTGATATGAGAGATGGGAGGACATTTATAACACGTCTGATATGAGAGATGGGAGGACATTTATACACACGTCTGATATGAGAGATGGGAGGACATTTATAACACGTCTGATATGAGAGATGGGAGGACATTTCTATCACGTCTGATATGAGAGATGGGAGGACATTTATAACACGTCTGATATGAGAGATGGGTGGACATTTATATCACACGTCTGATATGAGAGATGGGAGGACATTTATAACACGTCTGATATGAGAGATGGGAGGACATTTATATACACGTCTGATATGAGAGATGGGAGGACATTTATACACACGTCTGATATGAGAGATGGGAGGACATTTATAACACGTCTGATATGAGAGATGGGAGGACATTTATATCACGTCTGATATGAGAGATGGGAGGACATTTATAACACGTCTGATATGAGAGATGGGAGGACATTTATAACACGTCTGATATGAGAGATGGGAGGACATTTATAACACGTCTGATATGAGAGATGGGAGGACATTTATATACACGTCTGATATGAGAGATGGGAGGACATTTATATACACGTCTGATATGAGAGATGGGAGGACATTTATAACACGTCTGATATGAGAGATGGGAGGACATTTATATCACGTCTGATATGAGAGATGGGAGGACATTTATATCACGTCTGATATGAGAGATGGGAGGACATTTATAACACGTCTGATATGAGAGATGGGAGGACATTTATAACACGTCTGATATGAGAGATGGGAGGACATTTATAACACCGTCTGATATGAGAGATGGGAGGACATTTATATCACACGTCTGATATGAGAGATGGGAGGACATTTATATCACACGTCTGATATGAGAGATGGGAGGACATTTATAACACACGTCTGATATGAGAGATGGGAGGACATTTATATCACACGTCTGATATGAGAGATGGGAGGACATTTATAACACACGTCTGATATGAGAGATGGGAGGACATTTATATCACGTCTGATATGAGAGATGGGAGGACATTTATATCACGTCTGATATGAGAGATGGGAGGACATTTATATACACGTCTATTTATAACACACGTCTGATATGAGAGATGGGAGGACATTTATATCACGTCTGATATGAGAGATGGGAGGACATTTATATCACGTCTGATATGAGAGATGGGAGGACATTTATAACACGTCTGATATGAGAGATGGGAGGACATTTATAACACGTCTGATATGAGAGATGGGAGGACATTTATAACACGTCTGATATGAGAGATGGGAGGACATTTATAACACGTCTGATATGAGAGATGGGAGGACATTTATAACACACGTCTGATATGAGAGATGGGAGGACATTTATATCACACGTCTGATATGAGAGATGGGAGGACATTTATAACACGTCTGATATGAGAGATGGGAGGACATTTATAACACGTCTGATATGAGAGATGGGAGGACATTTATATCACGTCTGATATGAGAGATGGGAGGACATTTATATCACGTCTGATATGAGAGATGGGAGGACATTTATAACACGTCTGATATGAGAGATGGGAGGACATTTATAACACGTCTGATATGAGAGATGGGAGGACATTTATATCACACGTCTGATATGAGAGATGGGAGGACATTTATAACACGTCTGATATGAGAGATGGGAGGACATTTATAACACGTCTGATATGAGAGATGGGAGGACATTTATAACACGTCTGATATGAGAGATGGGAGGACATTTATAACACGTCTGATATGAGAGATGGGAGGACATTTATAACACACGTCTGATATGAGAGATGGGAGGACATTTATATCACACGTCTGATATGAGAGATGGGGGGACATTTATAACACGTCTGATATGAGAGATGGGAGGACATTTATATCACACGTCTGATATGAGAGATGGGAGGACATTTATAACACGTCTGATATGAGAGATGGGAGGACATTTATAACACGTCTGATATGAGAGATGGGAGGACATTTATAACACGTCTGATATGAGAGATGGGAGGACATTTATATCACACGTCTGATATGAGAGATGGGAGGACATTTATAACACGTCTGATATGAGAGATGGGAGGACATTTATATCACGTCTGATATGAGAGATGGGAGGACATTTATAACACACGTCTGATATGAGAGATGGGAGGACATTTATATCACGTCTGATATGAGAGATGGGAGGACATTTATAACACGTCTGATATGAGAGATGGGAGGACATTTATATCACGTCTGATATGAGAGATGGGAGGACATTTATAACACATGTCTGATATGAGAGATGGGAGGACATTTATAACACGTCTGATATGAGAGATGGGAGGACATTTATATCACGTCTGATATGAGAGATGGGAGGACATTTATAACACGTCTGATATGAGAGATGGGAGGACATTTATAACACGTCTGATATGAGAGATGGGAGGACATTTATAACACATGTCTGATATGAGAGATGGGAGGACATTTATAACACGTCTGATATGAGAGATGGGAGGACATTTATAACACACGTCTGATATGAGAGATGGGAGGACATTTATATCACACGTCTGATATGAGAGATGGGGGGACATTTATATCACGTCTGATATGAGAGATGGGAGGACATTTATATCACACGTCTGATATGAGAGATGGGAGGACATTTATAACACGTCTGATATGAGAGATGGGAGGACATTTCTAACACACGTCTGATATGAGAGATGGGAGGACATTTATAACACGTCTGATATGAGAGATGGGAGGACATTTATATACACGTCTGATATGAGAGATGGGAGGACATTTATAACACGTCTGATATGAGAGATGGGAGGACATTTATAACACGTCTGATATGAGAGATGGGAGGACATTTATAACACGTCTGATATGAGAGATGGGAGGACATTTATATACACGTCTGATATGAGAGATGGGAGGACATTTATATCACATGTCTGATATGAGAGATGGGAGGACATTTATAACACGTCTGATATGAGAGATGGGAGGACATTTATATCACGTCTGATATGAGAGATGGGAGGACATTTATAACACGTCTGATATGAGAGATGGGAGGACATTTATAACACGTCTGATATGAGAGATGGGAGGACATTTATAACACGTCTGATATGAGAGATGGGAGGACATTTATAACACGTCTGATATGAGAGATGGGAGGACATTTATAACACGTCTGATATGAGAGATGGGAGGACATTTATAACACGTCTGATATGAGAGATGGGAGGACATTTATAACACTGTCTGATATGAGAGATGGGAGGACATTTATAACACGTCTGATATGAGAGATGGGAGGACATTTATAACACGTCTGATATGAGAGATGGGAGGACATTTATAACACGTCTGATATGAGAGATGGGAGGACATTTATAACACGTCTGATATGAGAGATGGGAGGACATTTATATCACGTCTGATATGAGAGATGGGAGGACATTTATAACACGTCTGATATGAGAGATGGGAGGACATTTATACCACGTCTGATATGAGAGATGGGAGGACATTTATAACACGTCTGATATGAGAGATGGGAGGACATTTATAACTCACGTCTGATATGAGAGATGGGAGGACATTTATATCACGTGTCTGATATGAGAGATGGAGAGGACATTTATATCACGTCTGATATGAGAGATGGGAGGACATTTATATCACACGTCTGATATGAGAGATGGGAGGACATTTATAACACGTCTGATATGAGAGATGGGAGGACATTTATAACACGTCTGATATGAGAGATGGGAGGACATTTATAACACATGTCTGATATGAGAGATGGGAGGACATTTATAACATGTCTGATATGAGAGATGGGAGGACATTTATATCACGTCTGATATGAGAGATGGGAGGACATTTATATCACACGTCTGATATGAGAGATGGGAGGACATTTATAACACGTCTGATATGAGAGATGGGAGGACATTTATATCACGTCTGATATGAGAGATGGGAGGACATTTATAACACATGTCTGATATGAGAGATGGGAGGACATATATAACACGTCTGATATGAGAGATGGGAGGACATTTATATCACGTCTGATATGAGAGATGGGAGGACATTTATATCACACGTCTGATATGAGAGATGGGAGGACATTTATAACACACGTCTGATATGAGAGATGGGAGGACATTTATAACACGTCTGATATGAGAGATGGGAGGACATTTATAACACGTCTGATATGAGAGATGGGAGGACATTTATATCACACGTCTGATATGAGAGATGGGAGGACATTTATATCACACGTCTGATATGAGAGATGGGAGGACATTTATATCACGTCTGATATGAGAGATGGGAGGACATTTATAACACGCGTCTGATATGAGAGATGGGAGGACATTCATACCACGTCTGATATGAGAGATGGGAGGACATTTATATCACACGTCTGATATGAGAGATGGGAGGACATTTATATCACACGTCTGATATGAGAGATGGGAGGACATTTATAACACGTCTGATATGAGAGATGGGAGGACATTTATATCACGCCTGATATGAGAGATGGGAGGACATTCATACCACGTCTGATATGAGAGATGGGAGGACATTTATAACACGTCTGATATGAGAGATGGGAGGACATTTATAACACAGTCTGATATGAGAGATGGGAGGACATTTATAACACGTCTGATATGAGAGATGGGAGGACATTTATATCACGTCTGATATGAGAGATGGGAGGACATTTATAACACGTCTGATATGAGAGATGGGAGGACATTTATAACACACGTCTGATATGAGAGATGGGAGGACATTTATAACACGTCTGATATGAGAGATGGGAGGACATTTATAACACGTCTGATATGAGAGATGGGAGGACATTTATAACACGTCTGATATGAGAGATGGGAGGACATTTATAACACGTCTGATATGAGAGATGGGAGGACATTTATATCACGTCTGATATGAGAGATGGGAGGACATTTATAACACGTCTGATATGAGAGATGGGAGGACATTTATAACACGTCTGATATGAGAGATGGGAGGACATTTATATCACACGTCTGATATGAGAGATGGGAGGACATTTATATCACGTCTGATATGAGAGATGGGAGGACATTTATAACACGTCTGATATGAGAGATGGGAGGACATTTATAACACGTCTGATATGAGAGATGGGAGGACATTTATAACACGTCTGATATGAGAGATGGGAGGACATTTATATCACACGTCTGATATGAGAGATGGGAGGACATTTATATACACGTCTGATATGAGAGATGGGAGGACATTTATAACACGTCTGATATGAGAGATGGGAGGACATTTATAACACACGTCTGATATGAGAGATGGGAGGACATTTATAACACGTCTGATATGAGAGATGGGAGGACATTTATAACACGTCTGATATGAGAGATGGGAGGACATTTATAACACACGTCTGATATGAGAGATGGGAGGACATTTATAACACGTCTGATATGAGAGATGGGAGGACATTTATATCACGTCTGATATGAGAGATGGGAGGACATTTATAACACGTCTGATATGAGAGATGGGAGGACATTTATAACACGTCTGATATGAGAGATGGGAGGACATTTATATCACGTCTGATATGAGAGATGGGAGGACATTTACATCACACGTCTGATATGAGAGATGGGAGGACATTTATAACACGTCTGATATGAGAGATGGGAGGACATTTATATCACACGTCTGATATGAGAGATGGGAGGACATTTATAACACGTCTGATATGAGAGATGGGAGGACATTTATATCACGTCTGATATGAGAGATGGGAGGACATTTATAACACATGTCTGATATGAGAGATGGGAGGACATATATAACACGTCTGATATGAGAGATGGGAGGACATTTATATCACGTCTGATATGAGAGATGGGAGGACATTTATAACATGTCTGATATGAGAGATGGGAGGACATTTATAACACGTCTGATATGAGAGATGGGAGGACATTTATAACACTGTCTGATATGAGAGATGGGAGGACATTTATATACACGTCTGATATGAGAGATGGGAGGACATTTATAACACGTCTGATATGAGAGATGGGAGGACATTTATAACACGTCTGATATGAGAGATGGGAGGACATTTATAACACGTCTGATATGAGAGATGGGAGGACATTTATATCACACGTCTGATATGAGAGATGGGAGGACATTTATAACACGTCTGATATGAGAGATGGGAGGACATTTATAACACGTCTGATATGAGAGATGGGAGGACATTTATAACACGTCTGATATGAGAGATGGGAGGACATTTATATCACGTCTGATATGAGAGATGGGAGGACATTTATATCACGTCTGATATGAGAGATGGGAGGACATTTATAACACTAGTCTGATATGAGAGATGGGAGGACATTTATATCACGTCTGATATGGGAGATGGGAGGACATTTATATCACACGTCTGATATGAGAGATGGGAGGACATTTATAACACGTCTGATATGAGAGATGGGAGGACATTTATAACACGTCTGATATGAGAGATGGGAGGACATTTATAACACGTCTGATATGAGAGATGGGAGGACATTTATAACACGTCTGATATGAGAGATGGGAGGACATTTATATCACGTCTGATATGAGAGATGGGAGGACATTTATAACACTGTCTGATATGAGAGATGGGAGGACATTTATATCACACGTCTGATATGAGAGATGGGAGGACATTTATAACACGTCTGATATGAGAGATGGGAGGACATTTATAACACGTCTGATATGAGAGATGGGAGGACATTTATAACACGTCTGATATGAGAGATGGGAGGACATTTATAACACGTCTGATATGAGAGATGGGAGGACATTTATAACACGTCTGATATGAGAGATGGGAGGACATTTATAACACGTCTGATATGAGAGATGGGAGGACATTTATAACACACGTCTGATATGAGAGATGGGAGGACATTTATAACACGTCTGATATGAGAGATGGGAGGACATTTATATCACGTCTGATATGAGAGATGGGAGGACATTTATAACACGTCTGATATGAGAGATGGGAGGACATTTATAACACGTCTGATATGAGAGATGGGAGGACATTTATAACACACGTCTGATATGAGAGATGGGAGGACATTTATATCACACGTCTGATATGAGAGATGGGAGGACATTTATAACACGTCTGATATGAGAGATGGGAGGACATTTATATCACACGTCTGATATGAGAGATGGGAGGACATTTATAACACGTCTGATATGAGAGATGGGAGGACATTTATAACACGTCTGATATGAGAGATGGGAGGACATTTATAACACGTCTGATATGAGAGATGGGAGGACATTTATACACACGTCTGATATGAGAGATGGGAGGACATTTATAACACGTCTGATATGAGAGATGGGAGGACATTTATAACACGTCTGATATGAGAGATGGGAGGACATTTATAACACACGTCTGATATGAGAGATGGGAGGACATTTATAACACGTCTGATATGAGAGATGGGAGGACATTTATATCACACGTCTGATATGAGAGATGGGAGGACATTTATAACACGTCTGATATGAGAGATGGGAGGACATTTATAACACGTCTGATATGAGAGATGGGAGGACATTTATAACACGTCTGATATGAGAGATGGGAGGACATTTATAACACGTCTGATATGAGAGATGGGAGGACATTTATAACACGTCTGATATGAGAGATGGGAGGACATTTATAACACGTCTGATATGAGAGATGGGAGGACATTTATATCACGTCTGATATGAGAGATGGGAGGACATTTATATCACGTCTGATATGAGAGATGGGAGGACATTTATAACACGTCTGATATGAGAGATGGGAGGACATTTATAACACGTCTGATATGAGAGATGGGAGGACATTTATAACACACGTCTGATATGAGAGATGGGAGGACATTTATACACACGTCTGATATGAGAGATGGGAGGACATTTATAACACGTCTGATATGAGAGATGGGAGGACATTTATATCACGTCTGATATGAGAGATGGGAGGACATTTATAACACGTCTGATATGAGAGATGGGAGGACATTTATAACACGTCTGATATGAGAGATGGGAGGACATTTATAACACGTCTGATATGAGAGATGGGAGGACATTTATATCACACGTCTGATATGAGAGATGGGAGGACATTTATAACACGTCTGATATGAGAGATGGGAGGACATTTATATCACATGTCTGATATGAGAGATGGGAGGACATTTATAACACGTCTGATATGAGAGATGGGAGGACATTTATAACACGTCTGATATGAGAGATGGGAGGACATTTATATCACGTCTGATATGAGAGATGGGAGGACATTTATATCACACGTCTGATATGAGAGATGGGAGGACATTTATACACACGTCTGATATGAGAGATGGGAGGACATTTATAACACGTCTGATATGAGAGATGGGAGGACATTTATAACACGTCTGATATGAGAGATGGGAGGACATTTATAACACGTCTGATATGAGAGATGGGAGGACATTTATAACACACGTCTGATATGAGAGATGGGAGGACATTTATAACACACGTCTGATATGAGAGATGGGAGGACATTTATAACACGTCTGATATGAGAGATGGGAGGACATTTATATCACGTCTGATATGAGAGATGGGAGGACAGTTATATCACATGTCTGATATGAGAGATGGGAGGACATTTATAACACGTCTGATATGAGAGATGGGAGGACATTTATATCACACGTCTGATATGAGAGATGGGAGGACATTTATAACACGTCTGATATGAGAGATGGGAGGACATTTATATCACGTCTGATATGAGAGATGGGAGGACATTTATAACACGTCTGATATGAGAGATGGGAGGACATTTATAACACGTCTGATATGAGAGATGGGAGGACATTTATATCACGTCTGATATGAGAGATGGGAGGACATTTATAACACGTCTGATATGAGAGATGGGAGGACATTTATATCACGTCTGATATGAGAGATGGGAGGACATTTATATCACACGTCTGATATGAGAGATGGGAGGACATTTATATCACACGTCTGATATGAGAGATGGGAGGACATTTATAACACGTCTGATATGAGAGATGGGAGGACATTTATAACACACGTCTGATATGAGAGATGGGAGGACATTTATAACACGTCTGATATGAGAGATGGGAGGACATTTATATACACGTCTGATATGAGAGATGGGAGGACATTTATAACACACGTCTGATATGAGAGATGGGAGGACATTTATAACACGTCTGATATGAGAGATGGGAGGACATTTATATCACGTCTGATATGAGAGATGGGAGGACATTTATAACACGTCTGATATGAGAGATGGGAGGACATTTATAACACGTCTGATATGAGAGATGGGAGGACATTTATAACACGTCTGATATGAGAGATGGGAGGACATTTATAACACGTCTGATATGAGAGATGGGAGGACATTTATAACACACGTCTGATATGAGAGATGGGAGGACATTTATATCACACGTCTGATATGAGAGATGGGGGGACATTTATAACACGTCTGATATGAGAGATGGGAGGACATTTATATCACATGTCTGATATGAGAGATGGGAGGACATTTATAACACGTCTGATATGAGAGATGGGAGGACATTTCTAACACGTCTGATATGAGAGATGAGAGGACATTTATAACACGTCTGATATGAGAGATGGGTGGACATTTATATCACACGTCTGATATGAGAGATGGGAGGACATTTATAACACGTCTGATATGAGAGATGGTAGGACATTTATATCACGTCTGATATGAGAGATCGGAGGACATTTATAACACACGTCTGATATGAGAGATGGGAGGACATTTATATCACACGTCTGATATGAGAGATGGGAGGACATTTATATCACATGTCTGATATGAGAGATGGGAGGACATTTATAACACGTCTGATATGAGAGATGGGATGACATTTCTAACACGTCTGATATGAGAGATGAGAGGACATTTATAACACGTCTGATATGAGAGATGGGTGGACATTTATATCACACGTCTGATATGAGAGATGGGAGGACATTTATAACACGTCTGATATGAGAGATGGGAGGACATTTATAACACGTCTGATATGAGAGATGGGAGGTCATTTATATCACGTCTGATATGAGAGATGGGAGGACATTTATATCACGTCGGATATAAGAGATGGGAGGACATTTATAACACGTCTGATATTTGAGATGGGAGGACATTTATAACACGTCTGATATGAGAGATGGGAGGACATTTATAACACGTCTGATATGAGAGATGGGAGGACATTTATAACACGTCTGATATGAGAGATGGGAGGACATTTATAACACACGTCTGATATGAGAGATGGGAGGACATTTATATCACGTCTGATATGAGAGATGGGAGGACATTTATAACACGTCTGATATGAGAGATGGGAGGACATTTATATCACGTCTGATATGAGAGATGGGAGGACATTTATATCACGTCTGATATGAGAGATGGGAGGACATTTATATCACGTCTGATATGAGAGATGGGAGGACATTTATAACACGTCTGATATGAGAGATGGGAGGACATTTATATCACGTCTGATATGAGAGATGGGAGGACATTTATAACACAAGTCTGATATGAGAGATGGGAGGACATTTATAACACGTCTGATATGAGAGATGGGAGGACATTTATATCACGTCTGATATGAGAGATGGGAGGACATTTATAACACGTCTGATATGAGAGATGGGAGGACATTTATAACACGTCTGATATGAGAGATGGGAGGACATTTATAACACACGTCTGATATGAGAGATGGGAGGACATTTATATCACACGTCTGATATGAGAGATGGGGGGACATTTATAACACGTCTGATATGAGAGATGGGAGGACATTTATATCACATGTCTGATATGAGAGATGGGAGGACATTTATAACACGTCTGATATGAGAGATGGGAGGACATTTCTAACACGTCTGATATGAGAGATGAGAGGACATTTATAACACGTCTGATATGAGAGATGGGTGGACATTTATATCACACGTCTGATATGAGAGATGGGAGGACATTTATAACACGTCTGATATGAGAGATGGTAGGACATTTATATCACGTCTGATATGAGAGATCGGAGGACATTTATAACACACGTCTGATATGAGAGATGGGAGGACATTTATATCACACGTCTGATATGAGAGATGGGAGGACATTTATATCACATGTCTGATATGAGAGATGGGAGGACATTTATAACACGTCTGATATGAGAGATGGGATGACATTTCTAACACGTCTGATATGAGAGATGGGAGGACATTTATAACACGTCTGATATGAGAGATGGGTGGACATTTATATCACACGTCTGATATGAGAGATGGGAGGACATTTATAACACGTCTGATATGAGAGATGGGAGGACATTTATAACACGTCTGATATGAGAGATGGGAGGTCATTTATATCACGTCTGATATGAGAGATGGGAGGACATTTATATCACGTCGGATATAAGAGATGGGAGGACATTTATAACACGTCTGATATGAGAGATGGGAGGACATTTATAACACGTCTGATATGAGAGATGGGAGGACATTTATAACACACGTCTGATATGAGAGATGGGAGGACATTTATATCACACGTCTGATATGAGAGATGGGGGGACATTTATAACACGTCTGATATGAGAGATGGGAGGACATTTATATCACATGTCTGATATGAGAGATGGGAGGACATTTATAACACGTCTGATATGAGAGATGGGAGGACATTTCTAACACGTCTGATATGAGAGATGAGAGGACATTTATAACACGTCTGATATGAGAGATGGGTGGACATTTATATCACACGTCTGATATGAGAGATGGGAGGACATTTATAACACGTCTGATATGAGAGATGGTAGGACATTTATATCACGTCTGATATGAGAGATCGGAGGACATTTATAACACACGTCTGATATGAGAGATGGGAGGACATTTATATCACACGTCTGATATGAGAGATGGGAGGACATTTATATCACATGTCTGATATGAGAGATGGGAGGACATTTATAACACGTTTGATATGAGAGATGGGATGACATTTCTAACACGTCTGATATGAGAGATGAGAGGACATTTATAACACGTCTGATATGAGAGATGGGTGGACATTTATATCACACGTCTGATATGAGAGATGGGAGGACATTTATAACACGTCTGATATGAGAGATGGGAGGACATTTATAACACGTCTGATATGAGAGATGGGAGGTCATTTATATCACGTCTGATATGAGAGATGGGAGGACATTTATATCACGTCGGATATAAGAGATGGGAGGACATTTATAACACGTCTGATATTTGAGATGGGAGGACATTTATAACACGTCTGATATGAGAGATGGGAGGACATTTATAACACGTCTGATATGAGAGATGGGAGGACATTTATAACACGTCTGATATGAGAGATGGGAGGACATTTATAACACACGTCTGATATGAGAGATGGGAGGACATTTATATCACGTCTGATATGAGAGATCTGAGGACATTTATAACACGTCTGATATGAGAGATGGGAGGACATTTATATCACGTCTGATATGAGAGATGGGAGGACATTTATATCACGTCTGATATGAGAGATGGGAGGACATTTATATCACGTCTGATATGAGAGATGGGAGGACATTTATAACATGTCTGATATGAGAGATGGGAGGACATTTATATCACGTCTGATATGAGAGATGGGAGGACATTTATAACACAAGTCTGATATGAGAGATGGGAGGACATTTATAACACTTCTGATATGAGAGATGGGAGGACATTTATATCACGTCTGATATGAGAGATGGGAGGACATTTATAACACGTCTTATATGAGAGATGGGAGGACATTTATAACACGTCTGATATGAGAGATGGGAGGACATTTATAACACACGTCTGATATGAGAGATGGGAGGACATTTATATCACACGTCTGATATGAGAGATGGGGGGACATTTATAACACGTCTGATATGAGAGATGGGAGGACATTTATATCACATGTCTGATATGAGAGATGGGAGGACATTTATAACACGTCTGATATGAGAGATGGGAGGACATTTCTAACACGTCTGATATGAGAGATGAGAGGACATTTATAACACGTCTGATATGAGAGATGGGTGGACATTTATATCACACGTCTGATATGAGAGATGGGAGGACATTTATAACACGTCTGATATGAGAGATGGTAGGACATTTATATCACGTCTGATATGAGAGATCGGAGGACATTTATAACACACGTCTGATATGAGAGATGGGAGGACATTTATATCACACGTCTGATATGAGAGATGGGAGGACATTTATATCACATGTCTGATATGAGAGATGGGAGGACATTTATAACACGTCTGATATGAGAGATGGGATGACATTTCTAACACGTCTGATATGAGAGATGAGAGGACATTTATAACACGTCTGATATGAGAGATGGGTGGACATTTATATCACACGTCTGATATGAGAGATGGGAGGACATTTATAACACGTCTGATATGAGAGATGGGAGGACATTTATAACACGTCTGATATGAGAGATGGGAGGTCATTTATATCACGTCTGATATGAGAGATGGGAGGACATTTATATCACGTCGGATATAAGAGATGGGAGGACATTTATAACACGTCTGATATGAGAGATGGGAGGACATTTATAACACGTCTGATATGAGAGATGGGAGGACATTTATAACACACGTCTGATATGAGAGATGGGAGGACATTTATATCACACGTCTGATATGAGAGATGGGGGGACATTTATAACACGTCTGATATGAGAGATGGGAGGACATTTATATCACATGTCTGATATGAGAGATGGGAGGACATTTATAACACGTCTGATATGAGAGATGGGAGGACATTTCTAACACGTCTGATATGAGAGATGAGAGGACATTTATAACACGTCTGATATGAGAGATGGGTGGACATTTATATCACACGTCTGATATGAGAGATGGGAGGACATTTATAACACGTCTGATATGAGAGATGGGAGGACATTTATATCACATGTCTGATATGAGAGATGGGAGGACATTTATAACACGTCTGATATGAGAGATGGGAGGACATTTATAACACGTCTGATATGAGAGATGGGAGGTCATTTATATCACGTCTGATATGAGAGATGGGAGGACATTTATATCACACGTCTGATATGAGAGATGGGAGGACATTTATATCACATGTCTGATATGAGAGATGGGAGGACATTTATAACACGTCTGATATGAGAGATGGGAGGACATTTATAACACGTCTGATATGAGAGATGGGAGGACATTTATAACACGTCTGATATGAGAGATGGGAGGACATTTATAACACACGTCTGATATGAGAGATGGGAGGACATTTATATCACGTCTGATATGAGAGATGGGAGGACATTTATAACACGTCTGATATGAGAGATGGGAGGACATTTATAACACGTCTGATATGAGAGATGGGAGGACATTTATATCACGTCTGATATGAGAGATGGGAGGACATTTATATCACGTCTGATATGAGAGATGGGAGGACATTTATATCACGTCTGATATGAGAGATGGGAGGACATTTATAACATGTCTGATATGAGAGATGGGAGGACATTTATATCACACGTCTGATATGAGGGATGGTAGGACATTTATAACACGTCTGATATGAGAGATGGGAGGACATTTATATCACACGTCTGATATGAGAGATGAGAGGACATTTATAACACGTCTGATATGAGAGATGGGGGGACATTTATAACACGTCTGATATGAGAGATGGGAGGACATTTATATCACGTCTGATATGAGAGATGGGAGGACATTTATAACATGTCTATGAGAGATGGGAGGACATTTATAACACGTCTGATATGAGAGATGGGAGGACATTTATAACACACGTCTGATTTGAGAGATGGGAGGACATTTATAACATGTCTGATATGAGAGATGGGAGGACATTTATATCACGTCTGATATGAGAGATGGGAGGACATTTATAACACAAGTCTGATATGAGAGATGGGAGGACATTTATAACACGTCTGATATGAGAGATGGGAGGACATTTATATCACGTCTGATATGAGAGATGGGAGGACATTTATAACACAAGTCTGATATGAGAGATGGGAGGACATTTATAACACGTCTGATATGAGAGATGGGAGGACATTTATATCACGTCTGATATGAGAGATGGGAGGACATTTATAACACGTCTGATATGAGAGATGGGAGGACATTTATAACACGTCTGATATGAGAGATGGGAGGACATTTATAACACGTCTGATATGAGAGATGGGAGGACATTTATAACACGTCTGATATGAGAGATGGGAGGACATTTATAACACACGTCTGATATGAGAGATGGGAGGACATTTATATCACACGTCTGATATGAGAGATGGGGGGACATTTATAACACGTCTGATATGAGAGATGGGAGGACATTTATATCACATGTCTGATATGAGAGATGGGAGGACATTTATAACACGTCTGATATGAGAGATGGGAGGACATTTCTAACACGTCTGATATGAGAGATGAGAGGACATTTATAACACGTCTGATATGAGAGATGGGTGGACATTTATATCACACGTCTGATATGAGAGATGGGAGGACATTTATAACACGTCTGATATGAGAGATGGTAGGACATTTATATCACGTCTGATATGAGAGATCGGAGGACATTTATAACACACGTCTGATATGAGAGATGGGAGGACATTTATATCACACGTCTGATATGAGAGATGGGAGGACATTTATATCACATGTCTGATATGAGAGATGGGAGGACATTTATAACACGTTTGATATGAGAGATGGGATGACATTTCTAACACGTCTGATATGAGAGATGAGAGGACATTTATAACACGTCTGATATGAGAGATGGGTGGACATTTATATCACACGTCTGATATGAGAGATGGGAGGACATTTATAACACGTCTGATATGAGAGATGGGAGGACATTTATAACACGTCTGATATGAGAGATGGGAGGTCATTTATATCACGTCTGATATGAGAGATGGGAGGACATTTATATCACGTCGGATATAAGAGATGGGAGGACATTTATAACACGTCTGATATTTGAGATGGGAGGACATTTATAACACGTCTGATATGAGAGATGGGAGGACATTTATAACACGTCTGATATGAGAGATGGGAGGACATTTATAACACGTCTGATATGAGAGATGGGAGGACATTTATAACACACGTCTGATATGAGAGATGGGAGGACATTTATATCACGTCTGATATGAGAGATCTGAGGACATTTATAACACGTCTGATATGAGAGATGGGAGGACATTTATATCACGTCTGATATGAGAGATGGGAGGACATTTATATCACGTCTGATATGAGAGATGGGAGGACATTTATATCACGTCTGATATGAGAGATGGGAGGACATTTATAACATGTCTGATATGAGAGATGGGAGGACATTTATATCACGTCTGATATGAGAGATGGGAGGACATTTATAACACAAGTCTGATATGAGAGATGGGAGGACATTTATAACACTTCTGATATGAGAGATGGGAGGACATTTATATCACGTCTGATATGAGAGATGGGAGGACATTTATAACACGTCTGATATGAGAGATGGGAGGACATTTATAACACGTCTGATATGAGAGATGGGAGGACATTTATAACACACGTCTGATATGAGAGATGGGAGGACATTTATATCACACGTCTGATATGAGAGATGGGGGGACATTTATAACACGTCTGATATGAGAGATGGGAGGACATTTATATCACATGTCTGATATGAGAGATGGGAGGACATTTATAACACGTCTGATATGAGAGATGGGAGGACATTTCTAACACGTCTGATATGAGAGATGAGAGGACATTTATAACACGTCTGATATGAGAGATGGGTGGACATTTATATCACACGTCTGATATGAGAGATGGGAGGACATTTATAACACGTCTGATATGAGAGATGGTAGGACATTTATATCACGTCTGATATGAGAGATCGGAGGACATTTATAACACACGTCTGATATGAGAGATGGGAGGACATTTATATCACACGTCTGATATGAGAGATGGGAGGACATTTATATCACATGTCTGATATGAGAGATGGGAGGACATTTATAACACGTCTGATATGAGAGATGGGATGACATTTCTAACACGTCTGATATGAGAGATGAGAGGACATTTATAACACGTCTGATATGAGAGATGGGTGGACATTTATATCACACGTCTGATATGAGAGATGGGAGGACATTTATAACACGTCTGATATGAGAGATGGGAGGACATTTATAACACGTCTGATATGAGAGATGGGAGGTCATTTATATCACGTCTGATATGAGAGATGGGAGGACATTTATATCACGTCGGATATAAGAGATGGGAGGACATTTATAACACGTCTGATATGAGAGATGGGAGGACATTTATAACACGTCTGATATGAGAGATGGGAGGACATTTATAACACACGTCTGATATGAGAGATGGGAGGACATTTATATCACACGTCTGATATGAGAGATGGGGGGACATTTATAACACGTCTGATATGAGAGATGGGAGGACATTTATATCACATGTCTGATATGAGAGATGGGAGGACATTTATAACACGTCTGATATGAGAGATGGGAGGACATTTCTAACACGTCTGATATGAGAGATGAGAGGACATTTATAACACGTCTGATATGAGAGATGGGTGGACATTTATATCACACGTCTGATATGAGAGATGGGAGGACATTTATAACACGTCTGATATGAGAGATGGTAGGACATTTATATCACGTCTGATATGAGAGATCGGAGGACATTTATAACACACGTCTGATATGAGAGATGGGAGGACATTTATATCACACGTCTGATATGAGAGATGGGAGGACATTTATATCACATGTCTGATATGAGAGATGGGAGGACATTTATAACACGTCTGATATGAGAGATGGGATGACATTTCTAACACGTCTGATATGAGAGATGAGAGGACATTTATAACACGTCTGATATGAGAGATGGGTGGACATTTATATCACACGTCTGATATGAGAGATGGGAGGACATTTATAACACGTCTGATATGAGAGATGGGAGGACATTTATAACACGTCTGATATGAGAGATGGGAGGTCATTTATATCACGTCTGATATGAGAGATGGGAGGACATTTATATCACACGTCTGATATGAGAGATGGGAGGACATTTATATCACATGTCTGATATGAGAGATGGGAGGACATTTATAACACGTCTGATATGAGAGATGGGATGACATTTCTAACACGTCTGATATGAGAGATGAGAGGACATTTATAACACGTCTGATATGAGAGATGGGTGGACATTTATATCACACGTCTGATATGAGAGATGGGGGGACATTTATAACACGTCTGATATGAGAGATGGGAGGACATTTATATCACGTCTGATATGAGAGATGGGAGGACATTTATAACATGTCTATGAGAGATGGGAGGACATTTATAACACGTCTGATATGAGAGATGGGAGGACATTTATAACACACGTCTGATATGAGAGATGGGAGGACATTTATAACATGTCTGATATGAGAGATGGGAGGACATTTATATCACGTCTGATATGAGAGATGGGAGGACATTTATAACACAAGTCTGATATGAGAGATGGGAGGACATTTATAACACGTCTGATATGAGAGATGGGAGGACATTTATATCACGTCTGATATGAGAGATGGGAGGACATTTATAACACAAGTCTGATATGAGAGATGGGAGGACATTTATAACACGTCTGATATGAGAGATGGGAGGACATTTATAACACGTCTGATATGAGAGATGGGAGGACATTTATAACACGTCTGATATGAGAGATGGGAGGACATTTATAACACACGTCTGATATGAGAGATGGGAGGACATTTATATAACACGTCTGATATGAGAGATGGGGGGACATTTATAACACGTCTGATATGAGAGATGGGAGGACATTTATATCACATGTCTGATATGAGAGATGGGAGGACATTTATAACACGTCTGATATGAGAGATGGGAGGACATTTCTAACACGTCTGATATGAGAGATGAGAGGACATTTATAACACGTCTGATATGAGAGATGGGTGGACATTTATATCACACGTCTGATATGAGAGATGGGAGGACATTTATAACACGTCTGATATGAGAGATGGTAGGACATTTATATCACGTCTGATATGAGAGATCGGAGGACATTTATAACACACGTCTGATATGAGAGATGGGAGGACATTTATATCACACGTCTGATATGAGAGATGGGAGGACATTTATAACACGTCTGATATGAGAGATGGGAGGACATTTATATCACATGTCTGATATGAGAGATGGGAGGACATTTATATCACACGTCTGATATGAGAGATGGGAGGACATTTATATCACACGTCTGATATGAGAGATGGGAGGACATTTATAACACGTCTGATATGAGAGATGAGATGACATTTATAACACGTCTGATATGAGAGATGGGAGGACATTTATATCACACGTCTGATATGAGAGATGGGAGGACATTTGTATCACACGTCTGATATGAGAGATGGTGAGGACATTTATATCACGTCTGATATGAGAGATGGGAGGACATTTATATCACGTCTGATATGAGCGATGGGAGGACATTTATATCACGTCTGATATGAGAGATGGGAGGACATTTATAACACGTCTGATATGAGAGATGGGAGGACATTTATAACATGTCTGATATGAGAGATGGGAGGACATTTATATCACACGTCTGATATGAGGGATGGTAGGACATTTATAACACGTCTGATATGAGAGATGGGAGGACATTTATATCACACGTCTGATATGAGAGATGAGAGGACATTTATAACACGTCTGATATGAGAGATGGGAGGACATTTATCACACGTCTGATATGAGAAATGGGAGGACATTTATATCACGTCTGATATGAGAGATGGGAGGACATTTATAACACATGTCTGATATGAGAGATGGGAGGACATATATAACACGTCTGATATGAGAGATGGGAGGACATTTATATCACGTCTGATATGAGAGATGGGAGGACATTTATAACATGTCTATGAGAGATGGGAGGACATTTATAACACGTCTGATATGAGAGATGGGAGGACATTTATAACACGTCTGATATGAGAGATGGGAGGACATTTATAACACACGTCTGATATGAGAGATGGGAGGACATTTATAACATGTCTGATATGAGAGATGGGAGGACATTTATATCACGTCTGATATGAGAGATGGGAGGACATTTATAACACAAGTCTGATATGAGAGATGGGAGGACATTTATAACACTTCTGATATGAGAGATGGGAGGACATTTATATCTCGTCTGATATGAGAGATGGGAGGACATTTATAACAAGTCTGATATGAGAGATGGGAGGACATTTATAACACGTCTGATATGAGAGATGGGAGGACATTTATAACACACGTCTGATATGAGAGATGGGAGGACATTTATATCACACGTCTGATATGAGAGATGGGGGGACATTTATAACACGTCTGATATGAGAGATGGGAGGACATTTATATCACATGTCTGATATGAGAGATGGGAGGACATTTATAACACGTCTGATATGAGAGATGGGAGGACATTTATAACACGTCTGATATGAGAGATGGGAGGACATTTCTAACACGTCTGATATGAGAGATGAGAGGACATTTATAACACGTCTGATATGAGAGATGGGAGGACATTTATAACACGTCTGATATGAGAGATGGGAGGACATTTATAACACACGTCTGATATGAGAGATGGGAGGACATTTATATCACACGTCTGATATGAGAGATGGGGGGACATTTATAACACGTCTGATATGAGAGATGGGAGGACATTTATATCACATGTCTGATATGAGAGATGGGAGGACATTTATAACACGTCTGATATGAGAGATGGGAGGACATTTCTAACACGTCTGATATGAGAGATGAGAGGACATTTATAACACGTCTGATATGAGAGATGGGTGGACATTTATATCACACGTCTGATATGAGAGATGGGAGGACATTTATAACACGTCTGATATGAGAGATGGTAGGACATTTATATCACGTCTGATATGAGAGATCGGAGGACATTTATAACACACGTCTGATATGAGAGATGGGAGGACATTTATATCACACGTCTGATATGAGAGATGGGAGGACATTTATATCACATGTCTGATATGAGAGATGGGAGGACATTTATAACACGTCTGATATGAGAGATGGGATGACATTTCTAACACGTCTGATATGAGAGATGAGAGGACATTTATAACACGTCTGATATGAGAGATGGGTGGACATTTATATCACACGTCTGATATGAGAGATGGGAGGACATTTATAACACGTCTGATATGAGAGATGGGAGGACATTTATAACACGTCTGATATGAGAGATGGGAGGTCATTTATATCACGTCTGATATGAGAGATGGGAGGACATTTATATCACGTCGGATATAAGAGATGGGAGGACATTTATAACACGTCTGATATGAGAGATGGGAGGACATTTATAACACGTCTGATATGAGAGATGGGAGGACATTTATAACACACGTCTGATATGAGAGATGGGAGGACATTTATATCACATGTCTGATATGAGAGATGGGAGGACATTTATAACACGTCTGATATGAGAGATGGGAGGACATTTCTAACACGTCTGATATGAGAGATGAGAGGACATTTATAACACGTCTGATATGAGAGATGGGTGGACATTTATATCACACGTCTGATATGAGAGATGGGAGGACATTTATAACACGTCTGATATGAGAGATGGTAGGACATTTATATCACGTCTGATATGAGAGATCGGAGGACATTTATAACACACGTCTGATATGAGAGATGGGAGGACATTTATATCACACGTCTGATATGAGAGATGGGAGGACATTTATATCACATGTCTGATATGAGAGATGGGAGGACATTTATAACACGTCTGATATGAGAGATGGGAGGACATTTCTAACACGTCTGATATGAGAGATGAGAGGACATTTATAACACGTCTGATATGAGAGATGGGTGGACATTTATATCACACGTCTGATATGAGAGATGGGAGGACATTTATAACACGTCTGATATGAGAGATGGGAGGACATTTATAACACGTCTGATATGAGAGATGGGAGGTCATTTATATCACCGTCTGATATGAGAGATGGGAGGACATTTATATCACACGTCTGATATGAGAGATGGGAGGACATTTATATCACATGTCTGATATGAGAGATGGGAGGACATTTATAACACGTCTGATATGAGAGATGGGATGACATTTCTAACACGTCTGATATGAGAGATGAGAGGACATTTATAACACGTCTGATATGAGAGATGGGTGGACATTTATATCACACGTCTGATATGAGAGATGGGAGGACATTTATAACACGTCTGATATGAGAGATGGGAGGACATTTATAACACGTCTGATATGAGAGATGGGAGGTCATTTATATCACGTCTGATATGAGAGATGGGAGGACATTTATATCACGTCGGATATAAGAGATGGGAGGACATTTATAACACGTCTGATATGAGAGATGGGAGGACATTTATAACACGTCTGATATGAGAGATGGGAGGACATTTATAACACACGTCTGATATGAGAGATGGGAGGACATTTATATCACACGTCTGATATGAGAGATGGGGGGACATTTATAACACGTCTGATATGAGAGATGGGAGGACATTTATATCACATGTCTGATATGAGAGATGGGAGGACATTTATAACACGTCTGATATGAGAGATGGGAGGACATTTCTAACACGTCTGATATGAGAGATGAGAAGACATTTATAACACGTCTGATATGAGAGATGGGTGGACATTTATATCACACGTCTGATATGAGAGATGGGAGGACATTTATAACACGTCTGATATGAGAGATGGGAGGACATTTATATCACATGTCTGATATGAGAGATGGGAGGACATTTATAACACGTCTGATATGAGAGATGGGAGGACATTTATAACACGTCTGATATGAGAGATGGGAGGTCATTTATATCACGTCTGATATGAGAGATGGGAGGACATTTATATCACACGTCTGATATGAGAGATGGGAGGACATTTATATCACATGTCTGATATGAGAGATGGGAGGACATTTATAACACGTCTGATATGAGAGATGGGAGGACATTTATAACACGTCTGATATGAGAGATGGGAGGACATTTATAACACGTCTGATATGAGAGATGGGAGGACATTTATAACACACGTCTGATATGAGAGATGGGAGGACATTTATATCACGTCTGATATGAGAGATGGGAGGACATTTATAACACGTCTGATATGAGAGATGGGAGGACATTTATAACACGTCTGATATGAGAGATGGGAGGACATTTATATCACGTCTGATATGAGAGATGGGAGGACATTTATATCACGTCTGATATGAGAGATGGGAGGACATTTATATCACGTCTGATATGAGAGATGGGAGGACATTTATAACATGTCTGATATGAGAGATGGGAGGACATTTATATCACACGTCTGATATGAGGGATGGTAGGACATTTATAACACGTCTGATATGAGAGATGGGAGGACATTTATATCACACGTCTGATATGAGAGATGAGAGGACATTTATAACACGTCTGATATGAGAGATGGGGGGACATTTATAACACGTCTGATATGAGAGATGGGAGGACATTTATATCACGTCTGATATGAGAGATGGGAGGACATTTATAACATGTCTATGAGAGATGGGAGGACATTTATAACACGTCTGATATGAGAGATGGGAGGACATTTATAACACACGTCTGATTTGAGAGATGGGAGGACATTTATAACATGTCTGATATGAGAGATGGGAGGACATTTATATCACGTCTGATATGAGAGATGGGAGGACATTTATAACACAAGTCTGATATGAGAGATGGGAGGACATTTATAACACGTCTGATATGAGAGATGGGAGGACATTTATATCACGTCTGATATGAGAGATGGGAGGACATTTATAACACAAGTCTGATATGAGAGATGGGAGGACATTTATAACACGTCTGATATGAGAGATGGGAGGACATTTATATCACGTCTGATATGAGAGATGGGAGGACATTTATAACACGTCTGATATGAGAGATGGGAGGACATTTATAACACGTCTGATATGAGAGATGGGAGGACATTTATAACACGTCTGATATGAGAGATGGGAGGACATTTATAACACGTCTGATATGAGAGATGGGAGGACATTTATAACACACGTCTGATATGAGAGATGGGAGGACATTTATATCACACGTCTGATATGAGAGATGGGGGGACATTTATAACACGTCTGATATGAGAGATGGGAGGACATTTATATCACATGTCTGATATGAGAGATGGGAGGACATTTATAACACGTCTGATATGAGAGATGGGAGGACATTTCTAACACGTCTGATATGAGAGATGAGAGGACATTTATAACACGTCTGATATGAGAGATGGGTGGACATTTATATCACACGTCTGATATGAGAGATGGGAGGACATTTATAACACGTCTGATATGAGAGATGGTAGGACATTTATATCACGTCTGATATGAGAGATCGGAGGACATTTATAACACACGTCTGATATGAGAGATGGGAGGACATTTATATCACACGTCTGATATGAGAGATGGGAGGACATTTATATCACATGTCTGATATGAGAGATGGGAGGACATTTATAACACGTTTGATATGAGAGATGGGATGACATTTCTAACACGTCTGATATGAGAGATGAGAGGACATTTATAACACGTCTGATATGAGAGATGGGTGGACATTTATATCACACGTCTGATATGAGAGATGGGAGGACATTTATAACACGTCTGATATGAGAGATGGGAGGACATTTATAACACGTCTGATATGAGAGATGGGAGGTCATTTATATCACGTCTGATATGAGAGATGGGAGGACATTTATATCACGTCGGATATAAGAGATGGGAGGACATTTATAACACGTCTGATATTTGAGATGGGAGGACATTTATAACACGTCTGATATGAGAGATGGGAGGACATTTATAACACGTCTGATATGAGAGATGGGAGGACATTTATAACACGTCTGATATGAGAGATGGGAGGACATTTATAACACACGTCTGATATGAGAGATGGGAGGACATTTATATCACGTCTGATATGAGAGATGGGAGGACATTTATAACACGTCTGATATGAGAGATGGGAGGACATTTATATCACGTCTGATATGAGAGATGGGAGGACATTTATATCACGTCTGATATGAGAGATGGGAGGACATTTATATCACGTCTGATATGAGAGATGGGAGGACATTTATAACATGTCTGATATGAGAGATGGGAGGACATTTATATCACGTCTGATATGAGAGATGGGAGGACATTTATAACACAAGTCTGATATGAGAGATGGGAGGACATTTATAACACTTCTGATATGAGAGATGGGAGGACATTTATATCACGTCTGATATGAGAGATGGGAGGACATTTATAACACGTCTGATATGAGAGATGGGAGGACATTTATAACACGTCTGATATGAGAGATGGGAGGACATTTATAACACACGTCTGATATGAGAGATGGGAGGACATTTATATCACACGTCTGATATGAGAGATGGGGGGACATTTATAACACGTCTGATATGAGAGATGGGAGGACATTTATATCACATGTCTGATATGAGAGATGGGAGGACATTTATAACACGTCTGATATGAGAGATGGGAGGACATTTCTAACACGTCTGATATGAGAGATGAGAGGACATTTATAACACGTCTGATATGAGAGATGGGTGGACATTTATATCACACGTCTGATATGAGAGATGGGAGGACATTTATAACACGTCTGATATGAGAGATGGTAGGACATTTATATCACGTCTGATATGAGAGATCGGAGGACATTTATAACACACGTCTGATATGAGAGATGGGAGGACATTTATATCACACGTCTGATATGAGAGATGGGAGGACATTTATATCACATGTCTGATATGAGAGATGGGAGGACATTTATAACACGTCTGATATGAGAGATGGGATGACATTTCTAACACGTCTGATATGAGAGATGAGAGGACATTTATAACACGTCTGATATGAGAGATGGGTGGACATTTATATCACACGTCTGATATGAGAGATGGGAGGACATTTATAACACGTCTGATATGAGAGATGGGAGGACATTTATAACACGTCTGATATGAGAGATGGGAGGTCATTTATATCACGTCTGATATGAGAGATGGGAGGACATTTATATCACGTCGGATATAAGAGATGGGAGGACATTTATAACACGTCTGATATGAGAGATGGGAGGACATTTATAACACGTCTGATATGAGAGATGGGAGGACATTTATAACACACGTCTGATATGAGAGATGGGAGGACATTTATATCACACGTCTGATATGAGAGATGGGGGGACATTTATAACACGTCTGATATGAGAGATGGGAGGACATTTATATCACATGTCTGATATGAGAGATGGGAGGACATTTATAACACGTCTGATATGAGAGATGGGAGGACATTTCTAACACGTCTGATATGAGAGATGAGAGGACATTTATAACACGTCTGATATGAGAGATGGGTGGACATTTATATCACACGTCTGATATGAGAGATGGGAGGACATTTATAACACGTCTGATATGAGAGATGGTAGGACATTTATATCACGTCTGATATGAGAGATCGGAGGACATTTATAACACACGTCTGATATGAGAGATGGGAGGACATTTATATCACACGTCTGATATGAGAGATGGGAGGACATTTATATCACATGTCTGATATGAGAGATGGGAGGACATTTATAACACGTCTGATATGAGAGATGGGATGACATTTCTAACACGTCTGATATGAGAGATGAGAGGACATTTATAACACGTCTGATATGAGAGATGGGTGGACATTTATATCACACGTCTGATATGAGAGATGGGAGGACATTTATAACACGTCTGATATGAGAGATGGGAGGACATTTATAACACGTCTGATATGAGAGATGGGAGGTCATTTATATCACGTCTGATATGAGAGATGGGAGGACATTTATATCACACGTCTGATATGAGAGATGGGAGGACATTTATATCACATGTCTGATATGAGAGATGGGAGGACATTTATAACACGTCTGATATGAGAGATGGGATGACATTTCTAACACGTCTGATATGAGAGATGAGAGGACATTTATAACACGTCTGATATGAGAGATGGGTGGACATTTATATCACACGTCTGATATGAGAGATGGGTGGACATTTATATCACACGTCTGATATGAGAGATGGGTGGACATTTATATCACACGTCTGATATGAGAGATGGGAGGACATTTATAACACGTCTGATATGAGAGATGGTAGGACATTTATATCACGTCTGATATGAGAGATCGGAGGACATTTATAACACACGTCTGATATGAGAGATGGGAGGACATTTATATCACACGTCTGATATGAGAGATGGGAGGACATTTATATCACATGTCTGATATGAGAGATGGGAGGACATTTATAACACGTTTGATTTGAGAGATGGGATGACATTTCTAACACGTCTGATATGAGAGATGAGAGGACATTTATAACACGTCTGATATGAGAGATGGGTGGACATTTATATCACACGTCTGATATGAGAGATGGGAGGACATTTATAACACGTCTGATATGAGAGATGGGAGGACATTTATAACACGTCTGATATGAGAGATGGGAGGTCATTTATATCACGTCTGATATGAGAGATGGGAGGACATTTATATCACGTCGGATATAAGAGATGGGAGGACATTTATAACACGTCTGATATTTGAGATGGGAGGACATTTATAACACGTCTGATATGAGAGATGGGAGGACATTTATAACACGTCTGATATGAGAGATGGGAGGACATTTATAACACGTCTGATATGAGAGATGGGAGGACATTTATAACACACGTCTGATATGAGAGATGGGAGGACATTTATATCACGTCTGATATGAGAGATGGGAGGACATTTATAACACGTCTGATATGAGAGATGGGAGGACATTTATATCACGTCTGATATGAGAGATGGGAGGACATTTATATCACGTCTGATATGAGAGATGGGAGGACATTTATATCACGTCTGATATGAGAGATGGGAGGACATTTATAACATGTCTGATATGAGAGATGGGAGGACATTTATATCACGTCTGATATGAGAGATGGGAGGACATTTATAACACAAGTCTGATATGAGAGATGGGAGGACATTTATAACACTTCTGATATGAGAGATGGGAGGACATTTATATCACGTCTGATATGAGAGATGGGAGGACATTTATAACACGTCTGATATGAGAGATGGGAGGACATTTATAACACGTCTGATATGAGAGATGGGAGGACATTTATAACACACGTCTGATATGAGAGATGGGAGGACATTTATATCACACGTCTGATATGAGAGATGGGGGGACATTTATAACACGTCTGATATGAGAGATGGGAGGACATTTATATCACATGTCTGATATGAGAGATGGGAGGACATTTATAACACGTCTGATATGAGAGATGGGAGGACATTTCTAACACGTCTGATATGAGAGATGAGAGGACATTTATAACACGTCTGATATGAGAGATGGGTGGACATTTATATCACACGTCTGATATGAGAGATGGGAGGACATTTATAACACGTCTGATATGAGAGATGGTAGGACATTTATATCACGTCTGATATGAGAGATCGGAGGACATTTATAACACACGTCTGATATGAGAGATGGGAGGACATTTATATCACACGTCTGATATGAGAGATGGGAGGACATTTATATCACATGTCTGATATGAGAGATGGGAGGACATTTATAACACGTCTGATATGAGAGATGGGATGACATTTCTAACACGTCTGATATGAGAGATGAGAGGACATTTATAACACGTCTGATATGAGAGATGGGTGGACATTTATATCACACGTCTGATATGAGAGATGGGAGGACATTTATAACACGTCTGATATGAGAGATGGGAGGACATTTATAACACGTCTGATATGAGAGATGGGAGGTCATTTATATCACGTCTGATATGAGAGATGGGAGGACATTTATATCACGTCGGATATAAGAGATGGGAGGACATTTATAACACGTCTGATATGAGAGATGGGAGGACATTTATAACACGTCTGATATGAGAGATGGGAGGACATTTATAACACACGTCTGATATGAGAGATGGGAGGACATTTATATCACACGTCTGATATGAGAGATGGGGGGACATTTATAACACGTCTGATATGAGAGATGGGAGGACATTTATATCACATGTCTGATATGAGAGATGGGAGGACATTTATAACACGTCTGATATGAGAGATGGGAGGACATTTCTAACACGTCTGATATGAGAGATGAGAGGACATTTATAACACGTCTGATATGAGAGATGGGTGGACATTTATATCACACGTCTGATATGAGAGATGGGAGGACATTTATAACACGTCTGATATGAGAGATGGTAGGACATTTATATCACGTCTGATATGAGAGATCGGAGGACATTTATAACACACGTCTGATATGAGAGATGGGAGGACATTTATATCACACGTCTGATATGAGAGATGGGAGGACATTTATATCACATGTCTGATATGAGAGATGGGAGGACATTTATAACACGTCTGATATGAGAGATGGGATGACATTTCTAACACGTCTGATATGAGAGATGAGAGGACATTTATAACACGTCTGATATGAGAGATGGGTGGACATTTATATCACACGTCTGATATGAGAGATGGGAGGACATTTATAACACGTCTGATATGAGAGATGGGAGGACATTTATAACACGTCTGATATGAGAGATGGGAGGTCATTTATATCACGTCTGATATGAGAGATGGGAGGACATTTATATCACACGTCTGATATGAGAGATGGGAGGACATTTATATCACATGTCTGATATGAGAGATGGGAGGACATTTATAACACGTCTGATATGAGAGATGGGATGACATTTCTAACACGTCTGATATGAGAGATGAGAGGACATTTATAACACGTCTGATATGAGAGATGGGTGGACATTTATATCACACGTCTGATATGAGAGATGGGAGGACATTTATAACACGTCTGATATGAGAGATGGGAGGACATTTATAACACGTCTGATATGAGAGATGGGAGGTCATTTATATCACGTCTGATATGAGAGATGGGAGGACATTTATATCACGTCGGATATAAGAGATGGGAGGACATTTATAACACGTCTGATATGAGAGATGGGAGGACATTTATAACACGTCTGATATGAGAGATGGGAGGACATTTATAACACACGTCTGATATGAGAGATGGGAGGACATTTATATCACACGTCTGATATGAGAGATGGGGGGACATTTATAACACGTCTGATATGAGAGATGGGAGGACATTTATATCACATGTCTGATATGAGAGATGGGAGGACATTTATAACACATCTGATATGAGAGATGGGAGGACATTTCTAACACGTCTGATATGAGAGGACATTTATAACACGTCTGATATGAGAGATGGGTGGACATTTATATCACACGTCTGATATGAGAGATGGGAGGACATTTATAACACGTCTGATATGAGAGATGGTAGGACATTTATATCACGTCTGATATGAGAGATCGGAGGACATTTATAACACACGTCTGATATGAGAGATGGGAGGACATTTATATCACACGTCTGATATGAGAGATGGGAGGACATTTATATCACATGTCTGATATGAGAGATGGGAGGACATTTATAACACGTCTGATATGAGAGATGGGATGACATTTCTAACACGTCTGATATGAGAGATGAGAGGACATTTATAACACGTCTGATATGAGAGATGGGTGGACATTTATATCACACGTCTGATATGAGAGATGGGAGGACATTTATAACACGTCTGATATGAGAGATGGGAGGACATTTATAACACGTCTGATATGAGAGATGGGAGGTCATTTATATCACGTCTGATATGAGAGATGGGAGGACATTTATATCACGTCTGATATGAGAGATGGGAGGACATTTATATCACATGTCTGATATGAGAGATGGGAGGACATTTATAACACGTCTGATATGAGAGATGGGATGACATTTCTAACACGTCTGATATGAGAGATGAGAGGACATTTATAACACGTCTGATATGAGAGATGGGTGGACATTTATATCACACGTCTGATATGAGAGATGGGAGGACATTTATAACACGTCTGATATGAGAGATGGGAGGACATTTATAACACGTCTGATATGAGAGATGGGAGGTCATTTATATCACGTCGGATATAAGAGATGGGAGGACATTTATAACACGTCTGATATGAGAGATGGGTGGACATTTATATCACACGTCTGATATGAGAGATGGGAGGACATTTATAACACGTCTGATATGAGAGATGGGAGGACATTTATATCACGTCGGATATAAGAGATGAGAGGACATTTATAACACGTCTGATATGAGAGATGGGTGGACATTTATATCACACGTCTGATATGAGAGATGGGAGGACATTTATAACACGTCTGATATGAGAGATGGGAGGTCATTTATATCACGTCGGATATAAGAGATGAGAGGACATTTATAACACGTCTGATATGAGAGATGGGTGGACATTTATATCACACGTCTGATATGAGAGATGGGAGGACATTTATAACACGTCTGATATGAGAGATGGGAGGACATTTATAACATGTCTGATATGAGAGATGGGAGGACATTTATATCACGTCGGATATAAGAGATGGGAGGACATTTATAACACGTCTGATATGAGAGATGGGAGGACATTTATAACACGTCTGATATGAGAGATGGGAGGACATTTATAACACACGTCTGATATGAGAGATGGGAGGACATTTATATCACACGTCTGATATGAGAGATGGGGGGACATTTATAACACGTCTGATATGAGAGATGGGAGGACATTTATATCACATGTCTGATATGAGAGATGGGAGGACATTTATAACACGTCTGATATGAGAGATGGGAGGACATTTCTAACACGTCTGATATGAGAGGACATTTATAACACGTCTGATATGAGAGATGGGTGGACATTTATATCACACGTCTGATATGAGAGATGGGAGGACATTTATAACACGTCTGATATGAGAGATGGTAGGACATTTATATCACGTCTGATATGAGAGATCGGAGGACATTTATAACACACGTCTGATATGAGAGATGGGAGGAAATTTATATCACACGTCTGATATGAGAGATGGGAGGACATTTATATCACATGTCTGATATGAGAGATGGGAGGACATTTATAACACGTCTGATATGAGAGATGGGATGACATTTCTAACACGTCTGATATGAGAGATGAGAGGACATTTATAACACGTCTGATATGAGAGATGGGTGGACATTTATATCACACGTCTGATATGAGAGATGGGAGGACATTTATAACACGTCTGATATGAGAGATGGGAGGACATTTATAACACGTCTGATATGAGAGATGGGAGGTCATTTATATCACGTCTGATATGAGAGATGGGAGGACATTTATATCACGTCGGATATAAGAGATGGGAGGACATTTATAACACGTCTGATATGAGAGATGGGAGGACATTTATAACACGTCTGATATGAGAGATGGGAGGACATTTATAACACGTCTGATATGAGAGATGGGAGGACATTTATAACACGTCTGATATGAGAGATGGGAGGACATTTATAACACACGTCTGATATGAGAGATGGGAGGACATTTATATCACGTCTGATATGAGAGATGGGAGGACATTTATAACACGTCTGATATGAGAGATGGGAGGACATTTATAACACGTCTGATATGAGAGATGGGAGGACATTTATAACACGTCTGATATGAGAGATGGGAGGACATTTATAACACACGTCTGATATGAGAGATGGGAGGACATTTATAACACGTCTGATATGAGAGATGGGAGGACATTTATATCACGTCTGATATGAGAGATGGGAGGACATTTATAACACAAGTCTGATATGAGAGATGGGAGGACATTTATAACACGTCTGATATGAGAGATGGGAGGACATTTATATCACGTCTGATATGAGAGATGGGAGGACATTTATAACACGTCTGATATGAGAGATGGGAGGACATTTATAACACGTCTGATATGAGAGATGGGAGGACATTTATAACACACGTCTGATATGAGAGATGGGAGGACATTTATATCACACGTCTGATATGAGAGATGGGGGGACATTTATAACACGTCTGATATGAGAGATGGGAGGACATTTATATCACATGTCTGATATGAGAGATGGGAGGACATTTATAACACGTCTGATATGAGAGATGGGAGGACATTTCTAACATGTCTGATATGAGAGATGAGAGGACATTTATAACACGTCTGATATGAGAGATGGGTGGACATTTATATCACACGTCTGATATGAGAGATGGGAGGACATTTATAACACGTCTGATATGAGAGATGGTAGGACATTTATATCACGTCTGATATGAGAGATCGGAGGACATTTTTAACACACGTCTGATATGAGAGATGGGAGGACATTTATATCACACGTCTGATATGAGAGATGGGAGGATTTATAACACGTCTGATATGAGAGATGGGAGGACATTTATATCACATGTCTGATATGAGAGATGGGAGGACATTTATAACACGTCTGATATGAGAGATGGGAGGACATTTATAACACACGTCTGATATGAGAGATGGGAGGACATTTATAACACGTCTGATATGAGAGATGGGAGGACATTTATAACACGTCTGATATGAGAGATGGGAGGACATTTATATCACACGTCTGATATGAGAGATGGGTGGACATTTATAACACGTCTGATATGAGAGATGGGAGGACATTTATAAGACGTCTGATATGAGAGATGGGAGGACATTTATATCACACGTCTGATATGAGAGATGGGAGGACATTTGTATCACACGTCTGATATGAGAGATGGGAGGACATTTATATCACGTCTGATATGAGAGATGGGTGGACATTTATATCACGTCTGATATGAGCGATGGGAGGACATTTATAAGACGTCTGATATGAGAGATGGGAGGACATTTATATCACACGTCTGATATGAGAGATGGGAGGACATTTATATCACACGTCTGATATGAGAGATGGGAGGACATTTATAACACGTCTGATATGAGAGATGAGATGACATTTATAACACGTCTGATATGAGAGATGGGAGGACATTTGTATCACACGTCTGATATGAGAGATGGGAGGACATTTGTATCACACGTCTGATATGAGAGATGGGAGGACATTTATATCACGTCTGATATGAGAGATGGGAGGACATTTATATCACGTCTGATATGAGCGATGGGAGGACATTTATATCACGTCTGATATGAGAGATGGGAGGACATTTATAACACGTCTGATATGAGAGATGGGAGGACATTTATAACATGTCTGATATGAGAGATGGGAGGACATTTATATCACACGTCTGATATGAGAGATGAGAGGACATTTATAACACGTCTGATATGAGAGATGGGAGGACATTTATAACACGTCTGATATGAGAAATGGGAGGACATTTATATCACGTCTGATATGAGAGATGGGAGGACATTTATTACAAATGTCTGATATGAGAGATGGGAGGACATATATAACACGTCTGATATGAGAGATGGGAGGACATTTATATCACGTCTGATATGAGAGATGGGAGGACATTTATAACATGTCTATGAGAGATGGGAGGACATTTATAACACGTCTGATATGAGAGATGGGAGGACATTTATAACACACGTCTGATATGAGAGATGGGAGGACATTTATAACATGTCTGATATGAGAGATGGGAGGACATTTATATCACGTCTGATATGAGAGATGGGAGGACATTTATAACACAAGTCTGATATGAGAGATGGGAGGACATTTATAACACGTCTGATATGAGAGATGGGAGGACATTTATATCACGTCTGATATGAGAGATGGGAGGACATTTATAACACGTCTGATATGAGAGATGGGAGGACATTTATAACACGTCTGATATGAGAGATGGGAGGACATTTATAACACACGTCTGATATGAGAGATGGGAGGACATTTATATCACACGTCTGATATGAGAGATGGGGGGACATTTATAACACGTCTGATATGAGAGATGGGAGGACATTTATATCACATGTCTGATATGAGAGATGGGAGGACATTTATAACACGTCTGATATGAGAGATGGGAGGACATTTCTAACACGTCTGATATGAGAGATGAGAGGACATTTATAACACGTCTGATATGAGAGATGGGTGGACATTTATATCACACGTCTGATATGAGAGATGGGAGGACATTTATAACACGTCTGATATGAGAGATGGTAGGACATTTATATCACGTCTGATATGAGAGATCGGAGGACATTTATAACACATGTCTGATATGAGAGATGGGAGGACATTTATATCACACGTCTGATATGAGAGATGGGAGGACATTTATAACACGTCTGATATGAGAGATGGGAGGACATTTATATCACGTCTGATATGAGAGATGGGAGGACATTTATAACACGTCTGATATGAGAGATGGGAGGACATTTATAACACGTCTGATATGAGAGATGGGAGGACATTTATAACACGTCTGATATGAGAGATGGGAGGACATTTATAACACGTCTGATATGAGAGATGGGAGGACATTTATATCACACGTCTGATATGAGAGATGAGAGGACATTTATAACACGTCTGATATGAGAGATGGGAGGACATTTATAACACGTCTGATATGAGAAATGGGAGGATATTTATATCACGTCTGATATGAGAGATGGGAGGACATTTATAACACATGTCTGATATGAGAGATGGGAGGACATATATAACACGTCTGATATGAGAGATGGGAGGACATTTATATCACGTCTGATATGAGAGATGGGAGGACATTTATAACATGTCTATGAGAGATGGGAGGACATTTATAACACGTCTGATATGAGAGATGGGAGGACATTTATAACACGTCTGATATGAGAGATGGGAGGACATATCACACGTCTGATATGAGAGATGGGAGGACATTTATAACACGTCTGATATGAGAGATGGGAGGACATTTATAACACGTCTGATATGAGAGATGGGAGGACATTTATATCACACGTCTGATATGAGAGATGGGAGGACATTTATATCACACGTCTGATATGAGAGATGGGAGGACATTTATAACATGTCTGATATGAGAGATGGGAGGACATTTATAACACGTCTGATATGAGAGATGGGGGGACATTTATAACACGTCTGATATGAGAGATGGGAGGACATTTATATCACATGTCTGATATGAGAGATGGGAGGACATTTATAACACGTCTGATATGAGAGATGGGAGGACATTTCTAACACGTCTGATATGAGAGATGAGAGGACATTTATAACACGTCTGATATGAGAGATGGGTGGACATTTATATCACACGTCTGATATGAGAGATGGGAGGACATTTATAACACGTCTGATATGAGAGATGGTAGGACATTTATATCACGTCTGATATGAGAGATCGGAGGACATTTATAACACACGTCTGATATGAGAGATGGGAGGACATTTATATCACACGTCTGATATGAGAGATGGGAGGACATTTATATCACATGTCTGATATGAGAGATGGGAGGACATTTATAACACGTCTGATATGAGAGATGGGATGACATTTCTAACACGTCTGATATGAGAGATGAGAGGACATTTATAACACGTCTGATATGAGAGATGGGTGGACATTTATATCACACGTCTGATATGAGAGATGGGAGGACATTTATAACACGTCTGATATGAGAGATGGGAGGACATTTATAACACGTCTGATATGAGAGATGGGAGGTCATTTATATCACGTCTGATATGAGAGATGGGAGGACATTTATATCACGTCGGATATAAGAGATGGGAGGACATTTATAACACGTCTGATATGAGAGATGGGAGGACATTTATAACACGTCTGATATGAGAGATGGGAGGACATTTATAACACGTCTGATATGAGAGATGGGAGGACATTTATAACACGTCTGATATGAGAGATGGGAGGACATTTATAACACGTCTGATATGAGAGATGGGAGGACATTTATAACACGTCTGATATGAGAGATGGGAGGACATTTATAACACACGTCTGATATGAGAGATGGGAGGACATTTATAACACGTCTGATATGAGAGATGGGAGGACATTTATATCACGTCTGATATGAGAGATGGGAGGACATTTATAACACAAGTCTGATATGAGAGATGGGAGGACATTTATAACACGTCTGATATGAGAGATGGGAGGACATTTATATCACGTCTGATATGAGAGATGGGAGGACATTTATAACACGTCTGATATGAGAGATGGGAGGACATTTATAACACGTCTGATATGAGAGATGGGAGGACATTTATAACACACGTCTGATATGAGAGATGGGAGGACATTTATATCACACGTCTGATATGAGAGATGGGGGGACATTTATAACACGTCTGATATGAGAGATGGGAGGACATTTATATCACATGTCTGATATGAGAGATGGCAGGACATTTATAACACGTCTGATATGAGAGATGGGAGGACATTTCTAACATGTCTGATATGAGAGATGAGAGGACATTTATAACACATCTGATATGAGAGATGGGTGGACATTTATATCACACGTCTGATATGAGAGATGGGAGGACATTTATAACACGTCTGATATGAGAGATGGTAGGACATTTATATCACGTCTGATATGAGAGATCGGAGGACATTTTTAACACACGTCTGATATGAGAGATGGGAGGACATTTATATCACACGTCTGATATGAGAGATGGGAGGACATTTATAACACGTCTGATATGAGAGATGGGAGGACATTTATATCACATGTCTGATATGAGAGATGGGAGGACATTTATAACACGTCTGATATGAGAGATGGGAGGACATTTGTATCACACGTCTGATATGAGAGATGGGAGGACATTTATATCACGTCTGATATGAGAGATGGGAGGACATTTATATCACGTCTGATATGAGCGATGGGAGGACATTTATATCACGTCTGATATGAGAGATGGGAGGACATTTATAACACGTCTGATATGAGAGATGGGAGGACATTTATAACATGTCTGATATGAGAGATGGGAGGACATTTATATCACACGTCTGATATGAGAGATGAGAGGACATTTATAACACGTCTGATATGAGAGATGGGAGGACATTTATAACACGTCTGATATGAGAAATGGGAGGACATTTATATCACGTCTGATATGAGAGATGGGAGGACATTTATTACAAATGTCTGATATGAGAGATGGGAGGACATATATAACACGTCTGATATGAGAGATGGGAGGACATTTATATCACGTCTGATATGAGAGATGGGAGGACATTTATAACATGTCTATGAGAGATGGGAGGACATTTATAACACGTCTGATATGAGAGATGGGAGGACATTTATAACACACGTCTGATATGAGAGATGGGAGGACATTTATGACATGTCTGATATGAGAGATGGGAGGACATTTATATCACGTCTGATATGAGAGATGGGAGGACATTTATAACACAAGTCTGATATGAGAGATGGGAGGACATTTATAACACGTCTGATATGAGAGATGGGAGGACATTTATATCACGTCTGATATGAGAGATGGGAGGACATTTATAACACGTCTGATATGAGAGATGGGAGGACATTTATAACACGTCTGATATGAGAGATGGGAGGACATTTATAACACACGTCTGATATGAGAGATGGGAGGACATTTATATCACACGTCTGATATGAGAGATGGGGGGACAATTATAACACGTCTGATATGAGAGATGGGAGGACATTTATATCACATGTCTGATATGAGAGATGGGAGGACATTTATAACACGTCTGATATGAGAGATGGGAGGACATATATAACACGTCTGATATGAGAGATGGGAGGACATTTATATCACGTCTGATATGAGAGATGGGAGGACATTTATAACATGTCTATGAGAGATGGGAGGACATTTATAACACGTCTGATATGAGAGATGGGAGGACATTTATAACACGTCTGATATGAGAGATGGGAGGACATATCACACGTCTGATATGAGAGATGGGAGGACATTTATAACACGTCTGATATGAGAGATGGGAGGACATTTATAACACGTCTGATATGAGAGATGGGAGGACATTTATATCACACGTCTGATATGAGAGATGGGAGGACATTTATATCACACGTCTGATATGAGAGATGGGAGGACATTTATAACATGTCTGATATGAGAGATGGGAGGACATTTATAACACGTCTGATATGAGAGATGGGGGGACATTTATAACACGTCTGATATGAGAGATGGGAGGACATTTATATCACATGTCTGATATGAGAGATGGGAGGACATTTATAACACGTCTGATATGAGAGATGGGTGGACATTTATAACACGTCTGATATGAGAGATGGGAGGACATTTATAAGACGTCTGATATGAGAGATGGGAGGACATTTATATCACACGTCTGATATGAGAGATGGGAGGACATTTGTATCACACGTCTGATATGAGAGATGGGAGGACATTTATATCACGTCTGATATGAGAGATGGGAGGACATTTATATCACGTCTGATATGAGCGCTGGGAGGACATTTATAAGACGTCTGATATGAGAGATGGGAGGACATTTATATCACACGTCTGATATGAGAGATGGGAGGACATTTATATCACACGTCTGATATGAGAGATGGGAGGACATTTATAACACGTCTGATATGAGAGATGAGATGACATTTATAACACGTCTGATATGAGAGATGGGAGGACATTTGTATCACACGTCTGATATGAGAGATGGGAGGACATTTGTATCACACGTCTGATATGAGAGATGGGAGGACATTTATATCACGTCTGATATGAGAGATGGGAGGACATTTATATCACGTCTGATATGAGCGATGGGAGGACATTTATATCACGTCTGATATGAGAGATGGGAGGACATTTATAACACGTCTGATATGAGAGATGGGAGGACATTTATAACATGTCTGATATGAGAGATGGGAGGACATTTATATCACACGTCTGATATGAGAGATGAGAGGACATTTATAACACGTCTGATATGAGAGATGGGAGGACATTTATAACACGTCTGATATGAGAAATGGGAGGACATTTATATCACGTCTGATATGAGAGATGGGAGGACATTTATTACAAATGTCTGATATGAGAGATGGGAGGACATATATAACACGTCTGATATGAGAGATGGGAGGACATTTATATCACGTCTGATATGAGAGATGGGAGGACATTTATAACATGTCTATGAGAGATGGGAGGACATTTATAACACGTCTGATATGAGAGATGGGAGGACATTTATAACACACGTCTGATATGAGAGATGGGAGGACATTTATAACATGTCTGATATGAGAGATGGGAGGACATTTATATCACGTCTGATATGAGAGATGGGAGTACATTTATAACACAAGTCTGATATGAGAGATGGGAGGACATTTATAACACGTCTGATATGAGAGATGGGAGGACATTTATATCACGTCTGATATGAGAGATGGGAGGACATTTATAACACGTCTGATATGAGAGATGGGAGGACATTTATAACACGTCTGATATGAGAGATGGGAGGACATTTATAACACACGTCTGATATGAGAGATGGGAGGACATTTATATCACACGTCTGATATGAGAGATGGGGGGACATTTATAACACGTCTGATATGAGAGATGGGAGGACATTTATATCACATGTCTGATATGAGAGATGGGAGGACATTTATAACACGTCTGATATGAGAGATGGGAGGACATTTCTAACACGTCTGATATGAGAGATGAGAGGACATTTATAACACGTCTGATATGAGAGATGGGTGGACATTTATATCACACGTCTGATATGAGAGATGGGAGGACATTTATAACACGTCTGATATGAGAGATGGTAGGACATTTATATCACGTCTGATATGAGAGATCGGAGGACATTTATAACACATGTCTGATATGAGAGATGGGAGGACATTTATATCACACGTCTGATATGAGAGATGGGAGGACATTTATAACACGTCTGATATGAGAGATGGGAGGACATTTATATCACGTCTGATATGAGAGATGGGAGGACATTTATAACACGTCTGATATGAGAGATGGGAGGACATTTATAACACGTCTGATATGAGAGATGGGAGGACATTTATAACACGTCTGATATGAGAGATGGGAGGACATTTATAACACGTCTGATATGAGAGATGGGAGGACATTTATATCACACGTCTGATATGAGAGATGAGAGGACATTTATAACACGTCTGATATGAGAGATGGGAGGACATTTATAACACGTCTGATATGAGAAATGGGAGGATATTTATATCACGTCTGATATGAGAGATGGGAGGACATTTATAACACATGTCTGATATGAGAGATGGGAGGACATATATAACACGTCTGATATGAGAGATGGGAGGACATTTATATCACGTCTGATATGAGAGATGGGAGGACATTTATAACATGTCTATGAGAGATGGGAGGACATTTATAACACGTCTGATATGAGAGATTGGAGGACATTTATAACACGTCTGATATGAGAGATGGGAGGACATATCACACGTCTGATATGAGAGATGGGAGGACATTTATAACACGTCTGATATGAGAGATGGGAGGACATTTATAACACGTCTGATATGAGAGATGGGAGGACATTTATATCACACGTCTGATATGAGAGATGGGAGGACATTTATATCACACGTCTGATATGAGAGATGGGAGGACATTTATAACATGTCTGATATGAGAGATGGGAGGACATTTATAACACGTCTGATATGAGAGATGGGGGGACATTTATAACACGTCTGATATGAGAGATGGGAGGACATTTATATCACATGTCTGATATGAGAGATGGGAGGACATTTATAACACGTCTGATATGAGAGATGGGAGGACATTTCTAACACGTCTGATATGAGAGATGAGAGGACATTTATAACACGTCTGATATGAGAGATGGGTGGACATTTATATCACACGTCTGATATGAGAGATGGGAGGACATTTATAACACGTCTGATATGAGAGATGGTAGGACATTTATATCACGTCTGATATGAGAGATCGGAGGACATTTATAACACACGTCTGATATGAGAGATGGGAGGACATTTATATCACACGTCTGATATGAGAGATGGGAGGACATTTATATCACATGTCTGATATGAGAGATGGGAGGACATTTATAACACGTCTGATATGAGAGATGGGATGACATTTCTAACACGTCTGATATGAGAGATGAGAGGACATTTATAACACGTCTGATATGAGAGATGGGTGGACATTTATATCACACGTCTGATATGAGAGATGGGAGGACATTTATAACACGTCTGATATGAGAGATGGGAGGACATTTATAACACGTCTGATATGAGAGATGGGAGGTCATTTATATCACGTCTGATATGAGAGATGGGAGGACATTTATATCACGTCGGATATAAGAGATGGGAGGACATTTATAACACGTCTGATATGAGAGATGGGAGGACATTTATAACACGTCTGATATGAGAGATGGGAGGACATTTATAACACGTCTGATATGAGAGATGGGAGGACATTTATAACACGTCTGATATGAGAGATGGGAGGACATTTATAACACGTCTGATATGAGAGATGGGAGGACATTTATAACACGTCTGATATGAGAGATGGGAGGACATTTATAACACACGTCTGATATGAGAGATGGGAGGACATTTATAACACGTCTGATATGAGAGATGGGAGGACATTTATATCACGTCTGATATGAGAGATGGGAGGACATTTATAACACAAGTCTGATATGAGAGATGGGAGGACATTTATAACACGTCTGATATGAGAGATGGGAGGACATTTATATCACGTCTGATATGAGAGATGGGAGGACATTTATAACACGTCTGATATGAGAGATGGGAGGACATTTATAACACGTCTGATATGAGAGATGGGAGGACATTTATAACACACGTCTGATATGAGAGATGGGAGGACATTTATATCACACGTCTGATATGAGAGATGGGGGGACATTTATAACACGTCTGATATGAGAGATGGGAGGACATTTATATCACATGTCTGATATGAGAGATGGCAGGACATTTATAACACGTCTGATATGAGAGATGGGAGGACATTTCTAACATGTCTGATATGAGAGATGAGAGGACATTTATAACACATCTGATATGAGAGATGGGTGGACATTTATATCACACGTCTGATATGAGAGATGGGAGGACATTTATAACACGTCTGATATGAGAGATGGTAGGACATTTATATCACGTCTGATATGAGAGATCGGAGGACATTTTTAACACACGTCTGATATGAGAGATGGGAGGACATTTATATCACACGTCTGATATGAGAGATGGGAGGACATTTATAACACGTCTGATATGAGAGATGGGAGGACATTTATATCACATGTCTGATATGAGAGATGGGAGGACATTTATAACACGTCTGATATGAGAGATGGGAGGACATTTGTATCACACGTCTGATATGAGAGATGGGAGGACATTTATAACACGTCTGATATGAGAGATGGGAGGACATTTATAACACGTCTGATATGAGAGATGGGAGGACATTTATAACACGTCTGATATGAGAGATGGGAGGACATTTATAACACGTCTGATATGAGAGATGGGAGGACATTTATAACACGTCTGATATGAGAGATGGGAGGACATTTATAACACACGTCTGATATGAGAGATGGGAGGACATTTATAACACGTCTGATATGAGAGATGGGAGGACATTTATATCACGTCTGATATGAGAGATGGGAGGACATTTATAACACAAGTCTGATATGAGAGATGGGAGGACATTTATAACACGTCTGATATGAGAGATGGGAGGACATTTATATCACGTCTGATATGAGAGATGGGAGGACATTTATAACACGTCTGATATGAGAGATGGGAGGACATTTATAACACGTCTGATATGAGAGATGGGAGGACATTTATAACACACGTCTGATATGAGAGATGGGAGGACATTTATATCACACGTCTGATATGAGAGATGGGGGGACATTTATAACACGTCTGATATGAGAGATGGGAGGACATTTATATCACATGTCTGATATGAGAGATGGCAGGACATTTATAACACGTCTGATATGAGAGATGGGAGGACATTTCTAACATGTCTGATATGAGAGATGAGAGGACATTTATAACACATCTGATATGAGAGATGGGTGGACATTTATATCACACGTCTGATATGAGAGATGGGAGGACATTTATAACACGTCTGATATGAGAGATGGTAGGACATTTATATCACGTCTGATATGAGAGATCGGAGGACATTTTTAACACACGTCTGATATGAGAGATGGGAGGACATTTATATCACACGTCTGATATGAGAGATGGGAGGACATTTATAACACGTCTGATATGAGAGATGGGAGGACATTTATATCACATGTCTGATATGAGAGATGGGAGGACATTTATAACACGTCTGATATGAGAGATGGGAGGACATTTGTATCACACGTCTGATATGAGAGATGGGAGGACATTTATATCACGTCTGATATGAGAGATGGGAGGACATTTATATCACGTCTGATATGAGCGATGGGAGGACATTTATATCACGTCTGATATGAGAGATGGGAGGACATTTATAACACGTCTGATATGAGAGATGGGAGGACATTTATAACATGTCTGATATGAGAGATGGGAGGACATTTATATCACACGTCTGATATGAGAGATGAGAGGACATTTATAACACGTCTGATATGAGAGATGGGAGGACATTTATAACACGTCTGATATGAGAAATGGGAGGACATTTATATCACGTCTGATATGAGAGATGGGAGGACATTTATTACAAATGTCTGATATGAGAGATGGGAGGACATATATAACACGTCTGATATGAGAGATGGGAGGACATTTATATCACGTCTGATATGAGAGATGGGAGGACATTTATAACATGTCTATGAGAGATGGGAGGACATTTATAACACGTCTGATATGAGAGATGGGAGGACATTTATAACACACGTCTGATATGAGAGATGGGAGGACATTTATAACATGTCTGATATGAGAGATGGGAGGACATTTATATCACGTCTGATATGAGAGATGGGAGGAAATTTATAACACAAGTCTGATATGAGAGATGGGAGGACATTTATAACACGTCTGATATGAGAGATGGGAGGACATTTATATCACGTCTGATATGAGAGATGGGAGGACATTTATAACACGTCTGATATGAGAGATGGGAGGACATTTATAACACGTCTGATATGAGAGATGGGAGGACATTTATAACACACGTCTGATATGAGAGATGGGAGGACATTTATATCACACGTCTGATATGAGAGATGGGGGGACATTTATAACACGTCTGATATGAGAGATGGGAGGACATTTATATCACATGTCTGATATGAGAGATGGGAGGACATTTATAACACGTCTGATATGAGAGATGGGAGGACATATATAACACGTCTGATATGAGAGATGGGAGGACATTTATATCACGTCTGATATGAGAGATGGGAGGACATTTATAACATGTCTATGAGAGATGGGAGGACATTTATAACACGTCTGATATGAGAGATGGGAGGACATTTATAACACGTCTGATATGAGAGATGGGAGGACATATCACACGTCTGATATGAGAGATGGGAGGACATTTATAACACGTCTGATATGAGAGATGGGAGGACATTTATAACACGTCTGATATGAGAGATGGGAGGACATTTATATCACACGTCTGATATGAGAGATGGGAGGACATTTATATCACACGTCTGATATGAGAGATGGGAGGACATTTATAACATGTCTGATATGAGAGATGGGAGGACATTTATAACACGTCTGATATGAGAGATGGGGGGACATTTATAACACGTCTGATATGAGAGATGGGAGGACATTTATATCACATGTCTGATATGAGAGATGGGAGGACATTTATAACACGTCTGATATGAGAGATGGGAGGACATTTCTAACACGTCTGATATGAGAGATGAGAGGACATTTATAACACGTCTGATATGAGAGATGGGTGGACATTTATATCACACGTCTGATATGAGAGATGGGAGGACATTTATAACACGTCTGATATGAGAGATGGTAGGACATTTATATCACGTCTGATATGAGAGATCGGAGGACATTTATAACACACGTCTGATATGAGAGATGGGAGGACATTTATATCACACGTCTGATATGAGAGATGGGAGGACATTTATATCACATGTCTGATATGAGAGATGGGAGGACATTTATAACACGTCTGATATGAGAGATGGGATGACATTTCTAACACGTCTGATATGAGAGATGAGAGGACATTTATAACACGTCTGATATGAGAGATGGGTGGACATTTATATCACACGTCTGATATGAGAGATGGGAGGACATTTATAACACGTCTGATATGAGAGATGGGAGGACATTTATAACACGTCTGATATGAGAGATGGGAGGTCATTTATATCACGTCTGATATGAGAGATGGGAGGACATTTATATCACGTCGGATATAAGAGATGGGAGGACATTTATAACACGTCTGATATGAGAGATGGGAGGACATTTATAACACGTCTGATATGAGAGATGGGAGGACATTTATAACACGTCTGATATGAGAGATGGGAGGACATTTATAACACGTCTGATATGAGAGATGGGAGGACATTTATAACACACGTCTGATATGAGAGATGGGAGGACATTTATATCACGTCTGATATGAGAGATGGGAGGACATTTATAACACGTCTGATATGAGAGATGGGAGGACATTTATAACACGTCTGATATGAGAGATGGGAGGACATTTATAACACGTCTGATATGAGAGATGGGAGGACATTTATAACACACGTCTGATATGAGAGATGGGAGGACATTTATAACACGTCTGATATGAGAGATGGGAGGACATTTATATCACGTCTGATATGAGAGATGGGAGGACATTTATAACACAAGTCTGATATGAGAGATGGGAGGACATTTATAACACGTCTGATATGAGAGATGGGAGGACATTTATATCACGTCTGATATGAGAGATGGGAGGACATTTATAACACGTCTGATATGAGAGATGGGAGGACATTTATAACACGTCTGATATGAGAGATGGGAGGACATTTATAACACACGTCTGATATGAGAGATGGGAGGACATTTATATCACACGTCTGATATGAGAGATGGGGGGACATTTATAACACGTCTGATATGAGAGATGGGAGGACATTTATATCACATGTCTGATATGAGAGATGGCAGGACATTTATAACACGTCTGATATGAGAGATGGGAGGACATTTCTAACATGTCTGATATGAGAGATGAGAGGACATTTATAACACATCTGATATGAGAGATGGGTGGACATTTATATCACACGTCTGATATGAGAGATGGGAGGACATTTATAACACGTCTGATATGAGAGATGGTAGGACATTTATATCACGTCTGATATGAGAGATCGGAGGACATTTTTAACACACGTCTGATATGAGAGATGGGAGGACATTTATATCACACGTCTGATATGAGAGATGGGAGGACATTTATAACACGTCTGATATGAGAGATGGGAGGACATTTATATCACATGTCTGATATGAGAGATGGGAGGACATTTATAACACGTCTGATATGAGAGATGGGAGGACATTTGTATCACACGTCTGATATGAGAGATGGGAGGACATTTATATCACGTCTGATATGAGAGATGGGAGGACATTTATATCACGTCTGATATGAGCGATGGGAGGACATTTATATCACGTCTGATATGAGAGATGGGAGGACATTTATAACACGTCTGATATGAGAGATGGGAGGACATTTATAACATGTCTGATATGAGAGATGGGAGGACATTTATATCACACGTCTGATATGAGAGATGAGAGGACATTTATAACACGTCTGATATGAGAGATGGGAGGACATTTATAACACGTCTGATATGAGAAATGGGAGGACATTTATATCACGTCTGATATGAGAGATGGGAGGACATTTATTACAAATGTCTGATATGAGAGATGGGAGGACATATATAACACGTCTGATATGAGAGATGGGAGGACATTTATATCACGTCTGATATGAGAGATGGGAGGACATTTATAACATGTCTATGAGAGATGGGAGGACATTTATAACACGTCTGATATGAGAGATGGGAGGACATTTATAACACACGTCTGATATGAGAGATGGGAGGACATTTATAACATGTCTGATATGAGAGATGGGAGGACATTTATATCACGTCTGATATGAGAGATGGGAGGACATTTATAACACAAGTCTGATATGAGAGATGGGAGGACATTTATAACACGTCTGATATGAGAGATGGGAGGACATTTATATCACGTCTGATATGAGAGATGGGAGGACATTTATAACACGTCTGATATGAGAGATGGGAGGACATTTATAACACGTCTGATATGAGAGATGGGAGGACATTTATAACACACGTCTGATATGAGAGATGGGAGGACATTTATATCACACGTCTGATATGAGAGATGGGGGGACATTTATAACACGTCTGATATGAGAGATGGGAGGACATTTATATCACATGTCTGATATGAGAGATGGGAGGACATTTATAACACGTCTGATATGAGAGATGGGAGGACATTTCTAACACGTCTGATATGAGAGATGAGAGGACATTTATAACACGTCTGATATGAGAGATGGGTGGACATTTATATCACACGTCTGATATGAGAGATGGGAGGACATTTATAACACGTCTGATATGAGAGATGGTAGGACATTTATATCACGTCTGATATGAGAGATCGGAGGACATTTATAACACACGTCTGATATGAGAGATGGGAGGACATTTATATCACACGTCTGATATGAGAGATGGGAGGACATTTATAACACGTCTGATATGAGAGATGGGAGGACATTTATATCACGTCTGATATGAGAGATGGGAGGACATTTATAACACGTCTGATATGAGAGATGGGAGGACATTTATAACACGTCTGATATGAGAGATGGGAGGACATTTATAACACGTCTGATATGAGAGATGGGAGGACATTTATAACACGTCTGATATGAGAGATGGGAGGACATTTATATCACACGTCTGATATGAGAGATGAGAGGACATTTATAACACGTCTGATATGAGAGATGGGAGGACATTTATAACACGTCTGATATGAGAAATGGGAGGATATTTATATCACGTCTGATATGAGAGATGGGAGGACATTTATAACACATGTCTGATATGAGAGATGGGAGGACATATATAACACGTCTGATATGAGAGATGGGAGGACATTTATATCACGTCTGATATGAGAGATGGGAGGACATTTATAACATGTCTATGAGAGATGGGAGGACATTTATAACACGTCTGATATGAGAGATGGGAGGACATTTATAACACGTCTGATATGAGAGATGGGAGGACATATCACACGTCTGATATGAGAGATGGGAGGACATTTATAACACGTCTGATATGAGAGATGGGAGGACATTTATAACACGTCTGATATGAGAGATGGGAGGACATTTATATCACACGTCTGATATGAGAGATGGGAGGACATTTATATCACACGTCTGATATGAGAGATGGGAGGACATTTATAACATGTCTGATATGAGAGATGGGAGGACATTTATAACACGTCTGATATGAGAGATGGGAGGACATTTATAACACGTCTGATATGAGAGATGGGAGGACATTTATATCACGTCTGATATGAGAGATGGGAGGACATTTATAACACGTCTGATATGAGAGATGGGAGGACATTTATAACACGTCTGATATGAGAGATGGGAGGACATTTATAACACACGTCTGATATGAGAGATGGGAGGACATTTATAACATGTCTGATATGAGAGATGGGAGGACATTTATATCACGTCTGATATGAGAGATGGGAGGACATTTATAACACAAGTCTGATATGAGAGATGGGAGGACATTTATAACACGTCTGATATGAGAGATGGGAGGACATTTATAACACAAGTCTGATATGAGAGATGGGAGGACATTTATATCACGTCTGATATGAGAGATGGGAGGACATTTATAACACGTCTGATATGAGAGATGGGAGCACATTTATAACACACGTCTGATATGAGAGATGGGAGGACATTTATAACACGTCTGATATGAGAGATGAGAGGACATTTATAACACGTCTGATATGAGAGATGGGAGGACATTTATAACACGTCTGATATGAGAGATGGGAGGACATTTATAAGACGTCTGATATGAGAGATGGGAGGACATTTATATCACACGTCTGATATGAGAGATGGGAGGACATTTATAACACGTCTGATATGAGAGATGGGAGGACATTCATACCACGTCTGATATGAGAGATGGGAGGACATTTATATCACGTCTGATATGAGAGATGGGAGGACATTTATAACATGTCTATGAGAGATGGGAGGACATTTATAACACGTCTGATATGAGAGATGGGAGGACATTTATAACACACGTCTGATATGAGAGATGGGAGGACATTTATAACATGTCTGATATGAGAGATGGGAGGACATTTATATCACGTCTGATATGAGAGATGGGAGGACATTTATAACACAAGTCTGATATGAGAGATGGGAGGACATTTATAACACGTCTGATATGAGAGATGGGAGGACATTTATATCACGTCTGATATGAGAGATGGGAGGACATTTATAACACGTCTGATATGAGAGATGGGAGGACATTTATAACACGTCTGATATGAGAGATGGGAGGACATTTATAACACACGTCTGATATGAGAGATGGGAGGACATTTATATCACACGTCTGATATGAGTGATGGGGGGACATTTATAACACGTCTGATATGAGAGATGGGAGGACATTTATATCACATGTCTGATATGAGAGATGGGAGGACATTTATAACACATCTGATATGAGAGATGGGAGGACATTTCTAACACGTCTGATATGAGAGATGAGAGGACATTTATAACACGTCTGATATGAGAGATGGGTGGACATTTATATCACACGTCTGATATGAGAGATGGGAGGACATTTATAACACGTCTGATATGAGAGATGGTAGGACATTTATATCACGTCTGATATGAGAGATCGGAGGACATTTATAACACACGTCTGATATGAGAGATGGGAGGACATTTATATCACACGTCTGATATGAGAGATGGGAGGACATTTATAACACGTCTGATATGAGAGATGGGAGGACATTTATATCACATGTCTGATATGAGAGATGGGAGGACATTTATAACACGTCTGATATGAGAGATGGGAGGACATTTATAACACACGTCTGATATGAGAGATGGGAGGACATTTATAACACGTCTGATATGAGAGATGGGAGGACATTTATAACACGTCTGATATGAGAGATGGGAGGACATTTATATCACACGTCTGATATGAGAGATGGGAGGACATTTATAACACGTCTGATATGAGAGATGGGAGGACATTTATAAGACGTCTGATATGAGAGATGGGAGGACATTTATATCACACGTCTGATATGAGAGATGGGAGGACATTTATATCACACGTCTGATATGAGAGATGGGAGGACATTTATAACACGTCTGATATGAGAGATGAGATGACATTTATAACACGTCTGATATGAGAGATGGGAGGACATTTATATCACACGTCTGATATGAGAGATGGGAGGACATTTGTATCACATGTCTGATATGAGAGATGGGAGGACATTTATATCACGTCTGATATGAGAGATGGGAGGACATTTATATCACGTCTGATATGAGAGATGGGAGGACATTTATATCACGTCTGATATGAGAGATGGGAGGACATTTATAACACGTCTGATATGAGAGATGGGAGGACATTTATAACATGTCTGATATGAGAGATGAGAGGACATTTATATCACACGTCTGATATGAGGGATGGTAGGACATTTATAACACGTCTGATATGAGAGATGGGAGGACATTTATATCACACGTCTGATATGAGAGATGAGAGGACATTTATAACACGTCTGATATGAGAAATGGGAGGACATTTATATCACGTCTGATATGAGAGATGGGAGGACATTTATAACACATGTCTGATATGAGAGATGGGAGGACATATATAACACGTCTGATATGAGAGATGGGAGGACATTTATAACACGTCTGATATGAGAGATGGGAGGACATTTATAACATGTCTATGAGAGATGGGAGGACATTTATAACACGTCTGATATGAGAGATGGGAGGACATTTATAACACGTCTGATATGAGAGATGGGAGGACATTTATAACACGTCTGATATGAGAAATGGGAGGACATTTATATCACGTCTGATATGAGAGATGGGAGGACATTTATAACACATGTCTGATATGAGAGATGGGAGGACATATATAACACGTCTGATATGAGAGATGGGAGGACATTTATAACACGTCTGATATGAGAGATGGGAGGACATTTATAACACATGTCTGATATGAGAGATGGGAGGACATTTATAACACGTCTGATATGAGAGATGGGAGGACATTTATAACACGTCTGATATGAGAGATGGGAGGACATTTATAACATGTCTGATATGAGAGATGGGAGGACATTTATATCACACGTCTGATATGAGAGATGGGAGGACATTTATATCACACGTCTGATATGAGAGATGGGAGGACATTTATAACATGTCTGATATGAGAGATGGGAGGACATTTATAACACGTCTGATATGAGAGATGGGAGGACATTTATAACACGTCTGATATGAGAGATGGGAGGACATTTATAACACGTCTGATATGAGAGATGGGAGGACATTTATAACACAAGTCTGATATGAGAGATGGGAGGACATTTATAACACATGTCTGATATGAGAGATGGGAGGACATATATAACACGTCTGATATGAGAGATGGGAGGACATTTATATCACGTCTGATATGAGAGATGGGAGGACATTTATAACACACGTCTGATATGAGAGATGGGAGGACATTTATAACACGTCTGATATGAGAGATGAGAGGACATTTATAACACGTCTGATATGAGAGATGGGAGGACATTTATATCACATGTCTGATATGAGAGATGGGAGGACATTTATAACACGTCTGATATGAGAGATGGGAGGACATTTATAACACACGTCTGATATGAGAGATGGGAGGACATTTATAACACGTCTGATATGAGAGATGGGAGGACATTTATAACACGTCTGATATGAGAGATGGGAGGACATTTATATCACACGTCTGATATGAGAGATGGGAGGACATTTATAACATGTCTGATATGAGAGATGGGAGGACATTTATAAGATGTCTGATATGAGAGATGGGAGGACATTTATATCACACGTCTGATATGAGAGATGGGAGGACATTTATATCACACGTCTGATATGAGAGATGGGAGGACATTTATAACACGTCTGATATGAGAGATGAGATGACATTTATAACACGTCTGATATGAGAGATGGGAGGACATTTATATCACACGTCTGATATGAGAGATGGGAGGACATTTGTATCACACGTCTGATATGAGAGATGGGAGGACATTTATATCACGTCTGATATGAGAGATGGGAGGACATTTATATCACGTCTGATATGAGAGATGGGAGGACATTTATATCACGTCTGATATGAGAGATGGGAGGACATTTATAACACGTCTGATATGAGAGATGGGAGGACATTTATAACATGTCTGATATGAGAGATGGGAGGACATTTATATCACACGTCTGATATGAGGGATGGTAGGACATTTATAACACGTCTGATATGAGAGATGGGAGGACATTTATATCACACGTCTGATATGAGAGATGAGAGGACATTTATAACACGTCTGATATGAGAGATGGGAGGACATTTATATCACGTCTGATATGAGAGATGGGAGGACATTTATAACACGTCTGATATGAGAGATGGGAGGACATTTATAACACGTCTGATATGAGAGATGGGAGGACATTTATAACACACGTCTGATATGAGAGATGGGAGGACATTTATATCACACGTCTGATATGAGTGATGGGGGGACATTTATAACACGTCTGATATGAGAGATGGGAGGACATTTATATCACATGTCTGATATGAGAGATGGGAGGACATTTATAACACATCTGATATGAGAGATGGGAGGACATTTCTAACACGTCTGATATGAGAGATGAGAGGACATTTATAACACGTCTGATATGAGAGATGGGTGGACATTTATATCACACGTCTGATATGAGAGATGGGAGGACATTTATAACACGTCTGATATGAGAGATGGTAGGACATTTATATCACGTCTGATATGAGAGATCGGAGGACATTTATAACACACGTCTGATATGAGAGATGGGAGGACATTTATATCACACGTCTGATATGAGAGATGGGAGGACATTTATAACACGTCTGATATGAGAGATGGGAGGACATTTATATCACATGTCTGATATGAGAGATGGGAGGACATTTATAACACGTCTGATATGAGAGATGGGAGGACATTTATAACACACGTCTGATATGAGAGATGGGAGGACATTTATAACACGTCTGATATGAGAGATGGGAGGACATTTATAACACGTCTGATATGAGAGATGGGAGGACATTTATATCACACGTCTGATATGAGAGATGGGAGGACATTTATAACACGTCTGATATGAGAGATGGGAGGACATTTATAAGACGTCTGATATGAGAGATGGGAGGACATTTATATCACACGTCTGATATGAGAGATGGGAGGACATTTATATCACACGTCTGATATGAGAGATGGGAGGACATTTATAACACGTCTGATATGAGAGATGAGATGACATTTATAACACGTCTGATATGAGAGATGGGAGGACATTTATATCACACGTCTGATATGAGAGATGGGAGGACATTTGTATCACACTTCTGATATGAGAGATGGGAGGACATTTATATCACGTCTGATATGAGAGATGGGAGGACATTTATATCACGTCTGATATGAGAGATGGGAGGACATTTATATCACGTCTGATATGAGAGATGGGAGGACATTTATAACACGTCTGATATGAGAGATGGGAGGACATTTATAACATGTCTGATATGAGAGATGAGAGGACATTTATATCACACGTCTGATATGAGGGATGGTAGGACATTTATAACACGTCTGATATGAGAGATGGGAGGACATTTATATCACACGTCTGATATGAGAGATGAGAGGACATTTATAACACGTCTGATATGAGAAATGGGAGGACATTTATATCACGTCTGATATGAGAGATGGGAGGACATTTATAACACATGTCTGATATGAGAGATGGGAGGACATATATAACACGTCTGATATGAGAGATGGGAGGACATTTATAACACGTCTGATATGAGAGATGGGAGGACATTTATAACATGTCTATGAGAGATGGGAGGACATTTATAACACGTCTGATATGAGAGATGGGAGGACATTTATAACACGTCTGATATGAGAGATGGGAGGACATTTATAACACGTCTGATATGAGAAATGGGAGGACATTTATATCACGTCTGATATGAGAGATGGGAGGACATTTATAACACATGTCTGATATGAGAGATGGGAGGACATATATAACACGTCTGATATGAGAGATGGGAGGACATTTATAACACGTCTGATATGAGAGATGGGAGGACATTTATAACATGTCTATGAGAGATGGGAGGACATTTATAACACGTCTGATATGAGAGATGGGAGGACATTTATAACACATGTCTGATATGAGAGATGGGAGGACATTTATAACACGTCTGATATGAGAGATGGGAGGACATTTATAACACGTCTGATATGAGAGATGGGAGGACATTTATAACATGTCTGATATGAGAGATGGGAGGACATTTATATCACACGTCTGATATGAGAGATGGGAGGACATTTATATCACACGTCTGATATGAGAGATGGGAGGACATTTATAACATGTCTGATATGAGAGATGGGAGGACATTTATAACACGTCTGATATGAGAGATGGGAGGACATTTATAACACGTCTGATATGAGAGATGGGAGGACATTTATAACACGTCTGATATGAGAGATGGGAGGACATTTATAACACAAGTCTGATATGAGAGATGGGAGGACATTTATAACACATGTCTGATATGAGAGATGGGAGGACATATATAACACGTCTGATATGAGAGATGGGAGGACATTTATATCACGTCTGATATGAGAGATGGGAGGACATTTATAACACACGTCTGATATGAGAGATGGGAGGACATTTATAACACGTCTGATATGAGAGATGAGAGGACATTTATAACACGTCTGATATGAGAGATGGGAGGACATTTATATCACATGTCTGATATGAGAGATGGGAGGACATTTATAACACGTCTGATATGAGAGATGGGAGGACATTTATAACACACGTCTGATATGAGAGATGGGAGGACATTTATAACACGTCTGATATGAGAGATGGGAGGACATTTATAACACGTCTGATATGAGAGATGGGAGGACATTTATATCACACGTCTGATATGAGAGATGGGAGGACATTTATAACATGTCTGATATGAGAGATGGGAGGACATTTATAAGATGTCTGATATGAGAGATGGGAGGACATTTATATCACACGTCTGATATGAGAGATGGGAGGACATTTATATCACACGTCTGATATGAGAGATGGGAGGACATTTATAACACGTCTGATATGAGAGATGAGATGACATTTATAACACGTCTGATATGAGAGATGGGAGGACATTTATATCACACGTCTGATATGAGAGATGGGAGGACATTTGTATCACACGTCTGATATGAGAGATGGGAGGACATTTATATCACGTCTGATATGAGAGATGGGAGGACATTTATATCACGTCTGATATGAGAGATGGGAGGACATTTATATCACGTCTGATATGAGAGATGGGAGGACATTTATAACACGTCTGATATGAGAGATGGGAGGACATTTATAACATGTCTGATATGAGAGATGGGAGGACATTTATATCACACGTCTGATATGAGGGATGGTAGGACATTTATAACACGTCTGATATGAGAGATGGGAGGACATTTATATCACACGTCTGATATGAGAGATGAGAGGACATTTATAACACGTCTGATATGAGAGATGGGAGGACATTTATAACACGTCTGATATGAGAAATGGGAGGACATTTATAACACGTCTGATATGAGAGATGGGAGGACATTTATAACATGTCTATGAGAGATGGGAGGACATTTATAACACGTCTGATATGAGAGATGGGAGGACATTTATAACACGTCTGATATGAGAGATGGGAGGACATTTATAACACGTCTGATATGAGAAATGGGAGGACATTTATATCACGTCTGATATGAGAGATGGGAGGACATTTATAACACATGTCTGATATGAGAGATGGGAGGACATATATAACACGTCTGATATGAGAGATGGGAGGACATTTATAACACGTCTGATATGAGAGATGGGAGGACATTTATAACATGTCTATGAGAGATGGGAGGACATTTATAACACGTCTGATATGAGAGATGGGAGGACATTTATAACACATGTCTGATATGAGAGATGGGAGGACATTTATAACACGTCTGATATGAGAGATGGGAGGACATTTATAACACGTCTGATATGAGAGATGGGAGGACATTTATAACATGTCTGATATGAGAGATGGGAGGACATTTATATCACACGTCTGATATGAGAGATGGGAGGACATTTATATCACACGTCTGATATGAGAGATGGGAGGACATTTATAACATGTCTGATATGAGAGATGGGAGGACATTTATAACACGTCTGATATGAGAGATGGGAGGACATTTATAACACGTCTGATATGAGAGATGGGAGGACATTTATAACACGTCTGATATGAGAGATGGGAGGACATTTATAACACAAGTCTGATATGAGAGATGGGAGGACATTTATAACACATGTCTGATATGAGAGATGGGAGGACATATATAACACGTCTGATATGAGAGATGGGAGGACATTTATATCACGTCTGATATGAGAGATGGGAGGACATTTATAACACACGTCTGATATGAGAGATGGGAGGACATTTATAACACGTCTGATATGAGAGATGAGAGGACATTTATAACACGTCTGATATGAGAGATGGGAGGACATTTATATCACATGTCTGATATGAGAGATGGGAGGACATTTATAACACGTCTGATATGAGAGATGGGAGGACATTTATAACACACGTCTGATATGAGAGATGGGAGGACATTTATAACACGTCTGATATGAGAGATGGGAGGACATTTATAACACGTCTGATATGAGAGATGGGAGGACATTTATATCACACGTCTGATATGAGAGATGGGAGGACATTTATAACATGTCTGATATGAGAGATGGGAGGACATTTATAAGATGTCTGATATGAGAGATGGGAGGACATTTATATCACACGTCTGATATGAGAGATGGGAGGACATTTATATCACACGTCTGATATGAGAGATGGGAGGACATTTATAACACGTCTGATATGAGAGATGAGATGACATTTATAACACGTCTGATATGAGAGATGGGAGGACATTTATATCACACGTCTGATATGAGAGATGGGAGGACATTTGTATCACACGTCTGATATGAGAGATGGGAGGACATTTATATCACGTCTGATATGAGAGATGGGAGGACATTTATATCACGTCTGATATGAGAGATGGGAGGACATTTATAACACGTCTGATATGAGAAATGGGAGGACATTTATATCACGTCTGATATGAGAGATGGGAGGACATTTATAACACATGTCTGATATGAGAGATGGGAGGACATATATAACACGTCTGATATGAGAGATGGGAGGACATTTATATCACGTCTGATATGAGAGATGGGAGGACATTTATAACATGTCTATGAGAGATGGGAGGACATTTATAACACGTCTGATATGAGAGATGGGAGGACATTTATAACACGTCTGATATGAGAGATGGGAGGACATTTATAACACGTCTGATATGAGAGATGGGAGGACATTTATAACATGTCTGATATGAGAGATGGGAGGACATTTATAACACGTCTGATATGAGAGATGGGAGGACATTTATAACACGTCTGATATGAGAGATGGGAGGACATTTATAACACGTCTGATATGAGAAATGGGAGGACATTTATATCACGTCTGATATGAGAGATGGGAGGACATTTATAACACATGTCTGATATGAGAGATGGGAGGACATATATAACACGTCTGATATGAGAGATGGGAGGACATTTATAACACGTCTGATATGAGAGATGGGAGGACATTTATAACATGTCTATGAGAGATGGGAGGACATTTATAACACGTCTGATATGAGAGATGGGAGGACATTTATAACACATGTCTGATATGAGAGATGGGAGGACATTTATAACACGTCTGATATGAGAGATGGGAGGACATTTATAACACGTCTGATATGAGAGATGGGAGGACATTTATAACATGTCTGATATGAGAGATGGGAGGACATTTATATCACACGTCTGATATGAGAGATGGGAGGACATTTATATCACACGTCTGATATGAGAGATGGGAGGACATTTATAACATGTCTGATATGAGAGATGGGAGGACATTTATAACACGTCTGATATGAGAGATGGGAGGACATTTATAACACGTCTGATATGAGAGATGGGAGGACATTTATAACACATGTCTGATATGAGAGATGGGAGGACATATATAACACGTCTGATATGAGAGATGGGAGGACATTTATATCACGTCTGATATGAGAGATGGGAGGACATTTATAACACACGTCTGATATGAGAGATGGGAGGACATTTATAACACGTCTGATATGAGAGATGAGAGGACATTTATAACACGTCTGATATGAGAGATGGGAGGACATTTATATCACATGTCTGATATGAGAGATGGGAGGACATTTATAACACGTCTGATATGAGAGATGGGAGGACATTTATAACACACGTCTGATATGAGAGATGGGAGGACATTTATAACACGTCTGATATGAGAGATGGGAGGACATTTATAACACGTCTGATATGAGAGATGGGAGGACATTTATATCACACGTCTGATATGAGAGATGGGAGGACATTTATAACATGTCTGATATGAGAGATGGGAGGACATTTATAAGATGTCTGATATGAGAGATGGGAGGACATTTATATCACACGTCTGATATGAGAGATGGGAGGACATTTATATCACACGTCTGATATGAGAGATGGGAGGACATTTATAACACGTCTGATATGAGAGATGAGATGACATTTATAACACGTCTGATATGAGAGATGGGAGGACATTTATATCACACGTCTGATATGAGAGATGGGAGGACATTTGTATCACACGTCTGATATGAGAGATGGGAGGACATTTATATCACGTCTGATATGAGAGATGGGAGGACATTTATATCACGTCTGATATGAGAGATGGGAGGACATTTATATCACGTCTGATATGAGAGATGGGAGGACATTTATAACACGTCTGATATGAGAGATGGGAGGACATTTATAACATGTCTGATATGAGAGATGGGAGGACATTTATATCACACGTCTGATATGAGGGATGGTAGGACATTTATAACACGTCTGATATGAGAGATGGGAGGACATTTATATCACACGTCTGATATGAGAGATGAGAGGACATTTATAACACGTCTGATATGAGAGATGGGAGGACATTTATAACACGTCTGATATGAGAAATGGGAGGACATTTATATCACGTCTGATATGAGAGATGGGAGGACATTTATAACACATGTCTGATATGAGAGATGGGAGGACATATATAACACGTCTGATATGAGAGATGGGAGGACATTTATATCACGTCTGATATGAGAGATGGGAGGACATTTATAACATGTCTATGAGAGATGGGAGGACATTTATAACACGTCTGATATGAGAGATGGGAGGACATTTATAACACGTCTGATATGAGAGATGGGAGGACATTTATAACACGTCTGATATGAGAGATGGGAGGACATTTATAACATGTCTGATATGAGAGATGGGAGGACATTTATATCACACGTCTGATATGAGAGATGGGAGGACATTTATATCACACGTCTGATATGAGAGATGGGAGGACATTTATAACATGTCTGATATGAGAGATGGGAGGACATTTATAACACGTCTGATATGAGAGATGGGAGGACATTTATAACACGTCTGATATGAGAGATGGGAGGACATTTATATCACGTCTGATATGAGAGATGGGAGGACATTTATAACACGTCTGATATGAGAGATGGGAGGACATTTATAACACGTCTGATATGAGAGATGGGAGGACATTTATAACACACGTCTGATATGAGAGATGGGAGGACATTTATAACATGTCTGATATGAGAGATGGGAGGACATTTATAACACAAGTCTGATATGAGAGATGGGAGGACATTTATAACACAAGTCTGATATGAGAGATGGGAGGACATTTATAACACGTCTGATATGAGAGATGGGAGGACATTTATAACACAAGTCTGATATGAGAGATGGGAGGACATTTATAACACATGTCTGATATGAGAGATGGGAGGACATATATAACACGTCTGATATGAGAGATGGGAGGACATTTATATCACGTCTGATATGAGAGATGGGAGGACATTTATAACACACGTCTGATATGAGAGATGGGAGGACATTTATAACACGTCTGATATGAGAGATGAGAGGACATTTATAACACGTCTGATATGAGAGATGGGAGGACATTTATAACACGTCTGATATGAGAGATGGGAGGACATTTATAACACGTCTGATATGAGAGATGGGAGGACATTTATATCACGTCTGATATGAGAGATGGGAGGACATTTATAACACGTCTGATATGAGAGATGGGAGGACATTCATACCACGTCTGATATGAGAGATGGGAGGACATTTATAACACGTCTGATATGAGAGATGGGAGGACATTTATATCACGTCTGATATGAGAGATGGGAGGACATTTATATCACGTCTGATATGAGAGATGGGAGGACATTTATAACACGTCTGATATGAGAGATGGGAGGACATTTATAACACGTCTGATATGAGAGATGAGAGGACATTTATAACACGTCTGATATGAGAGATGGGAGGACATTTGTATCACACGTCTGATATGAGAGATGGGAGGACATTTATATCACGTCTGATATGAGAGATGGGAGGACATTTATAACACGTCTGATATGAGAGATGGGAGGACATTTATAACACGTCTGATATGAGAAATGGGAGGACATTTATAACACGTCTGATATGAGAGATGGGAGGACATTTATAACATGTCTATGAGAGATGGGAGGACATTTATAACACGTCTGATATGAGAGATGGGAGGACATTTATAACACGTCTGATATGAGAGATGGGAGGACATTTATAACACGTCTGATATGAGAAATGGGAGGACATTTATATCACGTCTGATATGAGAGATGGGAGGACATTTATAACACATGTCTGATATGAGAGATGGGAGGACATATATAACACGTCTGATATGAGAGATGGGAGGACATTTATAACACGTCTGATATGAGAGATGGGAGGACATTTATAACATGTCTATGAGAGATGGGAGGACATTTATAACACGTCTGATATGAGAGATGGGAGGACATTTATAACACATGTCTGATATGAGAGATGGGAGGACATTTATAACACGTCTGATATGAGAGATGGGAGGACATTTATAACACGTCTGATATGAGAGATGGGAGGACATTTATAACATGTCTGATATGAGAGATGGGAGGACATTTATATCACACGTCTGATATGAGAGATGGGAGGACATTTATATCACACGTCTGATATGAGAGATGGGAGGACATTTATAACATGTCTGATATGAGAGATGGGAGGACATTTATAACACGTCTGATATGAGAGATGGGAGGACATTTATAACACGTCTGATATGAGAGATGGGAGGACATTTATAACACATGTCTGATATGAGAGATGGGAGGACATATATAACACGTCTGATATGAGAGATGGGAGGACATTTATATCACGTCTGATATGAGAGATGGGAGGACATTTATAACACACGTCTGATATGAGAGATGGGAGGACATTTATAACACGTCTGATATGAGAGATGAGAGGACATTTATAACACGTCTGATATGAGAGATGGGAGGACATTTATATCACATGTCTGATATGAGAGATGGGAGGACATTTATAACACGTCTGATATGAGAGATGGGAGGACATTTATAACACACGTCTGATATGAGAGATGGGAGGACATTTATAACACGTCTGATATGAGAGATGGGAGGACATTTATAACACGTCTGATATGAGAGATGGGAGGACATTTATATCACACGTCTGATATGAGAGATGGGAGGACATTTATAACATGTCTGATATGAGAGATGGGAGGACATTTATAAGATGTCTGATATGAGAGATGGGAGGACATTTATATCACACGTCTGATATGAGAGATGGGAGGACATTTATATCACACGTCTGATATGAGAGATGGGAGGACATTTATAACACGTCTGATATGAGAGATGAGATGACATTTATAACACGTCTGATATGAGAGATGGGAGGACATTTATATCACACGTCTGATATGAGAGATGGGAGGACATTTGTATCACACGTCTGATATGAGAGATGGGAGGACATTTATATCACGTCTGATATGAGAGATGGGAGGACATTTATATCACGTCTGATATGAGAGATGGGAGGACATTTATATCACGTCTGATATGAGAGATGGGAGGACATTTATAACACGTCTGATATGAGAGATGGGAGGACATTTATAACATGTCTGATATGAGAGATGGGAGGACATTTATATCACACGTCTGATATGAGGGATGGTAGGACATTTATAACACGTCTGATATGAGAGATGGGAGGACATTTATATCACACGTCTGATATGAGAGATGAGAGGACATTTATAACACGTCTGATATGAGAGATGGGAGGACATTTATAACACGTCTGATATGAGAAATGGGAGGACATTTATATCACGTCTGATATGAGAGATGGGAGGACATTTATAACACATGTCTGATATGAGAGATGGGAGGACATATATAACACGTCTGATATGAGAGATGGGAGGACATTTATATCACGTCTGATATGAGAGATGGGAGGACATTTATAACATGTCTATGAGAGATGGGAGGACATTTATAACACGTCTGATATGAGAGATGGGAGGACATTTATAACACGTCTGATATGAGAGATGGGAGGACATTTATAACACGTCTGATATGAGAGATGGGAGGACATTTATAACACGTCTGATATGAGAGATGGGAGGACATTTATATCACACGTCTGATATGAGAGATGGGAGGACATTTATATCACACGTCTGATATGAGAGATGGGAGGACATTTATAACACGTCTGATATGAGAGATGGGAGGACATTTATAACACGTCTGATATGAGAGATGGGAGGACATTTATAACACGTCTGATATGAGAGATGGGAGGACATTTATATCACGTCTGATATGAGAGATGGGAGGACATTTATAACACGTCTGATATGAGAGATGGGAGGACATTTATAACACGTCTGATATGAGAGATGGGAGGACATTTATAACACACGTCTGATATGAGAGATGGGAGGACATTTATAACATGTCTGATATGAGAGATGGGAGGACATTTATAACACGTCTGATATGAGAGATGGGAGGACATTTATAACACAAGTCTGATATGAGAGATGGGAGGACATTTATAACACGTCTGATATGAGAGATGGGAGGACATTTATAACACAAGTCTGATATGAGAGATGGGAGGACATTTATAACACATGTCTGATATGAGAGATGGGAGGACATATATAACACGTCTGATATGAGAGATGGGAGGACATTTATATCACGTCTGATATGAGAGATGGGAGGACATTTATAACACACGTCTGATATGAGAGATGGGAGGACATTTATAACACGTCTGATATGAGAGATGAGAGGACATTTATAACACGTCTGATATGAGAGATGGGAGGACATTTATAACACGTCTGATATGAGAGATGGGAGGACATTTATAACACGTCTGATATGAGAGATGGGAGGACATTTATATCACGTCTGATATGAGAGATGGGAGGACATTTATAACACGTCTGATATGAGAGATGGGAGGACATTCATACCACGTCTGATATGAGAGATGGGAGGACATTTATAACACGTCTGATATGAGAGATGGGAGGACATTTATATCACGTCTGATATGAGAGATGGGAGGACATTTATATCACGTCTGATATGAGAGATGGGAGGACATTTATAACACGTCTGATATGAGAGATGGGAGGACATTTATAACACGTCTGATATGAGAGATGAGAGGACATTTATAACACGTCTGATATGAGAGATGGGAGGACATTTGTATCACACGTCTGATATGAGAGATGGGAGGACATTTATATCACGTCTGATATGAGAGATGGGAGGACATTTATAACACGTCTGATATGAGAGATGGGAGGACATTTATAACACGTCTGATATGAGAAATGGGAGGACATTTATAACACGTCTGATATGAGAGATGGGAGGACATTTATAACATGTCTATGAGAGATGGGAGGACATTTATAACACGTCTGATATGAGAGATGGGAGGACATTTATAACACGTCTGATATGAGAGATGGGAGGACATTTATAACACGTCTGATATGAGAAATGGGAGGACATTTATATCACGTCTGATATGAGAGATGGGAGGACATTTATAACACATGTCTGATATGAGAGATGGGAGGACATATATAACACGTCTGATATGAGAGATGGGAGGACATTTATAACACGTCTGATATGAGAGATGGGAGGACATTTATAACATGTCTATGAGAGATGGGAGGACATTTATAACACGTCTGATATGAGAGATGGGAGGACATTTATAACACATGTCTGATATGAGAGATGGGAGGACATTTATAACACGTCTGATATGAGAGATGGGAGGACATTTATAACACGTCTGATATGAGAGATGGGAGGACATTTATAACACGTCTGATATGAGAGATGGGAGGACATTTATATCACACGTCTGATATGAGAGATGGGAGGACATTTATATCACACGTCTGATATGAGAGATGGGAGGACATTTATAACACGTCTGATATGAGAGATGGGAGGACATTTATAACACGTCTGATATGAGAGATGGGAGGACATTTATAACACGTCTGATATGAGAGATGGGAGGACATTTATAACACGTCTGATATGAGAGATGGGAGGACATTTATAACACAGTCTGATATGAGAGATGGGAGGACATTTATAACACATGTCTGATATGAGAGATGGGAGGACATATATAACACGTCTGATATGAGAGATGGGAGGACATTTATATCACGTCTGATATGAGAGATGGGAGGACATTTATAACACACGTCTGATATGAGAGATGGGAGGACATTTATAACACGTCTGATATGAGAGATGAGAGGACATTTATAACACGTCTGATATGAGAGATGGGAGGACATTTATATCACACGTCTGATATGAGAGATGGGAGGACATTTATAACACGTCTGATATGAGAGATGGGAGGACATTTATAACACACGTCTGATATGAGAGATGGGAGGACATTTATAACACGTCTGATATGAGAGATGGGAGGACATTTATAACACGTCTGATATGAGAGATGGGAGGACATTTATATCACACGTCTGATATGAGAGATGGGAGGACATTTATAACATGTCTGATATGAGAGATGGGAGGACATTTATAAGATGTCTGATATGAGAGATGGGAGGACATTTATATCACACGTCTGATATGAGAGATGGGAGGACATTTATATCACACGTCTGATATGAGAGATGGGAGGACATTTATAACACGTCTGATATGAGAGATGAGATGACATTTATAACACGTCTGATATGAGAGATGGGAGGACATTTATATCACACGTCTGATATGAGAGATGGGAGGACATTTGTATCACACGTCTGATATGAGAGATGGGAGGACATTTATATCACGTCTGATATGAGAGATGGGAGGACATTTATATCACGTCTGATATGAGAGATGGGAGGACATTTATATCACGTCTGATATGAGAGATGGGAGGACATTTATAACACGTCTGATATGAGAGATGGGAGGACATTTATAACATGTCTGATATGAGAGATGGGAGGACATTTATATCACACGTCTGATATGAGGGATGGTAGGACATTTATAACACGTCTGATATGAGAGATGGGAGGACATTTATATCACACGTCTGATATGAGAGATGAGAGGACATTTATAACACGTCTGATATGAGAGATGGGAGGACATTTATAACACGTCTGATATGAGAAATGGGAGGACATTTATATCACGTCTGATATGAGAGATGGGAGGACATTTATAACACATGTCTGATATGAGAGATGGGAGGACATATATAACACGTCTGATATGAGAGATGGGAGGACATTTATATCACGTCTGATATGAGAGATGGGAGGACATTTATAACATGTCTATGAGAGATGGGAGGACATTTATAACACGTCTGATATGAGAGATGGGAGGACATTTATAACACATGTCTGATATGAGAGATGGGAGGACATTTATAACACGTCTGATATGAGAGATGGGAGGACATTTATAACACGTCTGATATGAGAGATGGGAGGACATTTATAACATGTCTGATATGAGAGATGGGAGGACATTTATATCACACGTCTGATATGAGAGATGGGAGGACATTTATATCACACGTCTGATATGAGAGATGGGAGGACATTTATAACATGTCTGATATGAGAGATGGGAGGACATTTATAACACGTCTGATATGAGAGATGGGAGGACATTTATAACACGTCTGATATGAGAGATGGGAGGACATTTATATCACGTCTGATATGAGAGATGGGAGGACATTTATAACACGTCTGATATGAGAGATGGGAGGACATTTATAACACGTCTGATATGAGAGATGGGAGGACATTTATAACACACGTCTGATATGAGAGATGGGAGGACATTTATAACATGTCTGATATGAGAGATGGGAGGACATTTATAACACAAGTCTGATATGAGAGATGGGAGGACATTTATAACACAAGTCTGATATGAGAGATGGGAGGACATTTATAACACGTCTGATATGAGAGATGGGAGGACATTTATAACACAAGTCTGATATGAGAGATGGGAGGACATTTATAACACATGTCTGATATGAGAGATGGGAGGACATATATAACACGTCTGATATGAGAGATGGGAGGACATATATATCACGTCTGATATGAGAGATGGGAGGACATTTATAACACACGTCTGATATGAGAGATGGGAGGACATTTATAACACGTCTGATATGAGAGATGAGAGGACATTTATAACACGTCTGATATGAGAGATGGGAGGACATTTATAACACGTCTGATATGAGAGATGGGAGGACATTTATAACACGTCTGATATGAGAGATGGGAGGACATTTATATCACGTCTGATATGAGAGATGGGAGGACATTTATAACACGTCTGATATGAGAGATGGGAGGACATTCATACCACGTCTGATATGAGAGATGGGAGGACATTTATAACACGTCTGATATGAGAGATGGGAGGACATTTATATCACGTCTGATATGAGAGATGGGAGGACATTTATATCACGTCTGATATGAGAGATGGGAGGACATTTATAACACATCTGATATGAGAGATGGGAGGACATTTATAACACGTCTGATATGAGAGATGAGAGGACATTTATAACACGTCTGATATGAGAGATGGGAGGACATTTGTATCACACGTCTGATATGAGAGATGGGAGGACATTTATATCACGTCTGATATGAGAGATGGGAGGACATTTATAACACGTCTGATATGAGAGATGGGAGGACATTTATAACACACGTCTGATATGAGAGATGGGAGGACATTTATATCACACGTCTGATATGAGAGATGAGAGGACATTTATAACATGTCTGATATGAGAGATGGGAGGACATTTATAACAAGTCTGATATGAGAGATGGGAGGACATTTATATCACACGTCTGATATGAGAGATGGGAGGACATTTATGTCACGTCTGATATGAGAGATGGTAGGACATTTATAACACGTCTGATATGAGAGATGGGAGGACATTTATAACACACGTCTGATATGAGAGATGGGAGGACATTTATAACACGTCTGATATGAGAGATGGGAGGACATTTATAACACGTCTGATATGAGAGATGGGAGGACATTTATATCACGTCTGATATGAGAGATGGGAGGACATTTATATCACGTCGGATATAAGAGATGGGAGGACATTTATAACACGTCTGATATGAGAGATGGGAGGACATTTATAACACGTCTGATATGAGAGATGGGAGGACATTTATAACACGTCTGATATGAGAGATGGGAGGACATTTATAACACGTCTGATATGAGAGATGGGAGGACATTTATAACACACGTCTGATATGAGAGATGGGAGGACATTTATATCACGTCTGATATGAGAGATGGGAGGACATTTATAACACGTCTGATATGAGAGATGGGAGGACATTTATAACACGTCTGATATGAGAGATGGGAGGACATTTATATCACGTCTGATATGAGAGATGGGAGGACATTTATAACACACGTCTGATATGAGAGATGGGAGGACATTTATAACACGTCTGATATGAGAGATGGGAGGACATTTATATCACGTCTGATATGAGAGATGGGAGGACATTTATAACACAAGTCTGATATGAGAGATGGGAGGACATTTATAACACGTCTGATATGAGAGATGGGAGAACATTTATATCACGTCTGATATGAGAGATGGGAGGACATTTATAACACGTCTGATATGAGAGATGGGAGGACATTTATAACACGTCTGATATGAGAGATGGGAGGACATTTATATCACGTCTGATATGAGAGATGGGAGGACATTTATAACACGTCTGATATGAGAGATGGGAGGACATTTATAACACGTCTGATATGAGAGATGGGAGGACATTTATAACACACGTCTGATATGAGAGATGGGAGGACATTTATAACATGTCTGATATGAGAGATGGGAGGACATTTATATCACGTCTGATATGAGAGATGGGAGGACATTTATAACACAAGTCTGATATGAGAGATGGGAGGACATTTATAACACGTCTGATATGAGAGATGGGAGGACATTTATAACACAAGTCTGATATGAGAGATGGGAGGACATTTATAACACATGTCTGATATGAGAGATGGGAGGACATATATAACACGTCTGATATGAGAGATGGGAGGACATTTATATCACGTCTGATATGAGAGATGGGAGGACATTTATAACACACGTCTGATATGAGAGATGGGAGGACATTTATAACACGTCTGATATGAGAGATGAGAGGACATTTATAACACGTCTGATATGAGAGATGGGAGGACATTTATAACACGTCTGATATGAGAGATGGGAGGACATTTATAACACGTCTGATATGAGAGATGGGAGGACATTTATATCACGTCTGATATGAGAGATGGGAGGACATTTATAACACGTCTGATATGAGAGATGGGAGGACATTCATACCACGTCTGATATGAGAGATGGGAGGACATTTATAACACGTCTGATATGAGAGATGGGAGGACATTTATATCACGTCTGATATGAGAGATGGGAGGACATTTATATCACGTCTGATATGAGAGATGGGAGGACATTTATAACACATCTGATATGAGAGATGGGAGGACATTTATAACATGTCTGATATGAGAGATGGAGGACATTTATAACACGTCTGATATGAGAGATGAGAGGACATTTATAACACGTCTGATATGAGAGATGGGAGGACATTTGTATCACACGTCTGATATGAGAGATGGGAGGACATTTATATCACGTCTGATATGAGAGATGGGAGGACATTTATATCACGTCTGATATGAGAGATGGGAGGACATTTATAACACGTCTGATATGAGAGATGGGAGGACATTTATAACACACGTCTGATATGAGAGATGGGAGGACATTTATATCACACGTCTGATATGAGAGATGGGAGGACATTTATAACACGTCTGATATGAGAGATGGGAGGACATTTATATCACGTCTGATATGAGAGATGGGAGGACATTTATAACACGTCTGATATGAGAGATGGGAGGACATTTATAACACGTCTGATATGAGAGATGGCAGGACATTTATAACACACGTCTGATATGAGAGATGGCAGGACATTTATATCACACGTCTGATATGAGAGATGGGGGGACATTTATAACACGTCTGATATGAGAGATGGGAGGACATATTTATCACATGTCTGATATGAGAGATGGGAGGACATTTATAACACGTCTGATATGAGAGATGGGAGGACATTTCTAACACGTCTGATATGAGAGATGAGAGGACATTTATAACACGTCTGATATGAGAGATGGGTGGACATTTATATCACACGTCTGATATGAGAGATGGGAGGACATTTATAACACGTCTGATATGAGAGATCGGAGGACATTTATAACACACGTCTGATATGAGAGATGGGAGGACATTTATATCACACGTCTGATATGAGAGATGGGAGGACATTTATAACACGTCTGATATGAGAGATGGGAGGACATTTATATCACATGTCTGATATGAGAGATGGGAGGACATTTATAACACGTCTGATATGAGAGATGGGAGGACATTTATAACACACGTCTGATATGAGAGATGGGAGGACATTTATAACACGTCTGATATGAGAGATGGGAGGACATTTATAACACGTCTGATATGAGAGATGGGAGGACATTTATATCACACGTCTGATATGAGAGATGGGAGGACATTTAAAACACGTCTGATATGAGAGATGGGAGGACATTTATAAGACGTCTGATATGAGAGATGGGAGGACATTTATATCACACGTCTGATATGAGAGATGGGAGGACATTTATAACACGTCTGATATGAGAGATTGGAGGACATTTATAAGACGTCTGATATGAGAGATGGGAGGACATTTATATCACACGTCTGATATGAGAGATGGGAGGACATTTATAACACGTCTGATATGAGAGATGGGAGGACATTTATAACATGTCTGATATGAGAGATGGGAGGAGATGGCCGGACAATGTTTCCCCAACTAACTTCAGATCAGGTTTTATCTCAACAACAAAATCATCTGTTAGTATTCTATTGATCTTTCTATTGAGAATCCTTTCCCCCTCAGTTTGAATGTCAATCTCTTACCTTGGTCTAGCACAGGTGAAAACAAGAATCCCCTATACTAGTGCATGATCCCTACACTATTCGCTCTATTCCCTCCATAAGGGCACCTGCATACCTTAAAGACTGACCAGATCAATCAGCCTCAACAAGCGACTCGTTCTCAATCCAGCCAAGTGGCTAAAGCATGATTATCTCATAAATGGAGGTTGTATTTCACACACAGCCCAGGTTTAACCAAAGTTTAGTGTGATTTAAAGGCAAGCGGGAATGGCTAAACTCGACCGTGGGGACTGCTGTAGCAGCGGTCTGTGGCCCAGTGGTGGCCGGGTAGGCTGGGAGAGATGCTGAACTGTAGACGGAGGGAAAATCAATGACCAGAAGTCACCTCCATCACTTTAACTAGCCCACCCCGGCCCCCACGGGCCCCCAGCCGCCCCTCTCGGGCCAATTTGCAGAGAGTAAACAGTGTTGTGTGATCTGTGATTGCTGCTCTGCTGGGATCCCCAGTGACCACCTCTATAGGACCATTACTCAGGAGCCAAGTTGAATAACCCTGTTACATGGTGGCCACTTCACTACAAGGACCTCCTACAGCACAGTACATGCTGGATGGCCATGAAGTAATAGACATTCAGACGCCAACACTATCTGAGATGTGCTGAGACAGCATAGTAACCCTGTTACATGATGGCCACTTCACTAGGACCCCCTACTGTAGGCTAGGTTACATGTCTAACACACACAGACTAGAGCAGACCATGAAGATGGGAAGAAAGTGGGACTATGCCACCACTCCATGAGATGTGCTGAGACAACATAATAACCCTGTTGCATGGTCGCCACTCAGCTCCCTGGACCACCTCCACTACATACTGGAAGTATACTCAGCTCCCTGGACCACCTCCACTACATACTGGAAGTATACTCAGCTCCCTGGACCACCTCCACTACATACTGGATGTATACTCAGCTTCAAGGACCACCTCCACTACATAATGGATGTATACTCAGCTCCCTGGACCACCTCCACTACATACTGGAAGTATCCTCAGCTCCCTGGACCACCTCCACTACATACTGGAAGTATACTCTGCTCCCTGGACCACCTCCACTACATACTGGAAGTATACTCAGCTCCCAGGACCACCTCCACTACATACTGGATGTATACTCAGCTCCCAGGACCACCTCCACTACATACTGGATGTATACTCAGCTCCCAGGACCACCTCCACTACATACTGGAAGTATACTCAGCTCCCTGGACCACCTCCCCTACATACTGGATGTATACTCAGCTCCCTGGACCACCTCCACTACATACTGGAAGTATACCCAGCTCCCAGGACCACCTCCACTACATACTGGAAGTATACTCAGCTCCCAGGACCAGCTCCACTACATACTGGAAGTATACTCAGCTCCCAGGACCACCTCCACTACATACTGGAAGTATACTCAGCTCCCAGGACCACCTCCACTACATACTGGAAGTATCCTCAGCTCCCAGGACCACCTCCACTACATAATGGATGTATACTCAGCTCCCTGGACCACCTCCACTACATACTGGAAGTATACTCAGCTCCTTGGACCACCTCCACTACATACTGGAAGTATCCTCAGCTCCCAACACCACCTCCACTACATACTGGAAGTATACTCAGCTCCCAGAATCACCTCCACTACATACTGGATGTATACTCAGCTCCCAGGACCACCTCCACTACATACTGGATGTATACTCAGCTCCCAGGACCACCTCCACTACATACTGGAAGTATACTCAGCTCCCTGGACCTCCTCCACTACATACTGGAAGTATACTCAGCTCCCTGGACCACCTCCACTACATACTGGAAGTATACTCAGCTCCCTGGACCACCTCCACTACATACTGGAAGTATACTTAGCTCCCTGGACCACCTCCACTACATACTGGAAGTATCCTCAGCTCCCAGGACCACCTCCACTACATACTGGAAGTATACTTAGCTCCCTGGACCACCTCCACTACATACTGGAAGTATACTCAGCTCCCAGAACCACCTCCACTACATACTGGAAGTATACTCAGCTCCCTGGACCACCTCCACTACATACTGGAAGTATACTTAGCTCCCTGGACCACCTCCACTACATACTGGAAGTATACTCAGCTCCCAGAACCACCTCCACTACAAACTTGTCACGACTTTCGCCGAAGTCGGTCCCTCTCCTTGTTCGGGCGGCGTTCGGCGGTCGACGTCACCGGCCTTCTAGCCATCGCCCATCCACTTTTCATTTTCCATTTGTTTTGTCCTTGTCTTACACACCTGGTTTCACTCCCCCAATTACTTGTTCATTATTTAACCCTCTGTTCCCCCATGTTTGTTTGTGAGTGATTGTTGTAATTACGGTCCGTATTGTGGGCTAGGTTTATCGTCTTGTATTTTGGAAATCTTGAGTAAAATTATGTGTATTACTCATCTCTGCTGTCCTGCACCTGACTCCTCTGCACCAGCTACACCCAGACCGATTACAATACTGGACCACTCTCTGAGACATGCTGAGACAGCTTATAACCTCATTGCGATGCGGTTTTGTTAGAAGAAATGTGATTCACATTTAAAAATCTCTCTCTCTCTCTCTCTCTCTCTATATATATATATATATATATATATATATATATATATATATATATATATATATATATATATATATATTTTTTTTTTTCTTCACATTTTCCAACGGGGCTATACATTTGGCTGAGGTTTTTTTCTCGCCTGAGTAGCCTCGTTTTACTGTCAAAAATAAAATTAAACCATCTAGAGTTCAGTGAAATAACAACACAATGTCAAATAATTAACATCCAATCACATTAATCGTTACTCTCTCGCGGGAATTCCACTAACGGTCCGTATGTAGCCAGACGTAGCTGCTGCTCATTCCGTTTGCTTGAAAATTGATAAATGGTTAAAAAAAGTAAGGCCCACGTCCATAAAGACACATACCAGCTCTACGGGTAGTACTGCTACTACCAGCAGTACTACACCTGCACCTGTCGACGACACAAGTTGTTCTGCTTCCACGAGCACATCCAATGCTAGCATCAGTAATTCTACATTTGTTGTTAGCCCAGCTAGCATGGACAATGACAGTTGTGAATCTGATGCAGCTGAAGAGCTACTGCCCCCTTACCCGGGAAAGCACCGAACAACAGACAGGGACGTTGGACCATCAAAGAGGCGCAAAAATGATGAGAACTACATTGATTTGGGGTTCATTTATATTGGGAGTAGTTCCCTCCCTCAGCCACAGTGTGTTATATGTGCAAAAGTACTATCTCACAACTCGATGAAACCTTCACTCTTGTGCAGGCATTTAGAAACAAAACATGCCAATTTGAAAAATCTGAAAAATACGTTTTTTGAGCGAGAATTAAGACGACTTTGGAGTAGTAAGACGAATAAAAGCAACAGATACCATTAATAAGAAGGGGCTAGAAGCGTCTTATATGGTGAGCTACAGACTGGCTAGGACCTGCAAGCCCCATACTATTGTGGAGGACTTAATTCTTCCTGCTGCCGAGGATATGGCTGGGACAATGCTGGGGGAAAAGGACCAAAAACTATACAGACAATGTCTTCATCCAACACTGTTTCACAACGCATCAGTGACATGGCAGGAGGTGTTTTGAAACAATTACTGCTTCGCATACAAGCCAGTGAATTAAATGCGTTACAGCTGGATGAGTCAACAGACGTGGCGGGCCTGGCACAGCTCCTGGTATATGTCCGTTACGTTTATGGGGGGGTCAATTAAGGAAGACATCCTCTTCTGGAAACCAGGACAACACGAGAGGATATTTTCAAAATACTGGACAGCTTTGTGACATCAAATGGACTTGTGGTCAAGATGTGTTGGTTGGTATCTGTACTGATGGCGCAAAAGCCATGACAGGGAGACATAGTGGAGTGGTAACGCACGTGCAAGCAGTTACTCCCGACGCCACTTGGGTACACTGCAGCATCCACCGAGAGGCTCTTGATGCCAAGAGAATGTCTGACAGCTTGAAAGACGTTTTGGACACTACAGTGAAAATGGTTAACTTTGTTAAAGCAAGGCCCCTGAACCCTCGTGTATTTTCTGCATTATGTAATGATATGGGCAGCGACCATGTAACGCTTTTACAACATACAGAAGTGCGCTGTTTATTAAGGAGCAAAGTATTGACCATTTTTTTTAAATTGAGAGACGATTTTAAAGATTTCTTTATTGACCATAATTTTCACGTGTCTGACCGCTTGCATGATGACGAGTTTCTCACACGACTGGCCTATCTGGGTGATGTTTTTTCTCGTCTGAATGATCTGAATCTAAGATTACAGGGACTCTCTGCAACTATATTCAATGTGCGGGACAAAATTGAGGCTATGATTAATAAGTTGGAGCTCTTCTCTGTTGCATTAACAAGGACAACACACAGGTCTTTCCATCATTGTATGCTTTTTGTGTGCAATTGAACTCAAGCTTACAGACAATGTCAAATGTGATATAGAGAAGCACCTGAGTGAGTTGGGTGTGCAATTACGCAGGTACTTTCCTGAAACGGATGACACAAACAACTAGATTCGTTATCCTTTTCATGCCCTGCCTCCAGTCCACTTACCAGTGGCGGTTCTAGACCATTTCAACTGGGGGGGGCCTTGCTGGGGCCAGTTGTACTGTTATAGGGTCCAGTTACATTAGACGTTATTGTTGTCATATCGTTTTCTTCACTGCATTGATAGCAAAAATGACTTATGTAAAAGTGATTTCACACTCCACATTTAGTGGGGCCACAAGGGGTCCAAAATTGTTGTCACAGGGGCGCTGCATACACACATACATATACGCACACTCTCTCTCCCTAGCATCTCTCTCTCTGTCTCTCTCTCCCTCCCTAGAATCTCTCTCTCCCTCCTAGCATCTCTCTTTCTTTCTCTCTCTCTCTCCATAGCATCTCTCTGTCTGACTCTCTCTCCCTCCCTAGCATCTCTCTCTGTCTGACTCTCTCTCCCTCCCTAGCATCTCTCTGTCTGTCTGTCTCTCTCTCTCTCCCTAGCATCTCTCTCTGTCTGTCACTCTCCCTCCCTAGCATCTCTCTCTCTGTCTGTCTCTCTCTCCCTCCCTAGCATCTCTCTCTCTGTCTGTCTCTCTCTCTCTCCCTAGCATCTCTCTCTCTCTCTCTCTCCCTCCCTAGCATCTCTCTCTGTCTGTCTCTCTCTCTCCCTAGCATCTCTCTCTCTCTCTCTCTCTCTCTCTCCCTAGCATCTCTCTCTCTCTCTCTCTCTCTCCCTAGCATCTCTCTCTCTCTCCCTAGCATCTCTCTCTCTCTCTCTCTCTCTCCCTCCCTAGCATCTCTCTCTCTCTCTGTCTCTCTCC